>NC_056733.1:1954400839-1954512234 GCF_019279795.1 Protopterus annectens
TGCATTTTAGTATGTGTACTTAGACAAGTAGGTGTTTAAATCCAACAATGATTCATTTATATCAGTGTGTGTTTGTGATCTTACATCTAGGTAGGAAGAGCTTCATCCACAGACCTGATCTGTAGATTTATACTGAGAGTGGGCTCTTCCATCATGCCCCATCCTTTGTAGCACACACATCTTCTTTGCAAAACAGTGATGATGTCATACTTTGAAATGTGCTGTATTTCACTTTATGCTCCTGCTTCTCCTGTGGCACTTGCAGTTAATACAATATGCCATAGTAGGGTAGGTGTTTGAATCCAGCAATGACTCACTGAGTCACTTGTATAAGTATATGGGTGATTCTAGATCTAGTAGGAGTGGTTCCTCTGCAGATCTGATCTGTAGATTTATACAGGGAAAGGGCTTTATTATCATTGTCAGTCCCCTTTAGTACATATATTTTCTTTGCAAAACTATCATGATGTAATTGTTTTAAACTATATCTAGCTCACATCTGTTGACAGACTTCTTATTTGGTACTTGTAGTTGATACAATGTATTCTAGATTGTATAAGTTGGTATTCAAATCCACCAATAACTCCTTTGCATTACTTATATCAGTCTGTGTTTGTAATTCTACATCTAGGTAGGAATGTATTCACCCACAGATCTGCTCTGTAGATTTACATGGGGAGAGGGATTTCTCATCACTTTTAGCCCAGTCATCTTCTTCAATAAACTCTGACATATGTTAAAGATCAACAATCACTTCAGACTGTAAAAAAAAAAAAAAAAATACCAGGGAACATAACATACTAGACACTGTTTTTGTCCATAAAGAAATTACTGTTACTTCATGCCAAGTTTTATCACCACTGCTGTGCAGTGATCATGAGATTATAAAGGTTAATTTGTAGCTAGATAATTCTGCCAAACTGAAATCTAAATCAATGCATAGAAGAATAAGTGTAGACTATATGGAAGCAAAACAGTCACTGGTATGGATTCAATAAACTCTTTGTTGGTTCTGTGTAGAGCCTACACAGAATGTGTTCATGTAAGAGATATTGCTCATTGCACAGCATAATGAGATGAATATTAATGATGCATGGACATGTAAGTAATGTTTTGTGACTTGCACCAGTGTTGCTGGCTGTTAAATCTGTAGTCTGAATGCAGATAATACCTCTCAACCATTTAATACAAGAAATCTGGACAAACACTAAACTAATGGGGGAACAAAGGGCCAAAAATAGGAACAGGTTCACTATATTGTTCTGATAACCATAGAAAATATGTACGATAATAGGATTTGTGTCAGCATGCATTTTCTGAAGGATATGAAGTACAAAAATGAAATGTATGTCATTATGTATTAACTTCAATCCGCTGTGATTTTCCAGAAAACCACACATTTTGCAAGGAACAGCCAAAAAATATGATGCAAACAACTGAACATTCTGCAAATTTCTGGACAGTCTCTCTTGCATGAATCACAGCAGCACAAAAACTGGAGGAATGGACAACCCAGACTGCAAGACAGGCCCAGACAGACAAAAAAAAAACATAAAGCAGATTAGAGAGTAGTCATTTTATTTATTTATTTTACATTTGTTGACTGGGAGTAGTCCGACTGAGCTGCAAATAGCCTTTTTCAGTGGAGGCCTGGGGAGAAAAGCATCAAAACATTATACAGTGCAATAAAAAATAAAAATTACAGAGGCAAATATTCAACAAAGGATGACAGAGTTATTTTTTCACAGGTATTTACACCATTTTACAAGTATAGTTACTTTCAGGTGATGACTTAGAGGAGGCATTTAGAGAGAGAGAAGTTAAGCTGAAGCATAGAAAATCAAAGTTTAAAAGAGACAGGTAGGTAAGGCCAGGAGGGGTAGAAGTGTTAAAACAGTAAGAGAGTAGAAGTTAAAAGGGATAGTGGTCAATTAGCTAGAAGTTTATGGGTGGGGGGACAGTTTATGGTGCGTGAGTACAGAGGCAGGACCAGAGAGTTTTTAAGTGTTCTTTGTCAGCTGCTTAGAATTGTTTTGGTCGATTTAATAATCTAATTTGAAGTGGAAGCTTGTTCCATGCAATGGTAGAACGGTAGCTATATAGCTTGCATTCCATATTAGTACTAGGTTTATAGATAAGTAGTAATTCTTGGTCAGAGCTGCAAAGTAATCTACTTGGAGAATAGCAGGATATAAAGGAGGATAGGTTAGGGAAATAGAAAGGTTAGTATAGTATAGATTATATAATATGAAGCTGAGACAGAAGAGGCAGATTGGGTAGTTTCAGGCAGTTTAAGTGTTTAAGTGAGACACAGCGATGCGTTTTATAAGTATATTGGGCAGAGAATCCAGCTACATTGTTATAGGTTGAGTTAACGTTTGCTAGGCATTTGGCATTAAGATTTGTGAGTATTTGAGAACCATGTAGTAGACTTGGTAGGAGATAGGTATGAGATAGGGTTTCTTTAGCTTTGGAAGTGAGGAACTTTCTATTTCTATATAGGTGGCCTAGTTTCTGATGGGTCTACCTGATACAGTTGTTGATGTGCAAGTCAACTTTAAATTGATCATCTATAGTGACATCTAAGAGTTTGGTGTTAGATTCAGGTACTACTGGAGTCTTACTGAGAGACAGTATAGAGATGGGTAAGAGTTTTTGGGAGAAAGAGTAGGAGTTGTTATTTTTTTTTGGGGGGTGGATTTAGGATTAGTTGGTTGTTGGTGAGCCAGGTTTCCACTGATATAAAGGCAGCTTGAGTAGTAGAGATGTGACCCGAGGGAGAGCAGAGATAGTAATCACAGTAGAATCATCTGCATATTGTACAAGAGATGACTGAGAGTAGATTAGTGAAAATATTAAATAGCTATGGACCCAATATGGATCCTTTGGGAATGCCCATTTTTACAGGGAGGGAAGGGGAGAGCCATTTCACTGACTGTAATCAATCGGACAGATAGCTAGAAAACCAAGTGACAGCAGCAGGGGAGAAGTTAAGATTAGTCAGTTTAGCCAGACGTAGAGAATGTCAAAAAGTACCAAAGGCTTTGGGTGGTAGTTGTACTGTGTTTTGGGCTGAATCCATGCTGAGTAGGAGTAAGTAGGTGTTCCTGTAATAGATATTGCAGAGTTTGCTTGTGTATGCATTTTCCAAGTATCTTAGACAGGGGTGACAGAATGGCTATAGGTCTAAAATTAGAGATTTATTGGAAATTACCTCCTTTATGGATAGATACTGTGTAAAATTCTTTCCAGATAGGTGGATTTTTAGGCTCAGAGATATATATTGGAAAAGCAAGAGTATCAGCTGCTAGCTGGAGGAAGTAGAAAGGAATGTTATCAGCAGAAGCAGAGCAAGGGGGAGTTGGAACTAGGATGTAGCACATAGTAATTAGGATCTTTAGCTGGGGGAGAGTTTGTATTAATCATCTTTGTTACAGATTCAATAAAGGTGTTAAAGATAATGGCAGTTTCTTCGAGTGTCCTATTTGGGTAGGGATTATGGGAGGAAGGGTTTCCAGGATGCAATATTTGGTTGACTGAATTCCAGAATTTTTTGGGATTAGACTTTACTGCTATTGGAGGGTTGAAGTAAAATTCCTTTTTATCTTTAGCAATGTGTTTTTTGTCAGGTTTCTAAGTTCTTTGTACTTTTGCAAGTCAGCGGGGAGTTTATATCTTGTCCAGGTTTTCCACAGTCTGTCCCTGTTTCTCATTATGGTGCAGGTTGCCTTAGCCATCAGTTGTAGGTTCAAAAACCACACTTGCAAAATATGCAATACTGTTAGCTTTTCATTATTATTATTGCAATGTAACATCATACCTCTATACCAGTGGCACAAATAGTCTTCTGTAAACTGTAATCAGTATAATTGGAACATGCATATGTGCAATATATGCCTACATGAAGAATTGGTGGTTGCAGTTTGTACTATTTATGAACTGGGTAGTCTTAAAAGTAATGAAGAAATTTGGTAGGAGTTTGTAGTGTTAAAAGTAAAGGTAGCAGAATAAAGTCAAATAATCGTATCAATGCTTTGTATGTCACATATGAAATTACTAATGTTCTCCCTTTTTTTTCTCACTCCAACACTTTTCTCTCTCTTTTTAAAATTTTTTAATGTTTTGTTTTTTTCCCCACAGTACAAGGATAGACCTGTCTTACAGAATCCTCCTGCCCCCACTACACTGGCTGCAGCAATGTTACCAAGCACACATGGTGTACAACCTGGTAGCACCCCTTCTGCTGCCCCTGCACTACCTGGACCCTCATGTAGTTCTGTCCCACAAGATATGCCAGTGATTCCCTGTAGCAGTAGTTGAAAAGGTGCTGAGTTAATTATATGCAATGAACTGCCAAGGTTGGTGCATAAGAATGTGTGCCACACAGTTGGTGCATGCCTACATCAGATGGAGAAACTGTTCTCCATCCCTGTATTAAATAACACAAGTAGACACTGATGTCAGACATTGCAGCCATCGGTGCAGTGATGTGACAGTGATGACAGTCCAGTGGGTGATTATTCAATTCTCACTGTCACCTAGGTTGATGTTCATGGATTTGCAATGTTCCCACCCTCACCCCAACCAAAAGCCTGGGCCATATTCATTCACTAGGAGTCCAATAGACACTTTGGACTCCTGGACCTCCATCTTTGTGCACAGAATCTCAAAACCTCTCCACAAATGCTTGCCATGCCTACCACAGATCAAGACAAATGCAAAATGATGTTCTCCCACTAACTGCAGCTATCATGCTTACTGAGACTGTGCACTTTTTGTTTTTGCAAAATTTGAAAGCATTGCCCATCACTTATAATCATGCAGGCATGGTGCGTGATGGTATGCACTGCCCAGGAAATGTGGGTAGTATTAATTGAATGCATAGGGTGTATGTTTGTGGCTGTCTGTGTCCTATCTGCTACCTGCATGGTCCCTTCATCCAGTTTGTGCACTGCTGTTCTACACACTAAGAAGATGTGCATAACCAAAGCCATGTGTGCGAAGCAGTGCATCGGTCAAACAGTGGCCCCCCCAAAAGAAAAATAAATCTTTACAAAATGGAAAAAAATAGTTGAAATGGCATGCACAGTAGAGAATGTTAGTACACAAGAAATATGACTACATTCATCTGGATCACAACTCTTTCTCCAATGCACCATCAGAAAACAGGATGGTGACTTATCCATCTTTGCCACACAAACAAGAAATGAAGTAATTCCTCACACAACCAAGTGCAACTGAGTGCATACTAATATCAAGGCATAACCTATTTGTAAATGTATTGCATTTAATATATTTTTATGTAGTGCACTTAGCTATTACACAAGCTGTTATGATTATTATTTGCAAATATACATCTCTGTCTTACCTTTCTATGTTTCTTGGTCATTCATCAGTTATCTGATCAGTATGCAGATACATGCTGTGTGTAAGACAGTCTATATCATTTACCTTAAAATGTGTGAGGATATTAACTGGGAATACTATGATATGCAGCTTCCATCAAATGAAGTTCCGGTTGAATGGCACAAACAAGCAGTGACTGCTGGTTTTTGGGTAGAGCAAAGATGGGTTCCTGTTATAGCACATGCAAGGGTGCACTGTTCTTTTGAGGGGAGGGGTGGACCCAGGCTGAGCTACAGTTATCGCACAAATAAAGATATGTTGCTCTTGTTATTCTCTTTGTTTTGTATTTTGCCTGTTTGCTTTTGCAAGGGTTGTGAAGCTGGAAACTCCAATGTGTCTCATTACTTTCTAACCGTTCTGTTATGATTTCTCATTACAAATATATGGTGCTAAACTGAGGGCATGCAGTGATCATCAGTGCTTTGGGACATATCAATGTCTGAAGCTTTGAGGCCTGAGGCCTACTACCTGCTAATGGACACATACAAGTCAAATAACTCTTTGCTGTCATGTTTCTTTAATCAGTGTATAAATCTCACAGCTTTTTCTTGCTTATTGTACAAAGTGATGAAATACAAGGACATGGCATAATATTATACAATACACTACATGTTCGGGACTTACCTTGTAATGCAGTAGTTGCCACAGTGTTAGTTCAGGGCTGACAGTGATCCAAGCAGTACACAGCAAATGCATGAGGAGGTAAAGGCTCTGGCTCTGAGTTGAGGCCAGCAGGGGTCACAGAGTTACTATATTGTGTCCCTGTCCATCCTGTAGTTCTCTAGAATATCTATGTCGTGTATGTTGTGATAAGTTAAATGTGGCCTGAAAACTCTTCTCTGTATTGGCCTAGTCCTATTGGCAGCAGCAGCAGCATTGCCTGCAGCTTGTAGCACATACAAATGGAGTTAAGCAGTAGCAGCTCCTAACATTCTGTCTGTGCAGACTTTGTGTGTCTGTACTCCACTACTTTTGAAATCCATAGAAAAATCAGCATAGAGTCTACATGGTTGCTTTATAACTTGTTGAATAGCTCCACCAGACGGGTTGATTAGCATGCAGTTTAGCTGCTTATGCTGTCATTAGTATCGCTGAAATGCAGGCTAAGACAGATGAAATCCATTAATAATCTATTACATTATAAAAAGCTAACCAAACTGATGGTAAGGACACTTGCTACATGTTTCAAACAAAATATTTCCAAAGATATTTTTACAAAGGAGTATTGAACTCCAGGAGGTATGCTGTAATTTTGTTACCTACATAATGCATATGTGATACATGAATGAATAATATGAAGAAAAGCATTTTACACAACCTGTATCCATTAGACGTGTACTGATGGCATGGCCATGTTTGTCAAGCCATTTCATAGGTTCATAGGTTCATAGGATAATACTAGGCTATTAGCCTGGAGGCCCTTATAAGCCTAGCCAAGAATTTTGCCCATGTTCCCTCAAAGTCAGCACCTGTTTCCCCTGTCCAGCAGGGACACAGGTGGGATCCCATAGGTATATTTTCTGTTTCCCATCCAATCATCTAGGTTCCTCTTAAAGAGGGCTAGAGGGGGACACTGCTTGACATGGAGAGGAAGTCTATTCCACAAATGGGGGAGTCTTTGGAACACAAATCTATCCCATCAACAAGTTCTGTTAATGTCACAGACGAAGTTAAGGCCTTGCATGTGGGTTGCTCAAGTGGAGTTTGTCTTATGGATATGCAGCAACTCCACCAAGGCTGGGTCTGAGATGGCCTTGTATGCCAGACACAGGTCACCTCTGAGCAGTCTTTAAGAGACTCAGTAGAGGGATAGGGCTTTTAGCCTATCTGTATAGTATAAGTGTTTGAAACCCTGGATTCTTCTGGTCAGGAACCTCTGTGGTCTCTCCAACTGCTGCATGTGCTTGTCAATGTACATGCCGAAGGGGGAATTGTACTTGATAATGGGTCTGATAAGGGAGGAGAACAGGGATGTTATGACCTCCTTGTTCCTGGATGAAATATCCTTATTTATGAGGTGGGCTATGTAGAAAGACTTTTATACAATGGAGGCAACATGGTTGTCAAAAGTGAAGTTGCTATCAACGTGGGTGACCAAGTCCCTTGTGATTGATTGCATGCTTAGTACGTTGTTATTAATGTGATAATTAGTGGGGATGCCATTTTCCCCAAAGGGGATAATGATGCATGTTTTGGCATTCAGTTTGAGATTGTGCTTCTGGCACCATTCATTAGTTTGGGCACAGCCCTCTTGGAGGATGTTCGCATCACTAGGAGAATTTAAGACAGCTGCACACCTTCAGTCATCTGCAATCTTGGTCAGCCACAGACCACTGGTTTTTACTTGCACCTCAGAAAAGTATATCCCAAACAGTAGAGGCCCCCAAGACCAATCCTCGAGGTACACCGCTCATTATGGGACTACTAATAGAGGTGGCTTCCCCTACTTTAACTAAGTGGATTCTATCAGTGAGCCAGTTAGCTACCCATCTGGTAATGTATGGGTTGATGCCTAGCTGGGAGAGTTTATTTATTATGCTCAAGTGGGGAATAGTGTCAAAGGTTTGGCTAGGTCAAGGTAGGTGGTGTGCACCATCTTTCCCCTCATCCATGGCTTTGGTGACTGTTTCAAAGAAGTTGACTGAGTTTAACAGGCATGATCTCCCTTTGACAAAACCAAACTGTGTGGGGTCAAGCATTTGGAGATTGCCAATGTTCTCGTTTACAAGATCCATGATAATGCATTCCATGGCTTTGCAGATCAGGCTAGTTTGGCTGATGGGCCTATAATTGCATGGGTCAGTGGATGCTCCACCTTTGTGTAGAGGGATGACAGTGGCTGTCCTCCATTCAGCTGGGACTTGAAATTAACCGTAGAGGATTTAACCAGTGACCTTATTTGATTGTTCAGACAAAGGAGATATTGCTTCCAACTTGACACCTGCTCCTTCTTGGTCCTGGCCAGCATTTATTTCCTTTTATTACAGAGTTTGTTTATTGCTGCTGTCCAGCAGACAGGTTTACTATTCCTTGAGGAAGATGATTTTGTCCTGTCAGGTATTGTTGAGTCCATACAGCTATGTAGGTGCTCATATAGCTTTTTGGTGTAGGCTTGGATATTACTGCTAGTTTCAACTGAAGGAATGATGGTTGTGAAGCTTCTTATGCCTGCTCTGAGGAGATTGTAGTCAGCTTTGACCATGATTGGGGGGGTCAGGGGAGATGGTGACTTCAAAAATGATTGCTTTATGGTTGGATCTTACCAAGGAGGATGACACTGTAGGTGTGCTATAGTGGCTACTCATGTTGGTTAGGACCAGGTCCAGGATATTTTTACCTCTCATAGGGGTGTTGACCAGCTGATCCAATGCATTGTCATTGATGAAGTTGAGGAATCTCTGGGCATTCATATTTAGGCTAGAATAGGTCTTCCACTCTATGGTTGGGTAATTAAAGTCACCAAGAATCAGGGTAGAGGGTTGAATCTTGATGGATTCAAGTACGTCCAGATAGGAGGACTGGACATCCTGACTCATTGTTGAAGCTTTATAGCTAGATATGATTTGAATAGGTGTTTTGTAAACAGTTAACTGCACTTTGAGTGACTCATGTGCGTCATAACGTTTGACCAGCCTGGAGGTGTGCATGTCTTTGATAAATATTGAAACTCCTCCTCCTTTGGCTTTGTAGCCCTCCATTTGGGGTCTGAAAGTATGGTAGAATGAGTAACCTGGTAAGGCTGAGGTGGTCTCCACAGCTTTGAACCAGGTTTTCGTGACTGCACAAAGCATCCTCCAAGGCAAGGCATGCTTGCAATGAGTACAGTTACATGCTAAGACTCCTTGCGTTTAGCACCATGACCTTTAAATTTTGTTTAGAATAATTTTTCATGTTAGTAATTTTGTGTTTATGACTTTGCCTAAAAAAGGCACTATGGAGGAGGCAAGAGCCTTTGCCAGAAGCCTGAAGCCTAGGGAGACAGATGAAGGCCATCTCTGGCAAAGCATTGTGGTCTGTCAATCATGTCCTCCCAGGCCGACAGGTACTAGATCCCCTTGGAATGACACCAGAAACTAATCCAATTGTTAAAGAAAATAATTTTCTGTTTGTATTGAGGCATCATTCTGGGTGATGGCAGGATGGTGCTTAAGGCTAGGGACAAACCTGCCTGGGACACATATTCAGCCAGCTCAATCATGTCTCTCTTCATATAGTCCAGAGAGGTATGTTTCAAGTCATTCACACCAACATGGACTATGACAGAGTCATAACAGTACCTGTCATTAAGAGACTTGAGTGCATGTATGATATGGTGGATTCTAGCACCTGTCAAGCAACTTACTGTGACTTTCTCCTTATCTAGCCTGGTGAGGAGCACATCTGTGTGTCTCATGATAGAGTGTCCTATGACTAGTATGTTAGGCTTGTGGCTGGGCCTTAGAGGCTGTGAGACACAGATGTGTGTACTATGTGTGATGCTTGGTGCTGTGGGTTGTGATGTGTGTGTGGGTGTGTGTGTGTTTTTGCTTCAGAGGTCTCTTTTGTTTAGGTAAGTTTTTGTTGAGAACCCCCACATATGTAAGAGTGTGTTGTACAGATGTGGGTGGTGTTAGAGGTGTGTTCATAGTGTTTATGGAGACAACCTTCTCAGTGGCAGATGTACTGGCTTGTGACTGAGACAGCAAGGATTCCAGGTTCTTAATGTAATTGCATCTATCACATATTGTGTTCCTAGATGGTAGTAGTAGAGGGTTGCTTAAGTACATAAGGCAGTTGCTACACTCTCTCAGGATGCACATATCAACCAGACTAGCAGGCGAAATCATAGGAAATTGTCCATCCATGGTTATCAGAATCTGTGTAAGAGAGGTCAGGGATAGTAAAGTGGGTACTATCTGAGAAAAGTACCTATAGGTGTGAGTAGGGCTGGATAAAATCAATACAGTAGCTGGAGGTGAGGGCCTCACTTACACAGGAGTTGTGGTAAGTGAAAAATGCAACTGAGATACCTTGCAAAGGGTTAAAACAGCACATCGGTGCACAATGGACAAACACGCAGAAACCCATGCAAATGCTGAGTTTAAATACTACAAAAACTAAAGTAGAATAGAAACACTGGAATTGAGCAATCAACCCTTGTCCCTGAGCTCTTAGCTCAACACCCTATGCCAGACTAATTCCAACCAATTCACTTACTCCCACTAAGTACAGGCAGGTCCTGGCCAACACAAGATGGTGTAGCAGGAAACACTGGAATGAGACAAACAAATCTGGATGCAGCAAAACCTGTAACCAGACTATGCTAAAGATATTTAAACTGTTTAGGTCAGTTTAACACATTTCAGAGGTACAAATGGTTGACAATACATGAACATAGAAAGCTGTGTGATACATATGTACAAATGTTTCAGGGACAGGTCCTTTGAAAGCACATTTAGTATTTCAAAGATGTTTTACTAGCAGAATGCTTCACGTGCCTGTTCTTTTGTGGGTGGGGGAAGCAAAGAAAAGTTAGTGTGACAGGTTTTCCAGTGTCTACTACTGACTGCCTACCTTTACTGTTTTATCTGGTAACAGCTACTTTGTAGTTATGTAATACTTATGTGTATTATTATTTTGTTGTATTTCAGGACATAAAATGTCGTTGAGGTGGAGACCCCCCCCCTTCAGTGAATCTGAAAATAATATCATTGTTGATGCGGTCCGTCAATATGGTGCATTAATTCCAGGAAAGGGTTGCCCCAATATGCCAGAAAGGCTCAAAGTATGGAAGCAGATTGTTGCTAACATCAATTTTTTTGGTGACCTCAGCTGGACGTATGAGCAGGTACACCAGATAGCCACTGACATGATTACCTTTGCACAAAGCCATGCAGCTGCTGCTGTTGTCCGAGACCAGAGAGTAATGGGTGTGGGCTTTCTACAGAACCACCTCTTACCCATAATGAGGAATTCCTGGTAAATGTCCTCCAACAGGACAACTCACAGCAGAGTGGATCACAACATGCAATTGATGTGAGCACCTCTCTTCTGAGTCCCAGGAGGAGCTTCCGGGTAGGCACTGTTATATGACCAGTTGAATAATGTTGTAGAGTAAAACAATTGAAATAAAAGTTAATTCTGTGTCACATGTCTTTTTTTTTTGGGGGGGGGGGGGCAGGGTTGAAGATTGTCACAGTGATAAGCTCATTTTGGCTTTATCAGCTGCATTCTTGTTAAACTTACACTTAATGCAGATATAGAGGAGTGCATGTAGTAACCCCTGTCTTACTGTTAAATGTGATGATGTTGCCTTTACCTCTTGCCTAACTTATTTCAGGACCATCAGGAATCCAGCGACGTATGCCTCCTGCAGATGGTAAGCCAAATACATTTATTTCAGTACTGCAGATCAATATAACTCATTTCCTCCAGTACAGCTCTATTGAATGTATATGGTTATCTCCTAGTGGGTGTGGCTCGAGCCTTTTAAAAAAAATGAAGTTACCACCTTACAGTTCAAACAAATATTCATATCTCTGGAAGTGTGTTACTAGAAAACTTTAAATGGCAAACCATTCAGGATAAATTAATCTTTACATTAGCGGCATTCATTAAATTCAATGCTTTAACCTGGATTTTATAACCCAAAATAAAGACAGAGAATATTAATTTTGTAATTTTGTATAAACAGCTTTTGATATCTCAGTAACCATTCAAACAGGACACATACTGCTGGTAACATTTTTTTCATACAGCTGTGAGCTTTCCATATGATGCTATGCAGTTCTGTCTGTGTTACCCGAATGTTGAGATATTTAGAGAAATATGAAAATTATTGCAATACAAATAAACAGTATACATATAATATGCAATGTCTTTTTATCTGCATTAGAGGTCAAATATCAATGCAGTTGCATTTACTATCATGTATGCATTAAGATGAAATCTTCTGATAATTTGTATGTAACATGGTTTTGGAATTGTTAATGGAAATATGAACAAGCAAGATTTGACACCTAGAGGCATCACTAGAAGTTAACTGCAGAAACACCTATAGGTGCACTTCACTGTAATGAAAGAAATATCATAATGTGTCAATTTAGGCCTGTTGTGTGTATTACTGTACTGTCTGCACTAGTGGCAGTAATGTTAGTTGTTTAGCATTTATTGCACCATAACAGTGCAGAAATTAATGTTTGTCTGTGTTTCTCCATTTCTATTACAGGTGATCATGACAGTAGGCATGTGGGCCCTGTGCCACCTGATGTCAGTGTCTCATCAGACGATGATGGTGGTGGTGAAACTAAGATACAGTCGGGGGGGATGCAGAGGTTGAATCTGACACAGAGGTTGACATCCAGCCATCCTCTTTATTTTTTCTGGACACAACCAGTAGGCCTACTCTTACCCAGTCCACTGAGCCCACAGATATTGGACAGGCAGAGGGCAAAAACATTGAGCAGGGAAGTCTGGCTACTGCGGTTTCAGTGCCTGTTGAGTCTTGCCATAGCCAAAGTGTTTGGCAAAGTGCTATGCAGGAGGGTTGAAAAGTTTTCTTAGAGGGGGCCTGATGTACTTCCTCCAGCTGGTGCAGATGTTGCTTCCCGTTTCACTCAATGTATGTTTAAGGCCATCATGGAGGCACAGGCACATTCAGAAAGGCACACTAGACAAATGCTCATGGTTGTGGATGTGGCACAGGCTGATATGCATGACTGCCTCCAACGTGTCACCGACACACTGGATCAGATGAATGACACACTGGAGCGAGGGCATCTGTGATGGACCAATGGGTGTTTGTCATGGAATGAGCAGTGTCTGGGATAGAACATCTGCTGGGAGGTAAACAACATCCTTGTGGGTGTAGGATAGCCACATCTGCTGATAACCAATATGGCCATGCCTGATCATGCTCCTACAGTGGCAGTATTTCTGCTGGTCCATTAGTCAATCTGCTGTCCACATCTAGACATGGTAGGCCATGGGGTCATGGTCCTGGGTGTTTCTTTGAAGGGAGTATTTCCAGCAGACATAATTTATGTTCAGGTAGCAGCACTACATCTGACCTTAGGTGTGGGGTTGTCAGTGCTACTCCTGGCAGAGTCAGTTTTCATGGTCAAGTGTGAAAATGATGAACTGCCACCTCTACCTTGCATGGCTCACACCTGTATAACATATCAAGATGTAGAGCTAGCACTGAGCTTGGCTGTGTTCATGCAGACTATCACACACCACTCTCACATGGAGGATCCCTACAGACATTCACACAACAGTTACATGGTTCAGCCTGCCTGCTTCCCTTTCTTACTCACACAAACTCATTAAATGTTTGTGTCTGCCTAGGCCTCCTGCCCCCCACACCAACACAACACCCTGTGCAACTGATGTGACATATCCCTGTTTTCTCTCTTTTGAATTCAGGGATACATAAGCTTTGTGTCTGACGCACAGGGTGCATAGCTACATTAATGCCTAGTATATCTGCATTTGTGTTGTTGACCTGATAATTGTACCTGTCAATTATATTTGCCTTGCCAAATTATATAGTGGATACCATCATTATGTTAGTACTTTCTAGTGTATTCTCTTGTTAGGGTTGTGAAGTCAGGAACTGCAATATCTATCATTACTTTCTAACTTTTCCCTTTAGTGTTTTTCAGTACATATATATGGTGCACATCATAAGACATGTCATCACATTTATATCTCAGAATTGCATGACAACACTGTAGTTAAGCTCATCAGAACAGTAATACAGTATAATTCTCTTTTTTGCATGAACCCCATCAGACACATGCAGCAGCTGGACAGACCACAGAGTTTTCTCATCAATATAACACAGGCCTATTAACCATGACATGATGTATGTTGGTAGATTAAAAGATATGTCACTGTCATCTGTCTGGTATCACATTCAATTGTAAATGTTATTCTGAGCCTCTTAGTTTTTTATTAGCATGTGGGCTTCAGCCAAGTTGTTTTACATTAGCAAGGTTTGTGGTCTACATTCTTGTAGGAGGAGGCAGTATCCTCTGCCCTTCTGAGCTGGGAATTGCTGGTTGAATGCTTATTGTGCCTGTTGTTCTAAGTGTCTTTGTTATGGTTTAAGCACTTGGGCTCCAAACCAGTTCTTGTTTAGGAATGTTTTTGTCTAGACTCTTGTGGTAGGAGATAATAGCCTACACCATTCTAAGATGGGAATTGCTGGCTGAAGGTTTATTGTTGTTTGTGTCTTAGCTCTTGTTTAAGCACCTGGGTTCCAGACCACTTTTTTTCATACTAGGAAGTTTGTGATCTTCACTCTTTTGGAGTATTCTTCTACTAAATTGCTCATTTATTTATTTATATTTTTGCTGTTATGACTATGATTTTCTGTGTTATTAACTTCTAGTACTTCTGCATTTTATAGCATAGGCTAGATTCAGGCCTGCTGAATCTAGACTCTTTGGTATCTTTTGAGCACTAAAACTAGCCATTTTACATTAAAAAGCCCCCCTCCCCGCACCTTTGTGGCAGATGTGTTCAGGGAATGATCCATCTGAGTTGGGGATTAATGGAGTAAGGCTCAGTCTTGGCCTTTCCTTTTGTTTACTTTTTTACAATTGTTTAGCTTTGCTTGTATTCCAGCATTATGTTTGTTTGTGTTTGCACTCAGTTTACCAGAGCTGCTCGGAGATTGCACTGCTGCCCTGCAAGCAACTCATTTGTGCATGGTGAAGCATTGACAGAGTTTTCTACCCCTAGCCCTCCATAGAATAGATGCTTTTTGCTAGTCTTATAGCAAAACCTGGTCCATCTAGCCCACTCTTCACTAGTTACTACAGTATATACCTGCCATAATGGACAGACAGTTTCCCAGCATTTTTCCAGCCAGCCTGATTGACTTGGGCATCCTAAGGCAACGTAGTAATTGCCTCATGTATACTGAGAACCAATTACTTCTAAAAGAAAGAAATACAAAATGTGAGACCTGTATCTATACTATGAATTTGGAATCTATTCTCTCACATAACAACAGACCAGATATCAGCATGCACACTTCACCTCTTATACATAACAAGCTCAGAAAACATAAATGCACATATGTGGCGGTATGTGCTAGAAGCCTAGCTAATGATCAAAGACATCCCAAGTGCAAACCTATTGCACACACTGCAGATCCAACAGAACACACTACACATATAACAGTGTCTCAGCCAATAAGCCCCTGAAGCAAAACACCTCAAAACCAAGAGTCTTGGTCATAGGTGGCTCCATAGTGAGACACACAGATGTCTCTCTCACCAGGCTGGACAAGGAGATGGTCATGGTCAGCTGCCTGTCAGGTGCCAGGATCCATCAGATCATGCACACACTTATGTCTCCCAAAATCAAATACTGTTATGACTATTTCATAGTCCATGTTGGAGATAATGACTTCAGATGTACCTCACTGAACTATATGAAGAAAGAGATGACTGAGCTCTCAGATTATGTGTCCAGGCAGGTATGTCCTTAGCCCTAAGCAGCGTTCCTCCTTCACCCAGGATGATGCTTCAATATAAACAAATATTGATTGACTACAACAATTGGCTTAGCATCTGGTGTCAATCCAGGGGGATCCAGTATCTGTCAACCTGGGAAGACATGGTCAACAGATCATTCTGCTTTGCTAGAAATGGTCTTCACATGTCACCTTTTGGCTTTTGGTTATTGACAAAGGTACTTGCCTTCCCCATAATGCCTTTTCAGGCAATGTCAGAACAACTAAACTCCCGATGTAAAAAAATCCACTAGGGACAAAGTCAAGCTTATGCTGCTTAATGCAAGCAGTCTAAATCAGAAACTGCATTCACTGGAAACATTCCTTACTTTGGAAGATGCCTACATATGTGCAGTCACAGAGACATAGTTCAAGGCCACAGAGAGCCCCCCAGCCATGCAAGGCTGCAATGGCTTCCACAAGTTCAAACCTCAAAATAAGGGTGAAAGAACCAAAGGCAGAGGTGTATACATCTTCATTAATGACAAATACACCTCAAACCTGGTCAAATAGTACAAGTTCCTAGAGCTAATCCAAGTCCAACTAAGTGAAGGTAAAACCCCTTCCATATCATTGTTAGCTATAGGTTCTCCACCATGAACCATGAGAATCACTCTGCCTACTTGGACCTACTTGAGTCACTCCCTATACAGCCAAACACCTTGATCATATATGATTTCAACTATCCTTCCATTGATGCCCAAAACTGGCTAGCACAGTGGTGCAGCGGTTGCATTGTCCCCTCACAGTAAGAGGTTCTCCAGTTTGATTCTCAGCTGGGGTGCCTTCTGTGTGGAGCCTGCATGTCCTCCTTGGCTTTGTATGGGTTTCCTCTGGGTGCAATGGTTCCATCCCACATTACAATGACATGCATCTGTTGCATTTCTCCTCGGGCCACTGCTGAAAACTGGCTTTGTTGCAAGTTGGACTTTCCTGGTAAGCAAATGTTAAGTAAATAAATAAATAACTGATTGTGAGTCATATATGAGCACAAACACATGTGCCCTAAGGTTTCTGCACTTTAAGATAAATGTTCTGGAACAGGTAGTCTGCACCCCAACAAGGTGCTTGAATGTGCTAGACGTAGTACTCACCAGCATAAAAGGTATCTGTACAGTCCTCTGAGTATTGCCATCACTGGTAAGGTTTGATCAGAATTCAGTCTTGTTCAAATTAATTATCATACCTGACCTCTCTCAAGAGCAAAAAGGATGACAATTTTCTTCAAAGCAAACTATATCCTCCTAACTGATACCATAAATAGTTGCAAACCCCTGCTGCCACTTTCAACAGTGACTGTTGTATAGAGGTGTACACAAATGGCCTGTATAAACACCTATATAAATGTAAAGACTTGGCTGAACTTGAATGGATCAAAACAAGGTCCTCACAACAAAAGCAAGCCACCTTGGTGGCATCAAGTATAAATAGATTATACAAGTGTAAGAAACTAATGTCTAAGAATAAGAGGGAACTGAATCAACAGAGTAAGGATGCCATCCACAGCTTGAACGAGCAAATTAGCTATCTTGTAAAATCTTCTAAAGCCAGTTAAGTAGCTAAACTAGCATCTCTAGATATTGAAAGCCAATTAAGAAGCTAAAATAGCATCTCTAGCTAAAGATAATCAGGAACCTTTCTTTAGCTATGCCAGGAAATCTAAAGTGGATTTGTCAGCTTTGTGCCAATCTTGTAGTGGACAATATCACTTATACTGACCGTGAGGACATTGCCAAGCTGCTAGCAGACAGATTTGGGGCAAACGTCATCCCCCTATCCCCACTAGACATACTCTTAAACATACCTGTCAACAGTCCTTTGCCTAGCGTCACCAAAGTGGAGGTCATAATTGCACTTATGCATTCTCTATGGCCAAAAACACAGCCTCTAGGGGGACCGGATAACATCCCAGACTGCCTACTAAATGGTCTAAAATGGGACCTAGTATAACCACTTGTCAATCTCTTCAATCACAGTCTAAGAACTGGCTTTGTCCCATGTGCATTGAAAACAGCAACAATAATTCTCTTGCACAAAAGGGATCTGTCAATTGACCCTGGGAACTATAGACCCATAAGCCTAACCAGCCTTATCTGCAAGGCCATGGAGAGAATCACCATGGCCATTATTGACAAAGAGATATGTGTCCTTCATATTCTAGATCTGACACAATTTGGCTTCATTAATGGTAGATCATGCTTATTAAACCTAGTGGACTTCTTCAATAATGTCACCAAAGACCTGGATGAAGGCAAAACAGTAGATACAGCTAATCTTGACTAAGCCAAGGCTTTTGACATAATCCCCCACTTAGGCATCATTGAGAAACTCACACAAGAGGGAATTAACCCATATATCACTAGACGGATAGCCAACTAGAAAACCAGCAGAACACAGAGTCAAAAATGGGGATTCCAACTCTACTAGCTGACCAGTTACCACTGGTGTACCTCAAAGATCTGTGCTGGGCCCCCTAAAATTTGGAATCAATTTCTCAGAAGGCCAGGGGGAAAAATAGATTGCCTGTGGCTTACCATGTTCACCAATGACTGCAAACTGGGTGGAATCTCTGAGTCCCTCAATGATGTTGACATACTAGAAAAATGGCTTACACAAACAAATGATTGGTGCCAAAGCCACTTACTCAAACTAAGTACAAATGTTGTGTTATCATCCCTTTCAGCAAAGGGAAAAACCCTGCAAATTTCAGTATTAACTGTACCCCTCCTTAGCTCGAAACCTGTGGTGATAGATTTGGGACACAGGTTGATAGCAACCTTAACTTCGATTACCATGTGTCCACTGTGTTAAGGATGGCCTTCTCTATTGCACATCTCAAAAGTAAGGGCATCACATCCAGAGCTAAGGATATTATAATTCTCCTGTACTAATCCCTCATCAGACCACTAACAGAGTACAGTGGTCACTTCTGCATGTACCTCACCAGACACCAGCAGCAGCTAGAGAGACCTTAGAGGTTTCTAACCAAGAAAATTCAGGGGCTACAACACATGACCTCCATGGAAAGATTGAAGGCCCTGTCACTGTACTCTGTGTCTTAGAGGCTGCTGAGAGGTGACTTGTGCCTGGCCTACAGAGCAGTCTTGGACCCTGCCCTAATGGAAATGCTGCACATCCACAAGTCACATTAGATAATATTCATTCTAGGGATGGTAACCTAGCCTGCAACATTAACAGGACATACTGGAGAGACAAATATGTCTCCCAGAGATTACCACCCCCCTGGAACACACTCCCAATTCAAATAAAATGGTGCTTATTAATGACCTATTTAAGCATAACTTAGCCAACTGGATGAAAGACCATAAATTTACCTGGGTGTGTCACCTATGTCCCTCTTGGATAAGGGCAGTTGGTGCTGATCATAGACTTGTGCTGCAAGTACAACTTGGTCAATAAGGGAACAAGGGATAACATAACTAGGCTTATAAAGGCCTTATGGCCAATAGCCTAGTAACCTCCTATGAACCTAAGGTGACATCTGCCAGGGCTCCAGGCCAGTGCCTGATCCTGCCCTGGTGGGATGATTGCATATGCAATAATGTGATATAACCAGTGATATCAGCATTGTCTGTTGAGTATATGATGTTAACAGTGCCCACCATGTTGGTGTAAAAGCTCTCTCTCTCTCACACACACACACACACACACACACACACACACACACACACACACACACACACACACACACACACAGTTGACTGCAATGAGAATAGAACCCCTTCCTAAGTACACAGAATACAGAACACAGTACTTTACGCAAGCACCATGACACTAGTCTGACTTTTATATGTCTACAGGTCAACTTATAGTAGATGACATCAGAAGGTCATGTGAGAGACAAGAAGTTGGGAGGGCTGCATGAAATGGTTATGTAGGCTTGTGCAAGTATCAAAAGACTATCAGCCATTGCAGAAGTAAATGTAGGATAACACATCTATTTTGCTGAGTAGACACACACACAGACACACACACACACACACACACACACACACACACACACACACACACACACACACACACACACACACACACACACACACACACACACACGCACACACACGCACACACACACACCAAGTTGACAGCAGTGAGAACAGAACCTCTACTTATCTAAGTATACAGATTATAGAAAAAAGTGCTTCGTGCAAGTGCCATGGGACAAGTCTGACTTTCAGATTGCTGCAGATCAACTTTTAGTGGATGGCAGCAGTGCATGTTAGAGAAGAAGGTGCGAGGCCTGCCTGAAAGTGATGAGTAGGCAGGTGCAAGTAGCAAAATAATGTCAATTTATGGGATTGTGTGGTAACTGCATGTTACACACTTGCTCTTCTGGCTAGACACACACACACACACACACACACACACACACACACACACACACACACACACACACACACACACACACACACACACACACACACAGTTGACTGCAGTGAGAACCGAACCCCTACCTAAGTACACAGACTGCAGAAGTCAGTATTTTATGCAAGTACTACGGCACAAGTCTGACTGTTACATGACTGAAGGTCAACTTACATTAGATGACATCAGCAGTTCATGTGAGGGGACAAAAAGTTGGGAGGCCTGCATAAGCACATAGATTCATAGTTTCATATGAAAGCAGTAGCCTAACAGCACTAATGTGTGTAGAAGCCTAGCTATGTAAAAACACAAGTACTCTTATTAAATATAGTTGAATGTTTGAGTTTAGCAGAACAAGGTTGTCAGCACCACAAACTGCCCTGTCCACGAGGGGGCACATAACATTATATATTACACTTTGTAGTGTGGCTGATATATGTGTGTACAAAATATTGAGCCTCTAGGGTTGTACTGCTTTGGGGGGAACAGCACATGTATGTGTTGTGAATATATGACATATACTTAGAATGTGCCCTGAATTTGCAATGTTTCCACATGTAGTTTTATGTCATATAAAGGAAATGGATAATAAACCCTAATAAGAAAGCATCATATATGCAGATCCATAGCACAGTGAGCAGTGGATTTCCACAATGGTTAACAAAGTGTACACATATGCGAGTAGCACCTGTTTGTACACAGATAAGCAAATGCCAGTTGCATTGCTAATGTCTGCCAAACAGAATGCAACTGTGGCAAGCAATTTCATGTATAGGCAGATGTGTATGGGTTTTTTGCAAAAGTTAAAGCCATGCCAGTCAAGATAGCAGGAATACATTTATAGGACTATAGTACACAGTATACTCACATTCATACATTTGATCACAAATGTAATGATACATAGATTACTCTATCAGCAAAAATAATACTACATGGAATACAGTGTAGCTGATCCCAGGACCATGTATATGGCAGTCCTACACTTACATCTCTTGCCGCAAGAATGTTGAGGAAGCAATTCTCTTTGTTGTACTTCATTGCTGTAAACTGCAATATCACAGCAGTAAAACAAAAGTTGCACACTCAAACCATCTGTATTCCAGGCCAGGTTTTCAGGATGGCTAAGGGCATTAATTGAATGTATCTGGTTACTATTTTGGCCATCTGCTTTATAGGTTGTCCACCGTGCTTTGCACAAACCAGATAAACATAACTATTACCCGCTTCTGCTGTTTGTGCTATGCAGAGCATCATGCACAATGTGCAATGAAAAACGAGAGGAATAAAAAAGGAAAACTTAGTAATGGACACATATAAGTAAAATAGGTGTCTGATATCACATGTTAAGGTACTTTCTTTATAAATCTATTTATCCATCTGCTTAGTTCATTACTGCACAAAGTTACGATATACAAGCATATGCCATAATATTATTAAAGAATACATCCTAGGATCAGGACTTACCTTGCAAATGCAGCAGTTGACATAATTTTATTTCAGGCCTAGAATTTCCTTCTCTTTACTCTATGGTATTGAAGTATGCAGGAAAAATGAGAATGTAGGCTACACAGATGCTTTATAGCTTGTTGAGTAGCTCTACATTACTGAAAATAATCAGCTTATGCTCTAATTAACACCTATGAAATACATCTGCTGCTTTACTGAATATATCACCTCTGTTGGTGCTCATTAGTGTGCCATTAACACCTATGTGCAGCTGAGCACATTGACACTGAAATAAGGTAAACGCAGATGATCTTGTTATAACTTTTCTCCATTTCTGTGATATCCAGCAAACATGCAGCTCAAAAAGTGGAGAGAAGGTTGTAGACTCTGCACTAGAACCCAGGACCTTCTATACTCTAGTCCTACACATACACTTGCTGCCACAGGAATAGTATTTTGACATGCATTGAGACACTTACCATTCATTCCTCTTTTTCCCATGGTTGCACTAAGTGCCACATTGCAAAAACAAGGACAAAAATTTAAAAAATTAATTTGAACTTAAATTGGACAGAGACAATATATTTTAACAAACAATAAAGAGGACGAAACATAACTTGTAAATTGTGCACTGCTTATGTGAAATTTTTATACTTCACAAACCTACATGTACAACTCTGTAGGTGTAACCTGACACTCCCCACCCTAATGTCATCATTTACTGTTGCCATGCATTCAACACAAACACTGTAGAAGTGCCTACACCAAGCTAACATCCCTACACAGTTAAAAGTTTTTGGGATTCAGCAATTCTAATGAGTTTTGACCTCATTTCCATCTTCACCATGCTAACAGCCCTGAATCTACATGGTTGCTAATCATGTAGGCAGGAAAACTGAAATGCAGACTAATGTACACTCAATGGAGAGTATTACTGACGTATATATCTGCACAGAGAAATGCAGATTTTAAATATTATGTTTTATGGGGTTTACGCTTTTAGCTGTCTGCCTTAGTTGCACATACATTGTTCATTTTGGGTGGGGGTGCAAAGCTGCATTTATGTCATGGCATTTAAAAAGGAATTGTTATTGTTAATATAAATTTCTATCATCCAACATGTCTGATCATGTCATAATGTGTATGGCGTTGCATGTTACATTCTGTTCGCTGTAAATCTATGGACATTTACTTGGTCTTGTTTTTGTGTGGACTCCTTTCAGTGCCTGTATTTGGAAAACTTCCGAATACATGGCCAACATGAACATGGAGCCTACATGGCTGCTTTAGAGCTTGTTGAATCAATACACTGTTGCTTCATTAGCATACACTTCAGCTACTTATGCTGTAATTTGCATCCCACAGATGTTTCCATGTTTGTGCGTGAGTGTGTGACACTATGCAGAGTTTACTGAATCTAAAACTCTTCATGTCTGATTGGGCATTGTGCTGCAACGTGCACATGGTCAAAAATGATTGTTTAGGCTTTACTGAATCCCCAGACTATGTAAAACTAATTGGAGTAATGTGTTCAGTGGAAAAAATGCAGAAGGAAAGTGGAACATTTTGAAAGGAAATTGTTTGGATGTAAAAACATAAAAAAATGTTTCACATCAGGATATAAGGCATACAATATCAGGGGAACATATTTTGATAAGAACAAGATACCTGATTAAGGTGAGAGACAAAAAGTATAAGAAATGGAAAATATGTTGAACTACAAATTTGAAAAATGAAATAAACAAGCTAGACAAACAAGCAAATTAAGGATAGTGTGATACAAGATCAAGAAAAATTTGACAAAAATGTATATAAATATATTGGGCATAATAGGAAACCATTTTATGAATACATAGGATGTGGAATTAGTTAAAAACAGACAACTTGATAAACTGTGTGTAGATTCTAAAATTTATTCTCAGACACAATGGATTATAAACATATTTACAAAGCCTTATGCAAAACAGTTTGGCTCCACAAAGGTGGTGATAAGTTGTCCTAGTGACATCAAGATAACTTCAGATATTGAAACCAAATTTGATTATATTGAAAAAGAGCTGTGAAAACTGGATCCAAACAAATCACAGGGAAGAGAAGAAATTAGTACTAGTGAGCTGAGAACATTTCAGTAAGACCTTACAGACAACATTATAGCTATTATTTACTAGGTCATATAAATACAGGCAAATTCCTCAAGACTGAAGAGATATACTTATTAAACCTGTCTTTAAGGGGAAAGGGGAGGATAAACCCAGAGTCATACAGACCATTAATTCTAATTTCATGTTGTAGAAAGATAATTGAGAATGTAATACTGGATACGTTATTGTCAGAACTGGAAAAGCTGGGACTTGAAACCATATATTAGCATGAAAATGTTGAAAATAGATCTATTACCATCTGCATAATGATGTCCTATAACAATATAATAAAGCTATGAATGAAAAATTGTCCTGTGATGTAATGTATATAGTTTTAACTTCAATATTTGACAGGGTCATACACAAAACACTGATCAATAAATTAGAACAACTAAGTATTGATGTGCTCCTGATAAGATGGATAGCTGCTTGGTTTACAAATAGGACATGGCAAGTATCATACAGCAACTGGACCGGTGCAATTCTTGGATATAATCAGTATTTCACAGAGCTCTGTCCTGTGCCCATACTTATTCCGATTGTATTTTTCAGATCTACCTTTTTCATCTGAGGTGTTCTATACTCTGTATGCAGATGAATTGAAATTGGGTAAGATGATTACATGTGTTACAGGTAAGGCATGTCTGCAAAAGAACTAGACTAAATTGGCTATTTGGGTACAGGAGAATAACATGCTAATAAATACATCAAAACTAAGTGTATGAGATTTGAGAGACATAAATTGAAAGGTGAATATTCAATGCAGTGCACAGTGACTGAAACTGTAAATTCATTTAAGGACCTGGATATATGGGCAGATCCAGTTTTGAGTTTTTCCTAATCATATCTACCAATTGTTTAATGATAGTTATAGAACTATATATATAAAAAGATTTATAAAGTCTGGGAAGTCAGGAATGGTGAAGTCATTGTTTGTTAATTACATTAGACTCAAACTTGAGTATGGAATAACAATATGGAAACCTTACAAGAAAAAAAGCATGAGTAAACTGGAAAGAGTCCAACAGAAATATACCAAGGGCATCCATGGATGTGAAAATTTAAGTTATTATGAAAGACTGAAATATCTGAACTTGTACAGTCTCTCAAATATATATGTAAGAGTGGATCTTATTCAGCTATATAAGATGTTTAGGGACAACTTCCTCTGGAAATGTTTAGGGTTATCAAAAAGTAGTAGAGAATCATCAGACAACCTATGTAGAAGATTCTATAGGAATGAAAAGTGCACTAAATAGTTCTATGAGAGGGCAGCTGATGCATGGAATGGGCTACCAAATTACATTAAAGTAAGCACTAGTTTTGATATTTTTATGAATAGCTTGAACACTAATTATGTGAACAACTGTTTTGGTATCTTGGTAGGCTAGAAGGGCATTACTGTCCTTGCTTAAAATACTTTTATGTGTATGTATATATAGTCACAGGGATGAGCGGATTATCCAACACATGTGGTGTGTACACCTCCATTCAGGCATGAAAGTAACTAGAGAAAACTAGCACTACTATTTCACTCATTTTTAATCCACACATATGCCTTTCAACAGTGACGATGTCATGCCCTCAAGTATGTTCTGCCTCACTTTTGCTGAAATATTTATCATTTGGTGTTTGCAGTTGATAAACAGTTCTCTAGATTGTAGCCGTAACTAAGCCACTGTTCATATCCAGCAAAGACCAGCATAATGGGAGTGATGTGACATGAAACATTGCCTTATCCAGCCTTCCCACAAAATCTTCCCATCTCTTTAGGTTAAATATAGGTCTTTCAATGCACTGAAAATTTCATCCCTTTTCAATATGTATTCTGTGACCCTTGTGGTAAGCCTTCTCCTGTGGCAATTGCAGTTCTATAGTATGCAGATGCAGAATCAGTTGTTCAGATCTGGTAATGTATATGTGCCAAACAATACTGACAGAGAACAGTGGCTTACCAGCAAGCAGTGATATGGTTTATTCACAGCTGTCTGGTTAGTAACATGGCTAAAGACAATTTATCTCACAAAAGAAATATTAGGGATACATAACCACTCAAATCATTGCTTAATTAAGACTGCGGAATGTGTCTTTTCTGGCATCTGTTCATTTAACTTTACTGTGGCAGATGCAGACAATGCACAGCTCTTTAGAATGTGGAGCTTTATAGGCAGGAGATTGAATCTGGTAATATATGTTTGTCAGACAATTGTGTCAGATAGTAGTGGCTTGCCCAAAAAATGGTGATATGGCACACTGATAGTTTTTTTTGAGGCCTCAGACTACATTTTAAGGAAGCCACAACCATTATAACACCCTACTGATTTAATACCATTCAAGTGCATGATTCGTGACATATTACACATGATTCATTCCATGGCATAAATGGTTGATATAAAGATCTTTAAGGTATGACCTGGGAAAGGTTTTCAAGTTTGGCAGGTGTAACTACTGACTGTATTAGAGAATGTTTACAGGCAGGATTTCCTTCCCCAAAAGGAATGACATTTAGTATATGCCTTGTATTATTCTGTTCACAATACAGTAGTTAAAGTCAAGAATGGCTTAAACAGTATTTCTTCATGTGTGTCATGCTAATAAACTCATCATAATGGGTGACTGAACCTGCGCTATGATTGTGGTTTTGTAGTGGGTAGGTGGTACTAATGCTATATTTCCGTATAAGCAGGCCCAGTATAATGGTGTAGTAGATGTGCACCATTTATTAAAAAACAGATGGAGTAATCAGTGTTAAGAGATAGTGATTGTCATTTGTTGTTATTTATCAAAAATTAATAGAATTATCAGCTTGGCTCTGCCAACATTCATGCAATGGAGGTAATGATCTACAAGTGGAGGATATCAACCTTGTTACAGGCCAGTGCATAGCTGGTGGATGTGAAATGTAAACATTCCATAGGTCATTTACTGTTGATCTTAATGTTGCACCTGTTTGTGAGTTATGGTTGTGTACTGTCTTATAGGAATCACTTATGTACTTAACAAGGCTAATTTCCGGGCAAAATGTGAAGCTCAACATGATGCTATACTGCACTCAGAGGAACAGTTAAACAGACATTTGTATCCAATATGCATTGCCTGGCAGCTGTAGCAAGAAGTACAGGTGATATGATGATTACACTGCTAAAATGCATTATACTCAAATCATTTTGAACTAACTGGTGAAAAAATTCCCATGTAGTTGACGTCACTATGTAATACTGCTGTGTGTAAATTGTTTTGGTCCAAGTCTTCTGTGTGTTGTCTTCTTATCACATATACCTACATCATATGCATAGGCATATACTGACATTCCTATACATGCGACCTAGATGTCAAGGGAGTGACTCCACATGACTTTTGTCTTGATTCATTTTCATGTTACAATATGTCATATGATCATGCCCCTCATTTAGTAACTACGCACATCTCCCATCTATTATAGTAGACATCTGTAACTATGGATTGCATCATACTCTTCTCTAGATATCGTCTTGAAAGTGGACTGCAATAAATAAATGCACAGCATGCATGAAAAGTCACACTTTTGAACATGCACAGCAAGTAGGTACTGATTGTTTCTAAACCTAACACCACAGATAATGAAGTGTTACCACCCAGGTATAACATAGTCAGGCTGGATTGTGCTTCTAGGAAGGGGGGTGGGGTAGCTGTTCTCTATAAATCTGTGTTAAACGTCACCATTGAAGCTATACAACCAACTCAAATGTATAACTCAAAGAGTCTTGCCACCAAATTGCAACTTAATAAAAATAAATGTATTAATATCATCTGTATGTACATTCCCCCAGGAAATAATATATCTACACTAGAAGATATCCTTCACTGGCTATCATGTAACTACCCCCAAGAAACCTTACTACTCAGAGATTTTAACATAGACTGGAACACCTTTTCCTCAGAATCCCCAACCATCCATGCATTTACACAAATCATAACCACCCCTACCAGGATAGGAAAACCTAACCATAAAGAAAGCATACTTGAATGGATACTTATCAATAGTCACCCCCAACTGTACGCCTCTGGGACCCTCCCTGATGACTTAAGTGATCAACTTTGGACCTATATAATTAAGCATAAAGCCATCAACCTCCACCAAACCATACTCAGAATGGTAAGAAACAAAAAGAACTTTAACACTGACAATTTCCAAGAGGAACTAAACTCATGTAAATGGTCAATTCTAAAGCACCTCCCCTTAGAGGAAGCAGTTGTATACTTCAACAACAAATTCCTTGAAATCCTTGACTCTCATGCACCTGTTCACTCAATAAGAATAAGGCAAAAACTGTGCCATGGCTTTCCAAAGAGTCCAAACTAAAATCACCCTTAGAAACAAAGCATGGGCATTATGGCATACTACAAAAGATCCCCACGATCACATTAAATATAAGCAATCAAGAAATGAGACTAAAAAATCCATTTTACAAGACAAAAAAAACCTGCTACTATAATCTATAGCAAATAAATCAAAACAACCCTCAGAAGTTTTGGGCAGGTTTAAATAAACTATTACATCCTGGACAAACTTCCACCCTGACCCATGCAGCCACCATTGATAAACCACCTAAGGAAGTCTCAGACAGTTTTAACCAATTTTTTATGGAGACAATCCAAGCCCTAGCTAGCCAACTACCTCCAAGCTACCCTGGCCCTGAGGACAGCACCCCTAGTAACCAACTCTCATTCAGATTCCAACCAGTTGCCACTTCACTTATCCCTACCTTGATCAAAAAATTAAACCAACTACTCTCTCTGCTGATCTACTCGCTGACGAGTATCTACAAAAAGCAGCTGATGCCATTGCTTACCCCATCTGTATACTACTCAATCGAACCATAGTAGAAGCCAAAATCCCCACCATCTGAAAAATATCCTATGTAATCCCAGTTCCCAAAGGAGGTAGCTCTACTGAACTATCTAATTATAGGCCAATAACTATATTAACTCCACTTGCAAAGATTATCGAAAAATGTATTCATAGACAACTGCTGCACCACCTAATTCAGAATAACCTTATGGCAGACTCCCAGCAGGGCTTCTGACCTCACCACAGTACTACTTCAGTCCTCCTAGCCTTCTCCAACACCATAAACCATAATCTTAACAATAATAACATATCCTCTGCCCTCTTCCTGGATCTCTCCAAGGCATTTGATATGGTTGATCACCAACGTCTAATCCACACCTTGAAAATATTCTGTCTAGATACTAAAGCCAGACAGCAGGCTGTCCTTTGGCAAAACAACCTACCTAACCTCCTACCCAACTTCCTTGGTGTACCCCAGGGTTCTATACTAGGGCCCCTTCTGTTCTCCATTATCATCAGTGACCTTTATACTGTTATCCCAAAAGTCAGCTGTATCCGATATGCTGATGACTCCACCCTGATCTGCTCAGCCACATCTCAGACATAACTATGGTCAGCTACCCAAAACACCTTCAACATAATACAAAATTGACTTTCTGGTCATCGTCTGATCTTAAATCCTAAAAAAACAAAACTGTTACTTTTCTCACCAACTCATAGGTCTACTGCATTTACCTTTACCATAAAATCCAATAATGGCACTATAATTTCTCCAGATGTCTCTACAAAACTACTAGGTGTTATCATAGATAACAATCTTAAATTCAACATGCATGTTAATCAAACCATCAAAACCATCAATAAAAAACTAGGGTCACTTTACAGGATAAATCCTTCTTAACCCCACCGGCTAGAATTGTCATAGCTTACTCTCACCTACTTTCAACTCTTCTGTACGCATCCCCTTTACTCTCCAATTTAAACAAGTATTCTCTCAACAAACTCTCTATCTGCTGCAACCACATTGCCAGATTTGCCACTGGTCTGCCTTATAGGACACACCACTGTACTAGTCTAAACCAGCTTGGCTGGCTAGAACTGCCCAGCTTGATCCAGTATAACCAATTGATTATGGCATATAAAATCCTTTGCAATCTGGACAATACTTCTGCACTAAAAAACATTATCACCCCCTATAACAATTCCATACCTCTTTGATCTTCTAACAGACTGCTAGTTCAGACTATCAAAACTAATAACTCAGCCAGTGGCTCTGTCTTTGCCAACTCTGCAGGTAGATCCTGGAACTCACTCCCAGCTGATATTACTTTAGTTACCACCCTGAGTCAATTTAAGATAAGACTCAAACAATATTTGATACCAAACTGGCTATGTCAATGTATCAAACCAGACTAACACTCCTCTATTATAAGTTAATAACTATAATTTAGCTTAGCTGTGTTACTTAATCTGGATTTACACCTGGAATTATCTCTAACCTTGGAATTTGTATAACTTGTACTGTATATGTTGTATCTGTAATCTTACCTGCTTATCTTGGAGCTTTTCTCCCAGGGCCTCTGCTGGAAATGGACATGAATCCAGTCAGACTATCCCTGTCAGAAAATGTAAAATAAATAAATGACTACTATTATTTGGTTGATTTTAGAGTCATGCGTGAATCTTTTCAGTATGTCCCCATTTCTGCATGTGTATACATTGCCATTACAGCTTCATTTTTGTTTACTTGATGCATGTAAGGCAAGAAAAGGGTTAAAGTGCTTTAACCTGTATATGTGTCTTCACACATCAATTTTATTCCAATGCAAATTATTGATTTTGCTTGCTTCCACAATATGCAGCCAGCTTATTGTACGTTTTTCATTTTTTATATTTTTCCTTAACAGATTTGATTGTTTTTCAATTGGATTGTACAGGTGATAGGTCACATTAAAGGTGAGAAAAATTTTGAAATGATTTATTGTGCTGGCATTTTAACAGGGGTATGTAAGCATTTTATATCCAATGTATATGACAATGCCAATGAAGTTCACTAACTGTGTTCCACCCCCAGTATATACAATATACTACTCCTACTGTATCTGCTTTCCTTGGCAACTGTTATGTATCACCCGTCATTGTTCCTTATTATTTATTAATGTCATTTATTTTGTTACACTGTAGCTTTAACCCTCTTTTGTCAAATCTTCAATTTGAAATCATGTTGATGTGTTCCTGTGTGGTCCTCATTACTTCTGTAGTCATCAATAATTTTAGTAAGGAGTATTTGTACAGTAATATATATAAAAAAACAACACATTCCTCATTAAGCTCCTGTTTCTCTTAATTATTTCAATTTGTGTTTGCGTGGTATTGTTCATCCATGCATGCTTGCTTACTGAGGATAAGCTAAATTGCAACCTGCTGTTTAACCTTTATCTGCACCTCAAAATGGACAGCAGCAGGTGTTCTGGTCATGAGCAGGTGCTGCTTGATGCACAGGACTGCTTGGCATCTTGTATATTTGATGAGCATTACTGCTCATCATGCAAAGATGCTCATGCATGTTGCCTTAGCTCAATGTATAACAGTGGGGTTATAGTTTTGTTTGTGTGCTGTGCATATACATCTTTTGTATAACATACATATGTACTCTTTTTATAGCCACATGATCAATTACTATCATTCTAAGTTTCAATTCATATCAGATATTTAATAAATTACTACATTTTAAGCTACATGGCAGTGCTGGGCACTGAGTCTGGAAAACCGATTCTTACTTTAGTTTTGCTTTATTCTCATACAGTTGTGGGCATTTTAAATTTGCACATCATTAATGTTTCAAGCCATAGAGAAGCTGGAAGTGAGTAGATAATGTATAAACATCAAGGGTATTTTAATTTTGTGTGTGTGTGTGGGGGGGGTGCACTAAATCATGTTCTTTTAATATGTGACAGCAAATCACAACTTGTATAGACAATGGAAAACAAGAAAAGGCACAGTAGTTATAAAATAAAGATAAACATTATACATTATTGATTTGGTCATAAAACATGGATTACTCTGTTTCTTCCTTTAATAAAAAAGTTAAATAATGCTCATCAATTATTAATTTTTACATAAACCTGACAACTAAAATCTGGCTGAATAATATTGCTCCTACTCCAAATCAGTTCTACTTCTATTACATAATTGCTGACCCTGTTCACTTTGTCATCCATTGTATGTAAAGCACTGTGAAATAAACATAATTTGCTGTCATTGAAATTAAATATCATGGTATTAGGGTTTGCAAAGTAAAAAATTATTTCTCATGTTTATGTTTTGTCTTCTTTCCCTCCCTCAAGAAGTATTACCATTATAATACTAAATCATCTGAAGTTTTTGATAATCTTTTAACAGAGTTAAGGTTTATAAAATATGATACTGATAAGAAGTGCTATAGGTTCATTAGGTATATGCAGTGGTTGTATATATATATATATATATATATATATATATATATATATATATATATATATATATATTTATTTATTTATTTATATAAGATAATTGCCAATTTAATACTAATATTGATGCTGCCCTTGTAACAATGCACACAGTTCATAATGCATTGTAATTCGTGATTTACAGTGAGTTGAATGTGAAATACTGAAGTGTTAACATCAGTTATTTTTAATCACCATGTTGTTACAAATAAAAGTTACATGTTTAACCATATTGATGATCTATCCTGATATTTCAGACTCAACCAATAAAAGTTACTTGATATCTGTTAGAATGTCCTTTGAGATTTAATTTTTAAGGTGAACTAGACACTAAATAAAACATATTACAGAAGAGTTTCCAGGTTACCAGTTCCTCAAGTGTACTCAGCTTCATTTTTATTAGAATGTTCAGACAGACTTCAAATGTATAAGACAATATTCACTATATTACAGGTCTCATTATAGGGCAAGACAACTGCCAAAGAAACCGTTTCTCTTGAACTCTTATTTAGTAAGATTTTTTCCTGTCTCTTCCTCTCAAAACTTCCTTGCGTTTGATAAAATGTATGACTTTCAAATGGAAGCATTTGTCTGACTAAATAGCAGTATCTATGGTGGAAACAATGATCTGCGTGTCATATCTCCATGAACAGAGGTGCGTATATCTCCATTAGCCAAACTGGTATTTGGCTTCCTGAATTGGAATTATTCATTCTAACTTAATGGCACAACTTCAGTGCCTGTGAAATAAAGAAGCCGATGCCATTCATGTGTCGAGATAATTATCTTCCTTGTCAAAGCCATCAGGTAGAACTGATGAAATGTATTAACAGTGAAGCTCAGTCTGACTGTATCACATGGATTCTTTTGCTGAAATAGTTTAGCTGAACTAGATTATTACATAGGTCAAAGTGATTTGATCACTTTCTCAGCAATGGTGTAAGGAAAGTTAATTTCTGGTTTGCAGTTTTGTAAAATATGTCTTTACTTACTCTGAATTTCCCTCTGTTTATTTACAGATTGAGTGACTGATCCACTGATTGCAATTGTTACTCTGTTCTTTTCTGGATATGGCAACATTCCCTTAATGAAGCACATATTTAAACTGCTTTGCTTGCCTTATGACTATTATTTTGACTAGCAAGAATGGTCAGTGAATACAGAGAGCAACAATACGCAAGCAAAATAAAGAATACTTGAATTTTCCTCAGTATGACCACACAAGTAACTGATGTTTTGCCTTAACAGTGTCTATTAAAATAAACACTGCTGTATTGAGATACAGCCTATACCAGCCACACACAACTATGGCTCACACTTAACAGCTGTAGTGCTGGGTTAGGAATACTAGATACCCAGGAAACCCCCTTCTCAGTGCAGCTTTATGCTGTTACCAGATCCACAATAAATATGCTTTCATTCTTACTTCTGATTATTATTGTCAATGTTAATGATATCTACATTTTAATGTTTAATTTTGCTTAGTATACACACACACACACACACACACACACACACACACACACACACACACACACACACACACACACACACACACACACTGTGTAATCTTTTTATATATAAATGTGCTTCAAGTAATCTGACCGTGGATTAAAAAAATACCATGCAATATATTATATTCAACTGTGGATTCATAAATTAGTGACTGAATTATGAGTATAAAATGAATGATTAGAGAAGGCAGTGTGTGAATAGCTATATCAAATCTATTTGACACTGCATTAAATCATTTTATTCCACCTTAGACAACTAACCACCCTGTTGAGGCAAATTAAAATAATGAAGCTAAAGTTTGTAGGATGAAACTGAACACTAAATGACACTGGTTTTATATATCTATCTATCTATCTATATATATATATATATATATATATATATATATATATATATATATAAATATATATATAATTATAAGCTTCTTTTTTCCAGAAAAAGAAGAAATACATTTCAGATGAAGCCCTCTGAACCTGAGAACATCACTTTCGAAAATTTCTGATTCTTTCTCTATAATCCATCTTTTTTGTGTCCTTTTCTTCCTTACTACATCCTACAAAGTTGTACAATGCGACAGTTGTAAGCCCATCACTTGCTTTCATTCTGTGCTTCTTAAGGTACTCATGCTGTCCTGCAGTTTATTTGAAATAAAAATCACAATATGCATTACTCATGCCTTTTTCCAGAGCTTCAGAGATCTTTCCTGATTCTTGCTTGTCATGTGCAAGTTTTGTTTTGCAGTACAGTGGCATTAGTTTTTATGTTTGTAGAGCAGTGGCAGAATATTTTTAAATGCTTGACTTTAATGTTGTACTGTTGTTATTGGGTGAGAGTTGTATCTTGATTGCTTCTTTTACAACATCAGTGAATTACCTGCAGTGAACTGATTAGATCACTTCTGAGATACTACACAATCATACAAAAAGTCAAGCAATTAAACATAGATGAACTTGCCTACAATCCCAAAATAGTGTGATATTGTCAGCCAAGCTGATCAAACAAAAATTACTCAGGGCTCACACCACTTATAGATCACTAATAATGTGGTACTAGTGAAGCAGACCAATTAAACAATAATGACCATAAAGCCACTAGACCAGTTACAGAAATAGTGGGATGCCAAGAAAGAATCATCAACAATAGATAATTATTGTTGTTTGTCTTTTTCCCAGTAAGGGGTCGCCACAGCGGAACTCCGGTCCGCTAATGATTGTCAGTAGATTTTTACGAAATGCTGAGGTGCCAGCTCGACGCCCAACTTTCAACGAAAGAACGCCCATTTATGCACGCATGTCTTTCGAACGCTACCCAACCGCGGGGAGGACATGCAGACTCCACAAAGAAGGCACTCCCAAGCCAAGCCAAGAATCGAATGGGAGAACCTCTTGCTGTGAGGTAACAATGCTACCGCCGTACCACCGCGGCAACTAGATAATATGAAGCTAAAATCATCCATGCAAATATATTTAACAACAAATCAGGACTACTGTGTCCCATCATGAGCATCACATATATGTATGTTCATAGGCAATAATATGGTAATATAAAGGAGTTATTTAGTATGAATTGTATTTTTAAGATAGGCTTCATTTCTCTAAGAAGCTGTCTCATGGAGGTAGTTTACTACCATTGCAAATGTATGGAAATTAGGTTGTTGGTTGTGATACCATTTGGGCATATGTGTGTGTGTGGGTTTGCATATGTGCACATTTGGTCAAACTGATTATGGACATCATAAGTAGATGAACTTATAAAAAATGTTTTAGAACTAGACCACTCCAAAGAGTGAAATTTCAAAAATGCCATTTGAACTGTTCACAAATTAAAACACCACCCAGGTTAAAACTCACATTACTATCAAGTACAGTTTTTCAATCTTTTTTTAAGTGCAGCATTCAAAAGGAAGAAGGCTGCAGTACTAGGTCAATATATCCAGGTGCAACTCCATTGGTGCAGAGGGATAATGCCCTGACTATAATACAGGCACTCCAAGTTGGACTAGTAGCTAAGGTACCATCTGGAGCAGTCACAGGGAGAAGAGGACTGAAAAGGCTGACCCTGTTTGCCTCTTTTAGGCTGGAGAACATGATTTCATGCAGAGGCTTACGGGTAAAGTTGCATAGGCATGCATGGTGATACAAATACTTAACTAGTAGCCCAGTGCTGCAGGACAGGGTGTGGCTTTTGAGGAAAGCCTCAACATGGGCAGGGGGGTTTTCCCCTCAAAAATGCCATTTCAAGATCCTGCTTTAGTCATAGTGCAGAATGACCGTATGAAGTACAGCTTAAAAAGAAAACTCAGCACCTCTGTAGGATGACGTTGGCATCAGATGACTGCTTATCTCTTGTCCACCTCCATTAACACAATAAAAAAATTAACCTAGACCATCATTGCCATTTGGTAGATCTGTAGTCCATAGTTTAGGACAGACAAAGAGAACAGTCACTAGGGATTGGGCACTGACCTGATAAAGTAAATTGTTGGGGTAGAAAGAAGAACATAAAACTTAAGCTGATTTATACATTACATTTCTTGTATTCTGATTATATATTCTCTACATCAAATGTAGTTCATTATTCAGTCTCATACATATATAGATAGATTGATAGATAGATAGATAGATAGATAGATAGATAGATAGATAGATAGATATTGATATAGATAAATAGCGATAGAGATATGTATATTTGGGAACGTGATATAGTCAAGTGTTTGTATAGTAGTTTACAGCTGTTTTGTCAACATAATTTGATAAACAGATAAGACAGTTGTGCAAAATCTCAAATTTACAGGGGTTTGGGAATATACCTTTTCTTGATACCATGTAATCTATGAGTTGGAGTATGTAATTGATAGGGGGAGTGGGGTGAGCAGATCCCTGCATGGTGGGTGCATGGGATCAGTCACCCCTGCAAAAAAAAGTGTTTTAAAGTTACATGCTCTGCGGTTATTTCTGGGAGCCTGCGCTGTGTCATTCTTACTCTTGATTATTTTTGTCAGTGTTAATTATATCTACATTTCTGTGTTTAATTTTTGCTTAGTATACACACACACACACACACACACACACACACACACACACACACACACACACACACACACACACACACACATACACACACACACCTAGCTGTTTTGAGTCTTGCGGAATATGAGAAAGCTTCCACTAATAATTTTGTCATCTATATCATCAAACACATTATTACAAAAACTCAACTGATTAGTTTTGCAAGATCAAGCAGATGTAAATATATGCAGAATGAGATCAAGACTAAGGCAGACATCTGAAGACATCATGACTGAAGTCCTTTCTAAACACTTTCCCTGCAATATATATATATAAGGTTTATAGGCCTACAATTGACTACAGTACCTGTATTGCTGTCTTTGAGAATGGGAAAAAGTGTTTTTCCCATCGCCTCGGAAACATAACAGGCCTCAAACAATTTCTGAAACAGATGTGTTAGAAATTAAAGTTTTTATTGAAGTTGGGTAAAATATAGATTTGGTCCATCTAGATCCTTCAGGCATTATTTTACTCAATGCATATAAAACTTCATTCAGCTGTACTTCTCCTTGTTACCCTATCCTCACTTTTCCCACCAACACATCATTTCTTTTATACCTACAGGACGTACCAACAATACAACAATCTTCACTCCACTGGTCCAGTCAATATATTTAGAATCTGCACTGTTACCCCCTCGAAAAACACTTCTCAAGATTACCCTCCAGAATCTTAACTCTTTCTACCCTAACCCATAATGTTCATGCACAGATGCACACCTCTGATATTACTGCTACTTATTCAAATCAAAAAGCAGTCAACAGTCATGCACATGGTGCATTGACCATTCATGACCAATACCTTCCATCTACAAAACAGATATTGTACAATACTGGAATAAACATATTCCCATAACATGAATATGTATCAGACACATACCTAAGTCATATTTTTCTCATCTATAAGACCAGCTCAGCTTACAAAACAATATATCATAGTAGTAGTTTTTGTCTTATTGATACTTCAGTCATGTAACATTCAGTTAAACCCAGGACCTAGCAACAATTCAACCAACATGTATTTCAGACTTGAAATAGCTAACCACTTAATATGTCACCATAGCCAGTTTAATAATGAGTTTAGCTGTAAACATGGATAACACTACATAATCTCAAAATGATATTAGTTACAACAACATAGATTAAAGAAAATAGTTGGTTGTCACCATTCATTAAAAAAAAAAAAAAAAAAAAGCAATATGATTGCAGATAACAGAAATAAAAATCTGAAGAATACACTGGTGAAGATGTATGCATAGTTTCATAGGTTCATAGGCAAATACTAGGCCCTGAATGGACATTTCAAGCCTACCCAGTAGCCTGTGTATTGTGTCTTTGAGGTAAAAGAAACTTAACCATTATGCCAAAACTTCCCACCAGTTCTAGTTACAAAAGACCTTAATGCATCTATACAGTTTATAGCAAAGAGCAGCACCAGCTGTGACTGCAGCCTTATGTGGTCATTCATCCATATTCTTTGAGAGGAAAGACTAAAATATATATTGTTAAAATATATATTCCCCCTCTGAACATAATAGCAATGCTGAAGGGAAAATTTGGCAAAATACTGCAATATGCTAAACATCATAAAGTTATCAGCTAGGTGACCTCAGTATAGACTGGGCAAGTACATAGATTACAACCACTATATAATCCAACTCAAGAATGGGAATAAGACACTAGGTGCAATCCTACAGCTGATATGAGCAAAATGTTAGACATATTGACTTCTAGGAAAAAATACAGTATCTGAAAGTTCTAGCCCTTTCTATGTATGATCAATGCATCATAACTGCTTCTGGGTTATTAAATCAAGAAAACCTCTAAAGATATTACAACTACATGACATATAACCAAAAACAACATAGCCCATTAACCTAAGTGAGCTAAGCCAAATTCACTAGATACTTTATCCTATAAAATATTGTCATTTTTATTAATATGATGCCTAAGAACACAATTTGCAGCTTGTCATAATTTATCATAAATTTGACTTATTGATGCACCCAATTTAAATATTAAAAAAGTAGCAATTCTTTTGCTCATGACCACATTAAAAATGCCAATTACATACTTACAAAATTTAACAGAAGATACATAATGGGTGATAAAAATATTTTCTTCTTCACAAACAGTCATGAAGAAATTTGTATAACTTGGTGTCATGGCTGCTCCCATTACATCCCCATATTTTTGTCTGAAAATTAAATTCTCAAACATGACAAAATTGTTAGAGAGAACAACATCCAACATCTCAGTCAAAAGCCTAATCTTTGATAGTGAACATGAAATTAAATATCTACAGCCTTTCTTCCTTTGCTATAATCAAATACAAAGATTTCACATCTATGGCAAAAAAAAAATCTGAAGAATCCAAGTTGAAATTCATGACCTTGCAAATAAATTAAAACAAATCCCTGATGCAGGAATTTGTCTGTCTGATTTCTTGAATAGTATATTATTTCAGACATAAATAGTCAGCTTCTGTCATAGCCACTCTAATTGAAATTATGCAGCTCAGTCATGATCTAATAATTCTCTCCACACCCTGGATAAATCATAACAAAAACTGAATGTCTGCTTGAAATCAGGCATGAATGGTGTGGACAACTTTAAAATATTTTTATGAAAAGGAGATCTACTTCACTAAATGAGGTTTGTCCATGGACATCTTCAGAGTGGGGTTATTAAATATAGTAGTAAGATTAAGAGGGAGGAGGGGAGGTAAGGGTTAAATGGGGAGGGAGGGATGTTTGGGAGGAAATGAGGTAAGGGCAAGGAGGGACTTAAGAGATTTATGCAAGTGAAACTGGGTAAGAAATCACATTTTGGCATGATGCCAAGTTATACAAATTTCTTCATGACTGTTTGCTAATGCAAGTACCATGACGACCTGCAGGTATTCAGGAAGAACAGGTAGGCCTCTGGGTATTGGGTGGTGACAGGTGGTTTGTATATATGTAACATATATATTATAAACTTTTTTTTTGAGAAGTTGAGTATGGGTAGGGGGTGTTGGTACTCTCCTTGGCTGTCTGTTTTTTTCCTTGTGGGGCTGCCCCCCCCCGTAGGCTACCTGCTTTCAATGACCTGGTTTTAGGCACAAGCCTCAAGAAGTTTACCGTTGCACTCTTCAGAGGTGATAGAAGCTTGCTTAAAAAAAAAATGAATTCACTAATGAGGAGCACAGTTACACCTTTTAAATTATCGCTGCATGTCTTTAACAACATTCTTTATTTTACCTTTTCCCAGTTCTGGTGCTGAACATGCATTGGGCATGTTCTCCTGTATGCTACATGTCTGTGGTTTGTGGCAGGCTACATGTCGATGGCTGTTAATGGCAGGAGTTGGGTTAGGGCTGTGGTAGACTGTCCTCGGCTTTATCTCACCTCGGAGGGAGTTTCTTTTTTTCTGACAGTTAAAATGTTGTTTGCTGCAGTAATTAATGTGTAGAATTGGTCCAGTGCTACGAATTGTAGGATTCATTCATTAAGCTTTTCCATTTATGGTTATAGGGGTAGTTAGTGGTTTTTTTTAAATAGAGACAGTGCTAGCTTTTCCTGGGCTGTGTGAAAAACCCACGAAAAATGTCATTCATAGTGTAGGTGCAGTGGTGGCCTTCACAGATATTTGAGTTTCGTAAGATGGGGACATGTCATTGATTGAGTTGTTGTAACCCTTGTGTGTGTAATGGCACCCCCCTGCTGTTTCATGCAGTATGGTAGTCTTGACAGCTAATGAGTTACAAGTTCAGCATAAACCTGGTAACTCGCTGCATGTAGCTGATGTCCTAGCTAGAGTATAGTTTCATGGACCTTTAGAAGTTGTGCTGCTAAATTCGGAGATTGTATGGATAGTTTCTCAATTGCTACTTTTGAGTTATGTTAGGAATTAGCATTGAAATGTTTGTTAAATTTAAAGTCTTGTATCTGGTAGAATTTCGGGTGCTAGGTGTTATTGCTTGGACATGATGGTGCAATCATGTGCAATCATTGCATCCTAGCTTCAGCTCTTACTTGTCATTCCAAGATTTGCTGTTGTGTTTACAAGGACTTTTAATTTAAAAGTGACAGAATCTTCCTTTCTACTCAGTTGTATGACAGTAGGCTAGCGCTGTGAGATGCTTTAAATTCATGGTGTCTTCATGGTGCCTTCCAGGGGTTGGTTTCTTTGGTGGTTTTGGCTTTCACGGGCTTTGTTTGATGTTGCTTGCTCCTGGTTGTGGGGGGAAGTGATTAGATACAAGTGCAATGGTGGCCTGGGCTGTTTAGCTCAGGAATATTCAGTGAAGTAATCCAACTCAACCTATGTATTCATCGCTGTTAGTAGATAGGGGCAGAGTCTAAAATACAGCTTAGCCATGAACGATTGTCAGTCAAATAGGCATATGCATATTCAGTATGCATAGCCTTCAAGAGTGTACAAAAGTATTTGGTCATCGTTGGTAGACTGGGCTTCTCTCTTTTATATAAGATGTGTGTGTTTCTGTATATAAGTGGGGTATATGTGGGAAAGGTATGCAACATGTGTGTGTGTGAGCAAGGGGGGTGGGTCGATGTGTGGTTAAATGTGTGGGGTTTTGGAGATTTTATGTGTTGAAGTGAAAGCTTGTAATTGTGAGATGTGGCTGTGTATGTATATATATATATATATATATATATATATATATATATATATATATATATATATATATACGCGTGTATATGTGTGTTTGTGTATATGTGAGCAAAGTTATTCTGTTAGTATTAAGTTAATGGTGCTTGGTGTTGATCTGCCAGGGTTCATGTTTTCCTGACTGATTGGTGTAAAATAGTAAAAGGAAATGTGTCTAGAAGGGTAGATCAGGTAGGAGAATAAAGGTAGCTGTAGTCTCTGGCCAGAGACCAGAGGTACTATTCTTGGTGTGCGGTAGGTGGTGCCGGTGTTTTGGCAGTTTTCAAACTTTGCAAGATCACGGACACTGTGGTGACAGGCATTTTACTTTTCAGTCATGCACGTCGGAAAATAAATGAATGGTGGCAGTCGACTTGCTGAGTTACCTGTAGAGAGTCTGTAGGTTGTGTGGATAGCGGGGTGTTAGGTTTGTGTGCAATGGGTTTCATGACATGTTCTCTGTGTCGGTCTCTGTTTTAAATATGGTGCATTATTTCAGGTTGTATTCTTTCCCATTGTACCGGGTTCGGGAATGTCCGGGGAAATAAATGTTGTGATGGTAGGATAGCAATAGCAGCATGGCACCATTGGGTAGCTCCTCTCAGATGCAGTGCTAGGTATGGAGCTTGCAGTACTTGCTTGCCGCTGGTCCATTAAGCAGTAACTGTTGGGGATAGGGTGGAAGCCAAAGCTGTAATGGAGGTGTGACAAGTGTTTTTGGGTTGAGTAATATGGTTGTGAAAGACAGCATTACATGGTGTTTGCCTTTTCGAGCATGATTAGATAGGTAACCCATTACTATGTTGAACTATTGGTAGTCAGTCTCCTCGATGTGCTGGGTTTGTCTACTTGATGCACAGTGTTTGGTCAACATCAGATAATTGTAATAGTAGTTCCCTTTAATGCAAATGATATTTGATTATAGGTAGTGTCAAAGGAAAAACAACTTCAAAATGATCAACACACGGCAGGTTCAGGTTAAGGCACTTTAATCTTGCAGCAAGGAGACAAAAATGTGCTAATACTGAGTATGTCTAACTAGAATCAGGAAGTGAAGCTATTCTTATACATTTCTTACAAGACATTGCCTACCAAGCTGACGTAATAAATCACAAGTTCTTTCAATATTATTTCATAGCAGCTGTTTGTCCATGATTTTCTGCTGGCATATCAAGTTTACAGAAAAAAAACTTCTTAAGAAAAACAACGTGGCCCTGATGACCACCGGTCAGATACAACTTCTCACTATGCATTGTTACCATTCAAGGTACTATGGCTAAGTCGAGCACAAAGCAAGTACAGATTATAGTTCATTTCTTCAAGCAGTCTTTGTTTGATGTATCTTTCTTTTCTGCAGCTGTGCATGTTCTCATAACACGAACAGAGTTGATTGTTCAAGTTCAATAAAATTATAGAAAACAGTATTGTTCTATTCATTCATTTTCCTGACCTAGCAGATAATCACCTGTTTCTCAGTAAATTTCCAAAAGGCATAAACATGAATTTTGCTGTGCTAGCAAATACTAGGTCAGAGAGCATCTTGCAATTTCAGTAAGCATACTGCAGTTTGAAAAGCATCTTGTAATTCCATACTGAATTAAGCTGTACATAAAATAGAATTAAATGTGTTAATCCTTTTAGCTTCTAATAAACACTAAACATATACATTAATACATATTTTTCTAACATTTCCCCCCTGTTAATACTTTTTATTCTATTTTCAAAAGCATAAACAGTTGCTTCTTCTCCTAACCTCTTTCTGTTCAGAATTTGCAGTTAAGAGAGTCATTTAGTTTAAACTTATGAAAGTGTTTCGTTTTTCAACAGTTCTTCAATTTCAGTACTTTGATGCAAAGTTTCAGAAACTGACATGTCTATAAAATCTTTGATTAATCTTTTCATGCAGGGAATACCACAACAAACACACACTCCTAATAGGAGTAATCCCACACAAATGGCAATCAGGATGTTCATTAGGATGCTACCCCACAAATTCTGGAAAAAATCCGTCAGTGGGTTCACGCCTGGTTTGGTCATGGCTGACACTTGCTGAATCACCTCAAGATGGTCGTTTATCTCATGCTGGTTGTCAGGAATATATGAACAGCACTCCTCTTTTATTAAAGCGCACGTACCACCTTTCGCCGCTAGGGTGAAGTCGAGAGCCATGCGGTTTTGAAGCACCACAGTTCTCATAGCATTCAGTTCATCAGTCACTAATTCAAGAGCAGAAAAAGTTGCATTACTCATTACAGTTTTCTCAGCTCCAAAATCGATTTCACTGTGCCATATGCAGGGGCTATACCTGCCCACGATATAATAGTGTCACTCAAGTCCATGTGTGTCAGTTTATCTTTGTTTTTCATGGAGTTATGGTTTCTCCAGCCTGCTTCGATTCATCCCATTGGATTCTCAGGTCTCTTGATTGGATTTCCAGGTTTCTTGGTGACCTCTCTGACATTTCGAATTCTTTCCTGAGGCAAAACTGCAGTGTGTCATATGGCCGGAACCAGGTAACCCAAAAAACAACTGCCAGACCAATTCTCAGGTAACCATTTGTATGCCTTTTTCCCACACACAAAATAACAATTCTCTACTTTAGTAATAATATATACTTGCCCTGCATGAAACATTTTCTTATCAATGATAGATAGTTGTTTAAAAAGAACAGGATTATGTTGTACTTCATCAACCGTTTTGTTCATAAGTTCAAAATATGAGTCATAGTTTGTATCACAAATATAGCCTGCATTATTAGCTTTGATATAACATTTGTAAGGAACAGTCACATTACAATTGCTCCAACCCACCTGTACAGTATCATTTTTGTAAAAACATACAATTCCCTTTTGTGTAACAGGCAGGTACAATGCTATTTTGTCTTGTGATTTCACAGTTGTAGTATCAAAGATCAAATTTTCCCAGGTCTCATTGACCCCTAGGGGGACAGCAGTCATTAATAATCCCCCGTATGCTTTTGGTATAGCTGTGCAGATCCAGCAATTCGAAACATTAAAAGTTTCAGCATACACATATTTAATTGCTTGGTAAGTGTTAAAGTTCGAATGCCAGTCTATAAGTAACTAATCTCATTTATTCAGTTCAGCTTGTGTGGCTGGAAAAAGGAAAGGCCACAACAAAAAGATGAATGTTATTAGTATGGCCAACAGAATGATCATGCAATACTTCTGAGGTTGTTCTACATTTCTATTTGCGCTGTATCTGGTCATTTTGTTCTTGTGTAACAGTAACAAGTTTTTTGTCCAGTTCAAAGTTTTTAACCAATTTACAGTGTGTCAGATGAATCCAGGACACTCACTCTGCGATCTTGACTGCAGTGGGTGTTGACAGTAGCACTTGGTACGGCCCTTCCCACTTCGGTGTGGTCCATTTCTTCCTCTTGATGACTTTCACCCAGACCCATGTGCCTGGGACTACTGCTGCTTCCGATGGTCTGGTTTGTTCTTTATCTGAAACAGAATTTAATTGCAAAAGTTGTTTATTACTTAAAAGTCATCTCATATATTCTGAAAGTGAACTGTCAGCCTCCTGGTCTGCAGGCATGAGAGGTTTCCACTGAGGTATATAATATGCCCTCCCAAACAGTATTTCAAAAGGAGTTAACCCCTTTGCATTTGGAGCAGTTCTCATGCTCAACAGTGCCAGAGGCAGGCAGTGCACCCAGCTCTTTTGTGTCTCACTAATTAATTTCCTAAGTTTGTTTTTCAAAACCCCATTATGCCTCTCTACTAATCCTGCAGATTGTGGGTGGTATGCACAATGGTTCTTTAAGGAAATTCTGAAATATCGGCTCAACTGTTGTATAGTTTGATTTACAAAGTGTGTGCCATTGTCACTGTAGATCTTTTCCGGTATGCCAAATCTAGGAATAATTTCTTTAACAAGGACTTTTGCAACAGTAGCTGCATCTGGATTTTTAGTCGGAAAAGCTTCCACCCATTTGGAAAAAAATATCTATAATGACAAGACAATACTTCTTATTTTCGCATTTGTTTAGCTCTATGAAATCCATACAGATAGTATGGAACGGGTACGGTGGTGTTGGGAAACTCCCTTGCTTAGGCTTCAATGCCCCTTGTGCATGATGCTTGTTACAAACATGGCATGCTGCACAAAAATTTTTTGTGTAGTTTGTAAATCCATATGCATTGAACACTCGGTTCACTAACTGTACCATCCCCCCTGTTGAGACATGGCACTGCCCACGGCTCAAGAAAGCTGCATATCTAAACAAGTTAGACGGCAAAAATTGGTTTTCCTTCTTTGGAGATGTACAGCCCTTTCTCAAGAATTGCTCCTCTTTTTATCCATTTTTGTTTTTCTATTTTCATAGTGTCTGCATTGTTTTCAACATTTCTAAATCTAAAATCTCAGAAGGTTGTAATTCCTCACTCAAAAGAAATATTTCTGAAGCTGAAGCTGCCTGCTTTGCAGCTGTATCGGCTCTCGCATTACCTTTTGAAATCCTATCCTGTTGCTTGGTATGAGCTACACATTTACAAATAGCTACTTTCTGAGGTAACTGAATAGATTCTAACAAATCTAAAATAAACTGCGCATGATTAATCGGTTTACCAGTAGATGTTATCATTCCCCTATTTTTCCACTGTTGTGCAAAAACATGTACAGTAGAAAAAGCATACTGGCTGTCAGTAAAAATGTTCACACATTTACCCTTTGCCAAGGTACATGCCCTTGTCAAGGCAATTAATTATGCTGCTTGTGCAAGTTGTGTGGTAAAGACTTTGCTTCTAAAATCTCAGTATCAGAAACTACTGCATACTCCACTAGGTTCTGTCCTGTAGGACCCCTTCTGCATGAGCCGTCCACGTAATATGTCACCTCAGCATCATCCAAGGGAACATCCATTAGATCTTTTCTAGGCAGTGTCTTTTGCTCAATCTCCTGCAGGCAGCTGTGTGGTGTGCCATCCGCAGGGGTCGGGAGCAAGGTAGATGGGTTTAAAGTTGTACATCGTTCAATTGTCATATGAGGTTGGCTCAAGAGTATAGTCATACAGGAAAGATGTCTAGCAGGAGAAAGATATGCTACTTTTTCTTGCAGTAAAATAATCGCGACTGCATGAGGCACTCTCAATGTGAGAGGGTGAAACAACACTACTGAGGCCGAAGCCTGTACTGCCATTGCAGCTGCAACTACTGCTTGTACACAGTGGGGAAGGGATCGCTCCACTGGGTCCAGCTGTGATGAATAGTAAGCTATGGGGCATTGCTTATCCCCATGTTGCTGTGTTAACACTGATGTCATGTAACCTTGCTTACAATCTACAGTTTGGAAAAAACGTTTATGATAGTTTGGTAATCCTAAGACTAATGAGGATGCTATCAATTGTTTCTGTTTGCAGAAAGCTGATTCCATTTCTGGTGTCTATTGTAATAAATCTTGTGCTGCCATAGGCTTTTTGTATATCAAGTTGGTCAGTGGAGCAGACTCCAAGGTATAGTTTGGAATCCAACTCTGACAGAAATTAGTCGCGCCCAGGAAGGACATCATTTCCTTCTTGGTAGTCGGTTTGGGTGCTTGTAAAATTGCTATTTTCCTATCTTCATCTAATGTCCTGCCTTCTTTTGATATTACATATCCCAGGTATTTAACCTGCTTTCTCCAAAGCTGCAATTTGTTTTTGTTTACTTTATGTCCTTGAGTGGCTAGAAATTGTAGTAATGCTATGGTATCTTCTCTGCATTCTTGCTGGGTGGGGGCTGCCAGCAGGATATCATCTGCATAAAGTAAAATTTGGCTGCCTCTTGGTGGGCTAAATCCTGCCAAGTTGCTTGCCATCTCTTGTGCAAATATTGTTGGACTTTCACAATACCCAGGTGGTAGTCAGGTATATGTATACCTTTTCCCCTGAAATGTGAATGCAAACCAATGTTGGCTGTCAGGGTGTATCGGTATCGAAAAGAACACATTGCTAATCTCTACCACAGAAAAATACTTCTGTTGAGGCTTCAAATCATTCAATAGGGTGTGTGGATCTGGCACCGTAGGTGTTCTAGGTATTACTGCGTCATTTACAGCTTGTAAATCTTGGACCATACGCCATTCTCCATTTGCTTTCCTAACAGGAAATAAAGGTGAGTTACATGGTGAATCAGGAGATTCTACCAGTACTCCTTCCTTAAGTAAGGCTGCTATTATAGGTTTGATTCCTCCTTCTGCATCCTTTCTTAAGGGATACTGTCTTTTTTGAGGCCTAAATGCTGATTTTGGCATAATAGTGACTGGCCCTGCTGTACGAATTAGTCCTACATCTGATTTCCCTGTTGATCAGAGAGTTTCTGGTATGCTCCATAAGGCATTTTCTTCCTCTTCTAGTAAGAGTGCTAATCAGCTGTCCTCACTAGACTGCAAGTGTACAGCTGGGTGTGTCTGTGTTATCCAATTCAACTTCTGCTTCTGTATTCCCTGTTCTGACAATTCTAGCTCTGTTTGTTTTTCCCACTTTGTGACTTTTTCTCCAAGGTCTGCCCATTTCACATTCTTGTCCTTAGTTAAACTAACGTGGTAATCGATTAGATTTATAGAGTGCAAAGAATTCCTGGGGCAATGAACAGCTAACTACACTGTTTCCTTCTCCCAGTATAGATTACGTAATACTAATCTGTTTGCATGGTTTTTAAATAGTTCTTGCTCATATTTCTTATCAGGTCCTGGTGTGCTACAATAATACAGAGTACAGTGCAACAAATGTTATTTATCAGTGCCAAGGGAGGGGGACTTACTCATGGCTATGTTCATCAGTTCTTCGGTTACTGCCCCTGGACCAGTCATGACTAAGTCCTGGCTGTACCAATAAAATGTTTCACCCTCTGGTCACACCACAAAAGTATCCATTTGTCGCTGTGCTTCCATACCCTGTATACTCGGAACTACTGCTATGCCAGATATCTGCATAAGATCTCTGCCCAAAAGGTTTACTGGGCATTTTGCAGAAACAACAATTTTGCTTTTCTGGGTCATTCCTGAAACAGGGTCAGTTATTGCTATGTTATGGGACAGTGGCTCCAGATACAGCTGTCCATTAGCTGCTTTCACTAATATGTAATCAAATGATTCTGAGTTTTCTGGTAGTTTTGAGGGATGTATCAGGGTTCGTGAAGCCCCTGAGTCACACAGGAATTTAACTTCCCTCCCCTCTACCAGAAGTATAACTTCTGGTTTTGTGTCTGCTAAATAGAGCTCTAGGCTCAGTAATGCTAAGTCTAAAATTTCACTTTCTTCACGATCTGTGATTTATTGCACTTCCTCTATTTCTTCTATCACATTCTCTACTCCCTCTATCACATTTGCATTTGTCTTTCCTCGGTTACTCCCTTCTAGTGATTCTTGACTATCATATAGTCAGTCCTCACCCTCCTTATCTTCCATGGCTACCTTCTTGTTTTGTTTGCAATCCCTTGCTAAATGTCCCTTCTTTCCGCACTTAAAACATTCACCCCTTTTCTTTCTCTCTTCAAACTCTTCTGATTGTTTGTCAGATTGTTTGCTTCCTTGGGCATTTTTCTTGCCCTTTTTCTCAGACTGTACTACATAAACTTCTGCTCCATCTTCTACAGAAAATACTTGAGCTTTCTTTTTCTTTTTACTGTTAAAATGCCTTTCGGCATGTCTAGCATATTCAAGTAGTGACTGTAATCTACTTGTACGATGGTCTACCATGTGCTTTGTAATAAAGCTGCTTATAGGCAAAATACTGCCTTTCAAAAATGCATTCTTTAGCTGCTGCTCATACGGGGAATCATGTGTTTGGTCTTCAGGTACCTGCATTCCACAATGGTTATTAAAACACTCTAATAATCTAGCATAATATCTGTCTACAGTTTCACCTTCCTGTTGGATGCATTGATTAATGCAAGTCCAGTCTGCCCTAGGTTTCCATTTCTCAGAGATTCGGTCTGTTAGACCTTTCACTCTGTTATCCAGTTCTGCATTGCTATGTGGGAGTGGCTTGTGTTCTGCGTCACGGGGATTCCAGTTGCCACTGATCATGTGCCAATCTGGACCTATGATTTGTCTAACTACTTTTTCTAGTTCTTCTCCATTTAAATGATAACTTAACCTCATGCCCTGTAAGTCTTCTAAGAATTTTCTAAAATTAACTTTTGGATGGGGAATTCCCTCTGTGGCTTTCTGGATGTCTTCCGGTGTCCACGGTCTATATACTAGGAGAGACGGGTCCTGTCCTGCCTGTCCTGCCTGAGGATTTGGTACTTCTATGAGTGGACATATCTCTTCTTCACTCATAGCTCCTGAATTTATTTGATATAACTCAGTATCCCCTCTTATGTTACGTGTTTGAGACCTAGTCTCGATGGGATCTCTGACATACGGTCTTGGCTTCGCAGTGGCAGCCGGGTATAGCGGAGGTAGATCAGCTTGTCCACTCGCTTCATATTCTGGTGCGGGAAGCAGAGGGGGCAGAGGGGCTGATGCTATTACCAAATTATTGTCTTCTTTATCTAGAAACATAGCTTTTGAATTATTACTTTTTTGTTCCTTACGGTTTGCTTCCTCAATCCACCTGTGTGCCTGAGGAATGCCTAATTGACATTGCTTTTTTACCTGACCTTTTGCATCAGTTTTAAGCTGTTTGATAAGTTTAATAAGATCCGCTTATAATTGGTGGTGGTGGATCTGTGGTTTAATAAGCCACAGATCCACTTCACTATTAACTCCTATAATGGAACTTGTATCTCCCCTGATCCTACTGCACGCCTTCTGAGTATAACCATTGATCACAACCTCAGCTTTGATGCCCAGATCAATAATACTATTCAAACTATCAATAAAAAACTAGGCTCTCTGTATAGAATCAAGCCCTTTCTTACACAACTTGCTAGAACTTCCACTGCCCAGGCTCATCTTACTTCTACCCTATTCTATGCTTCTGCCATTTATACCAATCTATCTAAGCACAACCTTAACAAGCTTGAATCTAGCTATAATAATATAGTTAGATTTGCTACTGGCTCTCCCTATAGAACCCACCACTGTCTCAACCTCAAACAACTCAAATGGTTAGAACTACCATAACCAACTACAATATAATCAACTTGTAATCACACAAAAAATTCTGTACCACCCTACTAACACTCCTATCCTCTCTAACCTGATCTCCCCATATAAAAATCTTACAACGCTATGCTCAGCTAGCAAGTTACTAATTGCCAACATTAAATCTAATAACAAAGCTGGGGACTCACTCTTTACCAATGTGGTGGGCAAAATCTGGAACAACGTTCCTACAACACTGACCTCTCTTTCATCTACTCCACTCTTTAAGAAACACCTCAAAGATCACCTAAAAATACATTGGCTATGTCCCTGCTCAATGCCTGACTAAATATTCTTATTCTCCTTTCTCTGTCCCTTTTTCCCCTACCTCCTGGGCTACTGCCCCTCCACAGTTCTAACTATTACAAGCTAACTCTTCTCTATTTATATCTTCCAGCCTACTTCTCTTCTCCCTCTTTGACTAAGTGAATGTCAATTTGCTTTTCATGCTAATTTGCTTTTCTTGTCAAAAATTGTATGAACTTGTGCTGATTGTACCTTAGAACTCATTGCTTAATTGCTGGTTAAACCTATACCAAGACTTTGTAACTTTGATTCACTCAAATTGCTTGTACTCTCCTTACAATCATTTTGTGCTTCAAAATGTATTTTTTAGCTTGTTTTTTTATTCTAACTATAGTATGTAGTAATCTTATCATAATTGGAGCTTTTCTCCCCGGGCCTCTACTGAAAAAGGATATGTATCCAGCTAGACTAGCCCGGTCAACAAATATAAAATAAAATAAATAAATAAATAAATAAATAAATAAAATAAATAAGTGAGGATTTTTCTAATTTGCCATCAAATCCATATTTATTAACCCATTTTGTATAGTATCTAACATTGTCGGCATGCTGTAATTGCATATATTTTGCATTTTTCGGTTAGCGGTGGGTCTTGGGAACTTTTTGTGCACTTATTACCCATATTGTTTTAACTATTAAAAAATGTTATGTAACCCTTCTTATTTTCACGTGGTACCACAACTTTACTGTTTCACAGTTTATCTAGAATAACTGTTTTACCTATTCTGTTTTCCTGATCTATGACAAGACTGCAGTCTTTCTGTCCCTGACTTGTACAAAACAAATATCCTGACAGATGATTCAAATCAAGTCCCTGATCTAAAACAGAAAAAAGATAAATCTCACCTTACCTGAGCCTCCGTGATTGACCGTCTCTGGTTCGCGTGATAACTCGTCCTCCAGTCGTAGATCTGAGCAGTGGCTGGCCTCTTTTGAATGACAGTTCAGTCGGAGGTCTTTCAGAGCAGAAGAACCAATGTGGTTTCTTCCCCGTACGGTTTCATGCCACCTGACCCATCTGACCTGAGGCGAAGTGAGAGTTTCCGGTCCGAAGGACCAATCTGTCAAAGGAAAAACAACTTCAAAATGATCAACACATGGCAGGTTCAGGTTAAGGCACTTTAATCTTGCAGCAAGGAGACAAAAACGTGCTAATACAGAGTTTGTCTAACTAGAATCAGGAAGTGAAGCTATTCTTATACATTTCTTACAAGACATTGCCTACCAAGCTGACGTAATAAATCACAAGTTCTTTCAATGTTATTTCATAGCAGTTGTTTGTCCATGATTTTCTGCTGGCATATCAAGTTTACAGAAAAAAAACTTCTTAAGAAAAACAATGTGGCCTTGATGACCACTGGTCAGATACAACTTCTCACTATGCATTGTTACCATTCAAGGTACTATGGCTAATTCGAGCACAAAGCAAGTACAGCTTATAGTTCATTTCTTCAAGCAGTCTTTGTTTGATGTACCTTTCTTTTCTGCAGCTGTGCATGTTCTCATAACACGAACAGAGCTGATTGTTCAAGTTCAATAACATTATAGAAAACAGTATTGTTCTATTCATTCATTTTCCTGACCTAGCAGATAATCACCTGTTTCTCAGTAAATATCCAAAAGGCATAAACACGAATTTTGCTGTGCTAGCAAATATTAGGTCAGAGAGCATCTTGCAATTTCAGAAAGCATACTGCAGTTTGAAAAGCATCTTGTAATTCCATACTGAATTAAGCTGTACATAAAATAGAATGAAATGTGTTAATCCTTTTAGCTTCTAATAAGCACTAAACATATACATTAATACATATTTTTATAACAGGTAGCATATCTAAAATATTTTAGGTTGCTATGCAACTAATTGAGAATGGATCAGGAAGTATGGTGTACTGTTTAGTTCTCCTGTAGTGAAGCCTTGCCAGAGAGAAACTGCACAGGTTAAAAAAAAAGTGGGGGGGGGGGACTGTGGACCACTTTTGCTGTGGAAAATGGATATTGAGTCACATTGGCTTAACTGGATATTCTTAGGTTAATAGCTCTAATATTTTCATAGTCCCCCTGATCTTCCCTGACTAACTCAGGCCTCTCAATTGTATTGGGGATGATTAGGCTTAAGGTTGATGTTAAAGAGGGGCATAGTGGTAAGGAGTTGGCCTCACAGTTACAAGGTAACATGGTGATAGCCATCTCTGTTTTGGGGAACATTGGGGGGGTCACAGTCTTTATGAAGGGGCTGCCTTCACAAGCACAGCACTTTGATATCCTCTTTGCATAGATATAATGCAAATTCTGGGAGGCTGACAGGATTCTCGCAGTGGTTATGGGGGGTATAGGTGGGAAATAGGTTTGGGGGGTGGGTTTGGGACTTGGTGGTTGGTTGTTTTCTCTTCCTGACTAAATAATTCCTCTTTGTCATTCCTTTGAAACATTCAGCTGGTGGAAGTGTGGGACAATTTTGCCATGCATTTGCTAAGTTGGGAAGTGCAATATAGGCATAGGTCAATGACCTGAAGGAAGCAGGTTCGGCAGTAAGGAGAAGTTGATGACATTCCATTCTATTCATGATTGCGGTTGTAGGCAATGGTAGTGGCTGGCAGTTGATCAACAGGGTATGTCTCTGACAGGGCTTAATGTAGTCTTTTAGAAGCATTGGTTAAGTGTTGGCCATGAATTTATACTTTTTCTTTCTTTCGTAGGTGGAGAGGCATGGAGTGGACTTCGGTTGATGGCCAGAATGAAGGAGGCCTGAAAGGTGATGGAGGTCATTGCAGTGGATTTATGGTCACTGGAGTGGTACATAATGAGGCCACAAAAGGCAGAGTGAGCAATGGTTAGTGGCTGGAAGGGAGTGCAGTTGCAAGGTAATGGCTGCTCCTGGGATTGGATGCAATGGTGGCTGGAGTGGAGCACATTGACGTCACAGGTACTCCTACTTATTTGGGTTTATTAAGGCACATTGGAGTACTGCATTTTGGTAGCATGAGGGCAAGTGAGGTAGAGGTAGTTTGAGGCGTAGAGTTAAAACACTGGGGACTGTTAGGAGTGTGGGGGTCCCACAGGAGGAGTTGAGGCACAACAATCGCAGGAGCATAGTAGGTTATTAGGCTAACCATGATAGGGATTTTACAAGTCAGCCATGTCAATCACGTTCAGGTCGGCAGAATCCTTGGGTTGCATTTACAGTTACCCATCCAGTTTTGTTGACAGGATGCTGGAGTTTGTTTCTAAGAATGTGGTATCTTTGGGGGACTAATCTTTCCCTCAAGTAGGTATTGGTAATGGTGAATACCTGGTTAGGGCTTTAGAGAGAGTAGCACAAGGATTATGTTGCTTGTGCTTTGGGGAATTTGGTAGGTAGGTATGCAGGAGGCATGGTGGGTATGTGGGTATTTTTTTCAGGATATTTTGGGAATGGGGTGCTTTGTTGTCTATGGGGGGGAGTGTTCTTCAGAAGTTGCCTATGTTTTAATTCCTTTCTAGCTGCATAGGTAACATGGGGGTTAAGGTTAGTTTTGTGTGTGGTGGTTAGGGTTCTAGCCAGGATCATCATTAGGAAATAGTGAATTTTGGGGTGTTTAAGTAGGTGTTTAGGAGTTTCAAAGCAGTCAGCATATTAATCAGGAGCATCGTATCATGGTAGTGTTATTTTTCAGGTACGATATGTTGCCTGAGTACTTGGTTGCTGCATAGCATAGGTGAGTTTTCAGGAACTACTTCTTGGGGGTCTCTAGTAACGGAGCATACGTCTACTGTATATTTTTTCTCATGTTGTCGAAATTCTGGCCTTATATTTTGGGCCCTGTTTCATAAAGGTTGGGTTTTCTGGCAACTGGTGTTAAATCTTTAAGGTCTGGAGTTGCAGAATTCCGATCAGTAAATTCATGCTTCTGCAAGCCTGTTCTGTCTTTTTAAACTTGTGACAGCAATATTCGAAATTGTTACTAATTTGAGCTTGGTCCCACTTGTGTTTATGGTTTTCTCCAGACTTCTTGGGATAAGATGCTAAGTGGTATGTAAGGGGTTGTATATTTTGAAACTTAATCTGGGAAAGTGGGGTTACAGGAAGAACAGCACTAAGATACGCTTAGTGAAGGAGAAGCAGTGTAAGACTGAGGAGCAGTCAAGTTGTCGCCATGTCAGGATGATTCATGATTGAGTTGTTTCAGGGGAATTGCATTGGTAGGCACAGAGGAAGATATGGGAGCTAGAGAGCATGAGATTTGAGGTATAGAAGTAGGTGGTACACCTGTTTGCTGGTGTTATAGTTCGGGGGAATGATGAGGTTGAATTACGGGTCTGCTTATAGTAATTGGAAGCGTAATCAGCTTGTATACATATTTACAGCTTTTGATATGTTCATTTTTGGGAGAGAGGATTTTCACTTACTTGGGAGCATTGGTGGGCCTTTGGATATGGTAAGAGGAGAATTCATTTATAAAAATAAAAAAAATTCCTTTGGCCATTCTTATATCTGTGGGAGTCTAAATGAGGCTGCAGTTAAGCTTGGCAGCATGCAATTGGGCTTGCCTAGTGGCAGGTGGATTTGCAAGCTTTTACAGCCTATATGGAACATTTGTAAGGTTGATATATGGAAATAATTTGGGAGTTAGAGTTGGAAGATTAACACAATTGAATGTCTTTTAAATCCTTGACGTTCTGTTGGCTGCGAGATATTGATTATTTAGTTCATGTGTAGTGGTTATACTGGGTTATGAATTTATGGTTTGTTACACTGGCTTTAGGAAAGGGATTAATGGTTTGTTTTCAGTTGCTTGGGTAATTGGCTATTTTGCTAGTTATGTGATAGGGCTTTAGGAGGTGATGATATTGATCCTTTTTAGTTAGTGAGGATGGGGTACCCCGAATTATGTTGGCCTAATGAATTAATGGTGGTTAGGTTGCTGAAAGTTATTGGAGAGAGGGGGAACAGCTTTGTTAAGCCGGTGGGCAGAGAAGAGGGGCAGTTGTGCCCTCTTCTGTTTCCCCTCTGGTTTTGGATGGTCATTCCAATAAATTGGGAAAGGAAGTGAGTATTGAAGGTGGCTAGATAAATAAGCAAGTGGGGTAAGGATGCTGCTTATTTGGGTGGATGTTAATTCAATAAGTGGTAAAGGAAGTGAATACTGGGATGCTGCTTCATAAGTAAAACATGTGGGAGGTTCAATTCAATAAATGGTAAATGAAGTGGGACGCTGCTTCATAAGTAAAATAAGTGGGAGGTGCAATTCAATAAATGGTAAATGAAGTGAGTAATGGGACGCTGCTTCATAAATAAGTGAGTTGGAGGTATGGATGCTGCTTACTGGGTCAGGATGAGCAAGGTCACGCTGTCCTAATTAATATTACATGGATGTGGATGTTGGAATTCAATCAGCTATATTCTGTTGTCATTTGTAATTAATAAATTTTGGATAACAAAGTTATGTTTATGAAAGGTTAATAAAGGTTGCCAAATGTCATTCAGTGGGATGTGTTTATTGAAGGGGACTGGGACAATACTGTGGTTAGTTGATGTATCAAGTAATGCATCATGTGACTTTGACTTTGAGTTACACTCATAGTCTGCTGAAGTCCCCACATGAGGGATGAAAGCATCTTTAACAGTATTCCCAAGGAATGTAACAAACACGATTTAGCATAGTAAGAAACATCAATGGCAAAAAAATGATAAGATTAGCAGTTGCACAAAAACAGCAAAAGCAAATAAATGGCGCATTTCAGTTTCATATAATTGTGTGACTATTTGTCCCAAAACTCTCGTTCCCTGCCCAATGTGAACAATTATCAAAATTAGAAAAGTGCTATGAAAAAAAATGCTACATTTGCATCTAACAAGCTTAATTAAACCCTTAAATCGCTTAACTTTCTCACTTACTCCCAACTACTAAAATTCATCAACAAATGACATTGGTGTGAATATATCTCATCTTTAAGAATAGTATATTCCAGTATGTGACTTGAGCACAAAAATAAAAATCTCTTGATTACTCGAAAAGGCATAACTCATTTGGAGACACAGTATATAATAATCATATACCTAAGATCAGGAATTGATACTACACTTCATTATGACAAGATTCTACTGCCCTTACATTTAGACCTCTTATACAATTGCATCTTACCATAAGGCAAATTTGTTCATTCTCCTCATCACCTGGATAGTTTCAGCCATCATCCTGCAAGAAGCATCTCATATAAAGGTAAACCTCGTCTGCACAAGTAGTATTTTAATCCTGAGATAAATAAACCAAAAGCTAAATGAGTATACATAGAAACAGGCTTATGAATAGCATTTTTAAAATTTGAGGTGACTGCAATAAAACCAAATGATACATAATAACTTTACTTTCAATTTTTAGTAATTTATGAACATGTTTTTTACCATTTATATGAACAATGGCTATAAAGTCATGCAACATTTGGCTAGGCAAATTCTTTCTCCTACAGATTATACAAGGTGATGATACGTCTTTAAATAATGGTAGCTTGCACATAATATACACTGTGTGATAAGAGCAGAGTGGTCTATAGATCATACTGTATCAGTCATGTATATTTCTATATTATGACCATTGTAAATTCATAGCACAGTGCTTGCTGAAAATGGGAGTAAATCTTGAATATATGTATATTGTCTGTCTCAACATCAACAAGCATGGTATTTTAACTTTAAATATTTATCCATTTTTTTTTTTTTGCTCTTTTCTTTATGGAACTTGTTTTCCCTGGCACTCTACCAAAATTGGCAATACATAAACAGACTATCCAGTTAACCACAGATAAATACATTAATTAAATAAAATGAGATGCAAGTCAATACTGCATTTCTAGAGAGGTATAATAACAGACAGAAATTTCTTAATCTGCTTATATAATATTACCATTATGTAAAAAACAATGGAATATATCTTTGTGAGAACATGCATGAGAATTAAATCAGGCAGCATTTAATAATGCTGTATATAGGCTGTAAATTAATTAATTATGAGCTGCAAATTAATGAATTAGTCAACATACCTGGGTAAGTATGGTGTTTACTGATCAGTACTTGCAAATTTACTATATAAAATTTACAAATGTCCCTTGGCATTTCCAGACCTAGATCCAGGATATGTGTGAAACTGGAGGAAACTTACTTGAGGTGTCAGCACACTGCACACTTTTGCAAGAGACAACAATCCACATGCCCAGAATACTCAGCAATCATAAAGAAAAAAAATTGGTTAACCATATGATAAAGTAAAAGGAATGTTTACATCTGGTGCTACTTAATGAATACATATGCTTATCTAATGTGGACCATGCTATGTTATATGGGTTGGAGACAGAGGCATTGACAAAAAGGCAGGATTCAGAGCTTGACGTTGAAGATGTTAAGATTTGCACTGGGTGTGATGAGGATTGACAGGATTAGGAATAAATATATTAGAGACTCAGCCCAGGTTGGAAGGTTTGGATTCAAAGCCAGAGAGGCAAGATTACATTGATTTGGACGTGCTGAGGATGGATGCAGAGTATATTGGGATAAAGATGCTAAGGCTGAAGCTGCCAGGTAACAGGAAAAGAGGGAGGCCTAAAATAAGGTTTATGGATGTGGTGAGAGAGGACATGCAGGTGGTTGGTGTGACAGAGCAAGATGCAGAGGACAGGAAGAAATAGAAACAGTTGATCTGCTGTGGCGACCCCTAATGGGAGCAGCCGAAAGAAGAAGAAGATCTAATGTGGACCATGCATTTACAACCAAGAGTGAAAGAGATACATAAAAACAGAAAATAGATCAAAACATATCCAAAATAAAGGCTAGAGGAAGAGAAAAGTTGATAAAAGCCAAGTTAGAGTAGAAACATAAAGAAATTTACACACACACACACACACACACACATATATATATATATATATATATATATATATATATATATATATATATACTGTAGCATTAGTGTGCAACATACTAGTGGCAGTAATTCAGTTTTAATACAATCTATTTTTAGTGGATGAAAAAACACAGTTTTATCTGTCATTCAAAAGATAGAGTTTTCAATTTGTTCACTTATTTTCCACTTAGCTGGGCTCTCTTCTACAGCTATACTTTTTTTTTTTGCTTCTTTTTCCCCATAGATAGGCTCTTATCTGAACACAGCATAGCTACAATAAGTTCTTTGAATTCCACTAGCAAGATTCTGGTAATCATCCAAGTATGTGAGCCCATGACTTCTTCCTGTTAGCTACCTGGCTGATGTTCTCCAGGCATCCATATTCTTTGCCACACAACACTATTTCAATGAAAGGCAAACTCTTGGGCATCTTTGGCTAAATCCCTTTTGCTTTAACATCATCACTTTACGTCTTTCATAAGAGGCACTGCTGCTGCATGGTTTACCATAATGCTTGGTGTATACGTATGACCATCAGGTTCACACCACACTGAATGGTGTAGCCATACTAGTTATATAATTCTACAGCACATCAAATTATATTTTCATTTCATGAATAACATCACTACAGCTGTTTAACATTCATTATTTCACAATGACCCCACTCAGCATAGAACCCTTCCAAAGTCAAATTCTTATTAACCGTCCTGCTTGACTATGAATTTGAAGTATTGCAGAACAAAGCTGAATTTTCCAAACTATTGAGCAAGTCCTTTTGTTTTTATAGTCATTTCACTGGTGCATCTCAAACTTGCAGTATTATAATGATAACTGTTTGAAGTCTCGGGACCCACATTATTAAGTCTTAAGATGTAGAGACCGAATGGCAGAAAATACAGACTTGCATATGCCAAGTCCAAGACTTCCACTTTTCAGAATACTCCTTTTTACTGAGGTGTAGCACTCCTGGAGTTGATGTCTATAAGTATGTGAGATGCGGGTTTTGCCCCTTGCAAAAAAACTAGTTATAAGGAGAACAGTAAGGCTTAATACTCATCTCCTGCATTTTTTTCTCAGTGTATTGGGTTCTGACATTTGGAGTTCTAACATTTCAGTAGGGAGCCATTGTAACAAAATGGATGCCCATTTAATGGATGGACACTCTTGATCTATGGCAGAATATGACATCTCTACCCTACATAAGTTTATGTGGTGTTAGCAAACTAAGTGATTTTTGTCACCAACCTCCTGAGAAAGTATAACTCCTAACCTTACTTCAGATATATATGCGTACACAGAAAAGGGATTACTGAAGTCAAGTGCAATCAAGATGCTCTGAACAAATAATGTTTTACTGTTGATTAAAACCTTCATCTGCTGCTGCCACACTTCACCTTACCTGAATGTGGAACTCACCTTCCATAAGCAGGTTTAAGGTATATTATTTATTTTATTTAATGTTTATAAACACAAAAGCCAGAAGAAGTAGCTGGATTGAACCCACTCAAAGTAAAACAGGCTGCAAATCAGCACAAAGTTGTAGAATGCAGAATCCACTTTACTAACTTTAGAACAAAAAAAATCTAAGGATGAGTGCTTTCGTCCAGAAAGATCTAGACTTCATCAGACCTCAGGTTTTGTGTTTATCTGCTTCAGTTTGTGCTTTCTGACTTTTATTTAATGTTTATTAACCAGAAAAGTGACCTGGTCTAAAGACTCTTTTCGCCCATGACCACAGTTAGACTGTTAAACAACAGTTGATAAAAATACCACAGAACAATCAAATATATATCACATTCAGTTTTCACCAGAATATTAAAAATAGTACAATAGTATTCAGATCCATTCGTTGTATAGTGTCAAATTACATTCACTAGTTATAAGAATATTCAGAGAAATAGTGGTGTATTTAGTTGACATCAGAGAAATCAGAAAATTACAATTACACTGCCAGCAGTACAAGTGGAACTATATTACATGAATGAATGATCAAAATTTCGAGTACAATATACTCAACACAGTCTGATCTAACATTCATGTAATCGGAAACTTAAAATATTGACATTTGGAGTTCTGAAATGTTTTGGTCGGCCTTGGTAGTGAGTGTAGCATGTGACGTAAACACGCTACACTGCTTTGAATGGCTAGGTAAGCGGCTGCTTTCTTTTATATACCAACTTGGAGATCGCTGTAAATTGGAGAAAGGGCAATTTCCCGGTAATCATTTGTGTAAGAAGTTGCTTTGTGATTACATGGAAATTGCCCTTTCCTCAATGTACAGCGATCTCGGAGTTGGTATATTTAGTTAAGGGGGTGTGGGGGATGAAGCCCCCCACTTTGTTTTAAAAAGTAGATGTGTATGTGTAGGTGTTTAAGTATTTGAGTGATGTGAGTGTGTTGGTGTGTGTATGCTTTGGTTGTATGTGTGTGTGTTGTATGTTAGTATAGGGAAGGTGTGGGATAAACAAAAATCTTTCGATTTTGTATTTTTCAGGGTTTTAAGGTTTCAATTACATGAACGATTGATCAAAGTGTGTCGAGTATGTTGTACTCTACATTATGATTATTTGTTCATGTAATATAGATCCATACAAGTAAAAGTTTTGCTGTACGGTTAATGATACAGCATTTTGCGCAGTCATCAGAGCACTGAAAAAAACAGTACTTAATAGGCAAAGTGACAATATCATTCAGTAAGCCAGTGTCTACATGTATGCAAAATACATTTTATACAAGCTATATCTGACCATGCATTATTCATAAGTCTCAGCTGTCCAGAATTTCACAGAATGTCCATTTATTTGCATCCTGATTTTGTCCTGTTTCTCATAAAATCGTGGTTTTCTGTCAAATCATTGAGATATAAAATAATAGCAGACGTTTAAGTTTTAGACTTCATATCCTTCAGAAAATTCATGCTAATGGAAAACCTGTTAGTCTATCAGTTTTCTAAGCTTGCAAGAACAATATTTAAAAATGAGTCCCTATTTTTGAGCCTTTGCCCCACCATTATTTGTGGCTTTGTCCAGATTTCCTGCTCTAAGAGGCTGACAGGTATGATTATGACATGTACATGATATCACAGCAAAAGACATCTCGAACAATAAAAGTCACACCTCCTCACCAACCCAATAAAAACTGATTGTAAAATGGGAGACAGACTCTTTCCTGTAGTCTGCAACCCGAAGAAACATGTTCCCTTGATGTTTGATACTGGATATTGGATAGATTTTGGCAGCTTCTCTTTTGTCTGTTTAGTGTCAAAATTATTCTTTACTACATGTGCATCCTAATTATCTGATATCTGTCACTTAAAGCTTACTTTCGACATTATTAACACTACCTTGTATTAAGTTTAAATATGAAGTTAGCCTTAGAATAAATTACTATGTCATCAAGGTACACAGCTGAACACCTGATGAGAAGTACCAGATCTTGATCCACGAGCCTTTGAAAATTTGAATGAGCTTTGTTTAAATGGTAAGAGAGTATAATTTGAAGAATGTTAAGGATGGAAAATGCAATATTTTTCATTGGTTTCAGGGGTGAAGGGTCTGTCAGCACTTGATCAAATCTAAGGCAGGCAAAAGCCTTGCTTTGCCTACCCTGTCTGTGAGATCTTCCAATTGGATAACTGCTGTTGTTGCTGTGTCTTTTGGCTTATCCCGGTTAGAGGTCGCCACAGCGGAACTCCGGTCCGCTAATGTTTGGTAGTGGATTTTTATGTGCTGAGTTATCAGCCCTGCCGCACAACCTTCAATGAAGGCACGCCCATTCACGCATGCCTCCACACAGAAGATGCTCTAGCTGAGAATCGAATGCGACAATGTCTTGCTGTGAGGCAACAACGCTACCGCAGCACCACTACCGCGGGTCAAATCTGCATGTCTCATTCAGTTTTCAGAAATAATCATAAACTCTTACAAAGCAATCTAGCTTAGAGACCAAAACTATTAGACTGTACCATCCTCTTTGAGACTCCTCAGTAAATCTTGTTTCAACAGTTGTTCATACTTTTGTGCTAACTCCTTTTTGATGGGACTGTGGCACTGTATACAGTTTTAATTTTGCCCACTAATGGCAAAGTTTCAGTGTTGCCACCTCACAGCAAGAGGTTCTCTGGTTCGATTCTCGGCTGGGGTGCCTTCTGTGCGGAGTCTGCATGTCCTCCCTGTGGTCATGTAGGTTTCCTCCGGGTGCTCCAGTTTCCTCCCACATCCCAAAGACATGCTGTAGGTGGATTGGACACTCTAAATTGGCCCTAGGTGTGAGTGTGTGCATGTGTGTGCCTTCGGTGGAGGGTTGGGCGTCGGGCTGACAACTCGACACTGTAAAACTCCACTGCCAATCATGAGCGGACAGGTGATCCGCTGTGGCAACCCCTAACCGGGAAAAAGCCAAAAGAAGAAGAAGAAGAATGGCAAAGTTTCAGTATGTTGCTGCACTACTTCCTCTCTACCAGCAACTTATGGGGGGGGGGGGGGACTCTTTTTCTCAGTAAGAACTCATTTCCTTGGGGCTCAGATAAAGTTTCATCTGTTCTGTGATTCTATACAATGGGTATCCACTATCTTGGTACTCATCCATTCCCTGTCCTTAACACATTTGTGGGATACACCTGCTCTGGTCTTCTTTCCAGTTTGCCTTAACCTGCTGTTTATTCATTGTCTTTTGCACTTCAAAGGGTCTGCGCCATCTTGCAATCAATCTCGTATCAATAGAAGAGACTAATGTTATCACTTTCTCCCTTTTTAAGACAGTCAGTTCATCCAGACCAAGTCATTTTATGCATGAGTCAGTCAGTTATATCATGTCAAACCACAGATAAACTGTCATTCACAAAGTGCAATTTGAAAGTGTTCTGCTGCTCAAATTGAACAAGTAATAGGTTCATTTGCCTGCATACTCTGGCAGCCAAATATGATTAAATTGTTTCTTAAAACATAAATAAATTAATAAACTGAAAACTTTTGATTCAGCCAAACAAATTTCAGCTTTTTAACTACTAATGGTATAGATTATATGGGCTGAACTCAGAAAGAGAGAGTGCTGTTCACCAAAATTCATTTTGCTGATAGCTGAGATTACTTTTTCTCCACTGTTGTGTGACCTTAGAGTTGGTGTATACAAGTCTGGGGGGTGCAGGAGATGTTATCCCACAAGCAGAATGCAGGAGGGGCTTATACTCCTGCAAAAATAAAATTGTTGAGTTCTTCTTTGAAAGTGGTTTTGGTAAGTGGTTTTAATTTTTTTTCCATTCTCAAAACTTACCTTCATTGACTCAACATAAATCTCCTTTTCTCTCTACTTGCAAGCAACCCTATCAGGAAGATATGCTAACCAATGTTTATTTTTGTTCAGTGAACCTGAAATGTTTGTATGTCAAAAAAAAAAAAAAAAAAAAAAAGGCAGTTGCAGATGATGATGACGTCTGGTCTGGAATGCCATGATTACAGAAAGAAGTAACTTTGTTTCGAGGGAATTACTAAGTAGGAAGGCAAAGGCAGATAGGTAGAATTCTGCAGTGTCATGTGACTATATGCGAAGACAGTAGAATGTAATATCTGTTCACACGTTTAGATGTTTTCAAGAAGTAATGGAATTATGTAAAGCAAGTCTTGTGAAATATTTTACTAGCAGTTCAACTTCAGACATGCAATTAAAAGTTCAGAAACAAAGAAAGACAGGGTCACCCGCACTCATGTTAATTCATACAGAACAACTATAGTTACATGCTTTCAACCAGAAGCCTGAAAATAATTTGCTGAAGTTCTATGTCTGACATATTAGCATAACTTACTGGCAAACTCCATATAGCTAAATGAAGAAAACTTTTTAGAAAAAAAGAAAGAAAGAGAACACTAGTGGAGAGCGAGATACTAAAATATACCACAAGTATGAGCTGTATAAAGAAACATGACAGAAAACTAGATACACTGCATGACATATTGCAGCCTTTCTGCAAAATCGTATTTTCTGTTAGCTGCATTATTCATATTAACTGCAGATTTCCTCTCAAACCAAGAAATGTTGTACAGCAAACCCTGTAATAATATTAGCTGAAACAGACCAATATTACAAAACTGGGCAAAAGTGTTCTTCCTGTCCATGTGCAATTATGCATGTGTGTGTGTGTGTGTGTGTGTGTGTGTGTGTGTGTGTGTGTGTGTGTGTGTGTGTGTGCGCATGTGTGTGTGTGCGACATAGACTTTTGATAATGAAAAAGCACATTAATGCAGATGTACTGTTTTCATGCTTTCTCCATCTCATGCTTTAAACATTTTGAATTTCAGCAAGCATCACAGTTCTTGCTTGTTTTTTCTTCTGTTTTCACAGAGCCAGGAAGATACCTCTCAGTTGTCCAGATTTTTACAGAATGGCCAGATATTTTTGGTCTGTCCTTCATAACATTTGTGATTTTCTGGTAAATCACAGAGGATCAGTCATTATATAATGGCAGACATTTGAGTTTCAGATTTCATATCTTTCAGAAATGCAAAATATGTCATTCTCAGAACTTTCTAACTGTGCAAGAGCAATATTTAAGCTCGTTCCATATTTTTGTAAATTTGTTTCCCAATTAGTTTTTTGTTCTGTCCAGATTTTTCATGCTAAGAAGTTGAGAGGTATGTCCAGGAAATTAGGATTGGAGAGAAAAGATCCACAAAGTGGCCTTCCTCGCTCCTCTTTGGCATCTGTTTTTCAGATGTCAGGGCCAATGTCAAGGTCCTCGGGCTTACTAAGTTTTCAGAGGATTGCAAGCTATGAGCAAGAATGGAACCCCCTCCCACCATATACTAAGATCTTACAGGAAGGTCTAATACAGACAGATGAATTATGCCAAAGCCATGGCTTAAAATATCATGCTAAGAAATGCATAATTAGTCCTTTTGGAAGGCTGGCTACCCAGGGGAATTATCTCATTGATAAAACATCCCTAAATGTAGACACATTAGACAGGGATTTGGGGAATCGTGTGTATAATAACCTGGCTTTCAAACAACAAGTGTCTAATTAGTAAGAAAATAATTTTATGTCACTCAATGTATAAGTAAGGGCTGGGCATCTATGTCCAGGGAAGTCATTGTACCACTATACTCAGCCGTCATCAGACCCATCATTGAGTATAATGTCTCCTTCAGTATGTACCTGACCAGACTCCTGCAACAAGTGAACATCCACAGAGTTTCCTCACAAAATGAATACAGAGCATAAACACAATGTCCCATGCAGAGGGCCTTAAAGCCCTATCTCTTTCATGCAGACTGCTGGGAGGTGATTTATACCTGGCATACAAGACATCCCTGATTCCCACTCTGATGGACCTTTTGCATATCCTCAAAATGAACAGCACTACAGCTACTGGATCTAAGGGTTTGATCTTTGCTTGCTACTTAAATAGGACATACTGGAAGGACAGGTATGTATCACAGACAATTCATATTGGATGGAATATGGTTCCCATCCATGTGAAGCAGAGTCCTTCCCTATCCCTAGTCAAGTGCAATCTGGACCAATGGATGGGAAATCATAAATTAACCCCTGGCCTGACTAGTATCTCTGTGATGGACAGAGGGAGCTATTAAATCATGCCTTAACTAACATACACTTCTTACAATAACATCTAAGGTAGAATAACTCTTGGAATACATTTGGATTGCATGACTAGGCTTATAAGGGCCCCAGTGCTCATTAGGTTAGTATGCAACTATGAAACTATGAACATTTTTACTAAAATATAAAATGCAGACAGGATTTCAGAAGCCAGTACTGACCCACTCCTACTTAGATGGAGAGAAGATGCTAGACTTACAAAATTGGAGCATCTAACTGTGGATGGAAGTACTACTTGCCTTAATGGCCTCAGTGGTTAGTGCTGTGTAGGATTATGATTTCCTTGATTATTAAAGGAACATTAAAGGAACTGGAGTTTCATTTTGTAGCATTCATGTTTCTTCCTTTGATCAGTCAGCTATGTTGAGCGTGAAGGTAAGCTATGGGACTGACTGCTCTAAGAGAACAGCTTGAGAACCTGCTTACTACCACTTGATTCTCACTTTTAGAGAACAGAAGGGCTGATTAATAGGGGTTCCCAGGAAGGAGTAAATGGGTTACAGAGTCTTTGCTTGGTTTAAGGATGACAGCCCCCCCCCCCCAATAGGATGTGTGAAACACTTATTTGCAGGTTGTAGAGCAACCAAGCAGGTTCCTTTGGAGAAGCATATAAGGGGAATAAACATAAAGAGAACTGGATAAGTGCATTATTTCCCCTACTTAATCTTTGCTATGTTGAATACAAATGGCTTCATGTAAGAATATTTTCTTTTCTTAGGGTTGAAACTGAAATAAAGAAGAGCATGGAAGGGGTGGGGATTGCATACTATGTGGGCAAGGATTTGAACAAAAAGAAATGTGGCAGGCACAATGGAGATATGCATATCATTGTCTGATTTGCATATCCAGACAAGGAGTATTTGTAACTTTTGGCATCTAATCTGCAAACTTTAAGGGAATGAAATACAGGACTGACACTTACAAAAGTACCCATCCAACTCTGATTAAAAAAAAAACACATATGCATGCCTACAGTTACAGGGGTGTGTGTTTACTGGCCTGAATGTACCCATCAAGACTTAAAAAAATTATAAGAAAAAAGTAAAAAAGTCATAGGTATTCAGAAGACAAGCAGCTGGAGCATTTTTTCATGAATCATTGGATTGTGTGACCTTTTTACCCTTTGGTTTGGAAAAAGGATAGAAGCATGTATGTCTACACACTGTAGGGTTTGCCTTTATTTGCATGATAGATGGATAGGTGTTTATCGCAAATCATGCCACTTCTATGGATCCTTCACCCACTCAACATAAAGCAAAGTATTTCTCTTTCTCTATTCAATTGTAATTTTGATGACTGGATGGGAAACTGTAAGTTTACTCCTGGTTTAGCACCTGTATCTCTCATATATAGGAGTAACATGGAAATATCCAAACATACAATTGTTCTTCCCACCTCTGTGTAACTCAAACACAATTCAAAAGGGCCACAAAACTATCATGGAAATGCAAGTCTAGGCTTCTTAAGATCTTCACAGACCAATAGCCTAATAAGAGAGCTATGAGCTAGTATATAAGCAAAACTCTTAAATTACGTTTATGGGGGTTGATGTTAAGAACATAAACCAATTAAGTTGTGCATAAATGAAGGAACTATGCATCCTACTCAGAATGTATTAAATGCCAAGTATATGCATAACAAACAAAAACATGAATGCATACTTAAACCACAGTATATTTTACATTAACCATTTTGTATTTAATGTGTTATGTTGTGCTAACTGCTGTGACATCATTAAGCCTACTAAAATGGATTCCAGATGCAGCAATGGAGTGCTCTTCTGATATTTGCATGCTTAAGATAGAAGGATCTTTTGTACTGTCAGTAAGTTATTCATGAGTACTGAGCAAGTTCCATTCATTACAGATTGTTCCAGAAATATTACAGAAAGCATATAACCAGGCACTCTATACAAAAGTTTTAATTCAAATCCATTTTCTTCAAACATATTTTGTATAAAAGAACATTTGAAATATGGGACTATTAGAAAATGTTAAAAAATAAGTTACTAGACTATTACAACAGTTTACATTTCTGAACTAGAGTCCTTAAACCTATTACCCAGGTTTTTGCTATAATGAATAGGAACAAAAATGCATCTTTTTCCATTATTACATAGGAACAGATGCCATATCTGCTTAACAATGAACGTTATATGATACATCAGCATTAGCCTTTGCAGGCATAAAATATTTATTGAATTTATTTATTTTGGAGGCATGTACAACTGAATGGACCCTATACTTAAGTCTAGGGAATACGATGTGCTCTCACATTTTCATTACTTAGGGAATTGTAGTGAAAGGTGTAGAATGCAACTTACATTAATGCAGTTATCTTAGACACTAGTATCAATTTGAACCATATTTCTGTGTTCAAGCTCAGAAACAGATAAAATTCATGCTTACATTACATTACCAAAAGTACATGCTAAAAAAATGGTTGAATCAGATTAAAACTTAGTTAGTAGATAAAAAAAAAAAAAAAAACAGAAAGGTTGCAGCAAAAGTGCTATGATTTTGTAACAAAATCTGGTACCACACTCATTCACAGATTTATAAAGAACCCCGCCACTTACACTAAGAGCTGTGGTAAACTGGTCCCTCACATACACCAATACACATCCCTCCTAACACTACCTTACCACTGTAGTCCCCAGCACTTACAATGATAGATAAACATGCATTACTGTGCGTAGCCAGGAGTGGATCTGCTAATCAGATTGTTCAGCTGCATAAATGCATTACTGCGGGCAGTTCTGAGAGAACAGCACATGACTCACTAGCATATGTTTCTCCCCTGGGCTGCTATGTTAGCATGTGGCACCTTCACAAAAGCCAGCCCACTGCTGTGCTACTCCTCATCATACAAATTTAGATGCACAAACATATATATATATATATATAGACACTTACATGCCGACATCTGCTGTCACAGACACACATACACACACACACACAGACACACTCACACACACACACACACACACACACACACACACACACACACACACACACACACACACACACACACACACATATGCACACACTGCAGGATTCTTTGTTGATATACTCTCTCTGCTCAGTTAAAAAAAAGTAGCTGTGACAGAGATGGCTGTACAGCATGGAGGATTTTATCTGTAACTCTTCGCCTTCATCATGAACCCCTTTTTTCCCATTTTCTGCATGGGATTGAGGTGTCGTGTTACCCGTCACCGTCTCTCTTGATCCAGTGCAGCACTACTGCCTTCTATAGCACTCATGCCTAACTGTTACAGATCTTCTCTCACGCAATCCATTAACCTCTTTGCCAGATGCACTCGTTTCCTCTTACCTTCTTCCGGTCTGTCCCAAATCTACTTCACCATATTGTCATCTGCTTTTCTACACAAGTGCCCAAACCAGTGTAATCAGTTCTTTTTGACCATTTCTGCAACTGGAGCTACTTTTACTTCTGCTGTTATGTCCTCATTTCTTTGTCTCTCCAGTAGTGAGCATACTACCCCCCATTTCTGGCATTTAATTTCTATCACCTCTAGCTTTCTTATCTGCTATCTTTAATGCCCAGGTTTTGCACCACTGTTTTGTACATCTTACCTTTAAATTTCTTTGGCATTCTTCTGTCATACACTACACCTGACACTGACACCTGACACCCTATGCCACTTCTCTGCTTGTCTGTGACTTTGCTACCTCAGAAAACAGTCTTAATTGTCATTTTGGATGTTTGGAAGTCTGTGTCAGAGGGGTGGGGGTAAAAATCAGGTGTTGTGTCTACCATCCAATGGAGATGGGTGATGACAGAGTCCCATTATAGATGCCCCTGCTGGCGAAGGCTCAGGATTGTAAGTGTTTACTATGGATGTAAAGAAGTTCATAAGATCATAGGCTAATAGGTAACTACTAGACTAATTGCACTTTGGGCCATTTTAAGCCTATCCATTTTCCCTTTTTGTGCTTGAAATAACCTATCCCATTTGGCTATAGATTAGCCTTAGCCATCCTGAGGTCAGTAATTATATATAACCCTAATAAGAATAACTGGGAAGATACCACTGATAATTTGAGGGTACCCATGAATGGGCTAAAGCATTTAGGAGCTGGATTTGTACATTAGTAGCATAGGGGGCAGCTATGGGGTAAATTTTCTGTTTCCTATCCATAGATCTATGTTGCACTTGAATAAAGGCAGGGATGAACTTTGTTTAATATGGATGGGGAGTTTGTTCCAGAGCAGCAATATTCTCTGTCTGTTCTGTCAATGTTGCAGAAGAGGCTTACCTAGACCAAGTATTTCTAATGTCATTTGACCTTGCAGTAAATTCATCAGTAATGGGTTGGAGGCTGTCTTGTATGCTAGATAGAGGTTAGCTCTTAGCAGTCAGTAGGATTCCAAGTATAATGGCAAGGCTTTGAGTCAGTCCGTGTAGTACATGTTGTTTAGGTCTTGAATCCTTTTAGTATGGTATCTCTGTGGGTGTCCAGTTGTTGTATGTGTCAGGACTGATACAAGCCAAAGATGGCATTACATTCTATGACTGTCCTAATGAGGGTGGAGTAAAGAGGGACAATGACATCATAGACAGTAATCTAGCCTGTGACCATCACGTCTACAGTAGTGAGGAAATCATTCTATGTTGTTCAACTTATAAACAAAGGTATAGTATCAAGGTCCAAGGAAGTCATTGTTCTACTGTATTCAGCATTCATCAGACCTATCATTGAGTACAATACCCCCTTTGGTATTTACCCGATCAGGCATATCCAACAACTGGAACATAGTTCCTTACTAAAATAATACAGGGCATAAGTAACATCTCCTATGCAGAATGCTTCATTGCCCTATCCCTGCATTCTGTCTGCTATAGCCTGCTGATGGGAGATCTATACCTGTCATACAAGGCATTGTCAGACTCTGCTCTGATAGACATCTTCCATATCTGCAAAACAAACAGCACCAGAATTACCCATTCAAAAGACTTAAATTGCATGTCATATAAATAGGACTTGCTGGAGAGACAAGTATGTATCCCAGAGATTAGCCTTCCCTGGAACAGGCTCCCCATCTATGTGAAGTAGAATTCCTCCCTAACCCAATTCAAGTGTAACTTGGACAATTGGATGGGGAACAGGAAAGTCATCCCTGGTTTGGCATCCATGTCTCTAATGAAAAAGAGAAGCCTGTAAATGGTTAATGTCCCAGGCCCCTGCTTGTAAATGTTTCCCCTCCCAAGCCCCTGTTTGCACTTATCAAGGGTACCAGAACTTGTCAGAAATTTGAGATGCATGGCTAAGCTTAAAAATGCACTTGCAGTTATTAGGCTAGTAAACACATATGAACCTATAGATCTAGACAATATCCATTTGTTTATAAGCTGTGCAATATAGAAGGACTTTCTTACAAGAACGGACACATTGTCAAAGTTAGGTCATTCTCCACATAATTTCCTGAATCCAAAACAACTTGGTCAAATCTTACGTGGCATATTGTCAATGTGGTACTTCCCTGGGGTAGATCACTTCCCAAATGATACAATAATGTATTTTTTATCTTGTAGCTTCAGTCAATGATTTTGTCACCATTTATTTATTTGGGACAAATCTTCCTGAATGATGGCTAAGTCATTGGGGAGTTCAATGACTGTTCCTAGCTTGCAGTCACCTGCAAACTTAGTCAGCCAGAGCCTTTGATATTGGTTTTTACTTCAGAAAAGTAGATGCCAAAAAGGAGAGGTCCCAGCTTGGAACTATGGGGGACTCCACTGGTGACTGGTCTCTTTGTGGAAGTAACTTTCCCTATCTTAATTTCCTGCATCCTATATGTGAGCCAGTTGGCAATTCAGCAGGTGATATAAGGCCTTATGTGCAGTTTATTTAGCTTTTCTACTGTGCCAGAGTGGGGGAATTGTATCAAATACTTTGGCCATGTTGAAGTATGTGGTATGACATAGAGTCACCTGGCATAGAAGGTATTTCCTTTAGGTGAGGGTGATGGTGTCCAGATGTAAATACATCTAGAAGATCCAGGAAGCAGGTATGGCATGACAATTTATAGGCAAGAAAAAGTGTGTTAGAGGGATTTAGGAAATGCCTTGAATGTAACAGATAAAGACCATAAGCTTCAACCCTCATATCTCACATTTCTCTCTCTCTCTCTCCCTCAGTGTCTTAGGACACCAGAGTCTGGCAGAACAAAGAAACTGGGTGGGGGGGATGTGCTGAAGCCTGATGGTTATGGGTTGATAGGAATTTCAGAAAATGTTTAAAGAAAACAGTAGACAGGAGGCTGTATGCACTATGTTTGGATTCAGAATTTCTAGATATTTAGGATTTAGTAGTTATCTTGACCCTGAAATGTCATCACTGTCACCAGTGTATATAGAATATCAGTGATAGCTTTGTATAGCAACATGCCCAGTAACTGCTGACAAAATGAACATTGCAATTTTTTATCTTTACTCATCATGTGCTATGATGATTCCCTGATATGTTGCTTAGGCACTGGTCCTTCATGCAACGTAATAATATCACAAATATCATACTGCCATGTGAATTTATCATGCACTTAGTTTTCCTTGAAATATGCTGTTTTTTCCTTAGGTTCATGAATCAAAAGTCACTCTGCAGTCAGGTACTGAGTACAGACTCCAAAAACCTATTATGTGATTATCAGTTTTGACTGGGTCATTTTAGTTAAGCATAAAGCAACATATGTACCTCCAACTGAATTCTTATATCCCACACCACAGGATTTCTAGTGCCATCTTAAAGGAATTTATATTAACAGTACTTCTTAAACTACATTAAGGAAAGAGGTTGGAGATTTGCATAGTGGTTAAGGTGTTTACCTGACAGACAAGCGATACTGGGTAAGATTCATATTTAGGGAAACTGGCTGTGCTTAAAATGGCCCTCAAGGTCAGTAGCCTAGTACTTACCTATATACAGGGTCAGCCTTTGGTGAACTGGTGCCATAGGCAAAAGGGCTCCACAGCGGCTCTCGCACCACTTGGAGCCCCATCCTAGTCTACCTACACCATCCAGATTACTGGAAAAGCACCTCTGCTAGAGCAATACCCTAGGCATCCACCTAGTTGGCTTATGCCTAAGGCCGGCTGTGCCAATAAACATATGAAAGGTGGATCTTTCAGGTTTATTCACTGTTTATATCAATCAGAAATGTGTGATACCTTATATATTTCAGGATATTATGCATGTATGCCATGCCTACGTTTGCATAACACTGCAGATTTTGAGCACTAAATAAATACTAGAACTACCTGGTGGCACATCTGTGAACGTGCATTCAGATATTATTATAGATTCTGGATGTTCTGACCTTGTTAAAATAGTACACTTCTGCTTGTATACTCATCACCTGAATTATGAAAGAGATATTAGATATGTTTTTTAAAAAAAAGATTTGTTATGAGCTCTATCATGCTAGCAAGAATCACAAGTTGTTGAGACTGATAAAAATCTGAGGAAGAAGCATATCCAGAAAGCCTAACTTTAAGTGCAAAAGTAGTCATTAATAATAATCTCATTACAGTTTGTCTTAGTTATGTCAGAAACTGTTGCAGCAGAATGTGTTTTTTAGAAACCATTCCTAAATCAGGAAATAGGAAATGGGGAGTAAATAATATGGCGAAGTAGAGGTATTTTAGATATGCTGTCTTGTTCTGAACAGAGTGAGTAGAGAATGAAGATCTTCTGTAATGATTTTACAGTACGTATATTATAACTTATTTAAGCATATTATTTCCATCCAACCTGTTATAACCCCACATAAGCTCAAACACAGTATCCAGATTACATAAGCAAGTAACTCAAGTTTTGATAAGTTTAGCTCAAATTAATGCCATTCACATGCAAAAACAAGGCAAATACTGATGCACTGGTCGTTTAAAAAATGCAAGAATTGTTTGTCAAAAGCAGAAACATCACCAAACTCAAAGGATTTCCTCATCAGGCAAACCCAGAGCACTATCAATGCAATTATTTGTTTTTAAACTGCAGTGTTTGTATATCTTATACCAGATGACATACATAAGAGATTTGCCATACCTAGCACCTTTAGCAAGCTAGACTTCTCTGCTTAAGACTCTCTTTGAAGATGGGTCAGTGAAGTAGGTAATTGATCCATCCTCCTTTGTTCATAACTTTCTTCAAAGAGCACAGAATGTCATAAAATTTTCAGCAGTACTTTGAGCTGGTTCTGTGATGTGGGGCCAACTGAACATCAAAGAAATCCCTTTTAAAACTCCCAATTTCTATTTAGTATAGCAGTAAGCCAAATGTCTTCAGCCGTTGAACTCTTCAAAGAGCTTGCATTTTGTAACAGAGATACAGTTTACATAACCCACTGTATTTGTCCCTTAAGCATATTATATATGATGTCCACAATGCATGGGAGGATTTTAAAATGATAACACCACAGACCCTAGAGTTTAATACCTATATGCAATTTTAAGGTGAGATTCAACACTCAGTTGCAGCTGTAAATTTAATTGTCCAAAATATCAATACTTTATAGAATATGTGAACAAGTGCAGCTTGTTCCAAGTATTTCACTTGTTCTACAGCATCATTACTTATGATTTTTATAAACATTTTAAAAGAAAGATTCAGTAGACTATACCAATTTATCTGAATTATTGTTTGATGCTTAACATTTCTGACGGTCCACATTGGTAATTCATAGTTAAGGGATGTGTTGCTTATGTACATAATGTTGCTGACAATGCTATTTCAGTGATTGAGCTGACAAATTAAACATCTTACATCTACTTTGAACACCTGTGCTTCTGTTTAGATGTGACTACTATTCCTGCAAAGAATTACATTTTTTCCTTTGCTTGTATCCCACCACAAAAAATTGCACTCTTATTTTAAGAACCTTAAAAAGTTATTGTTCTTTGACAGTTGCTTGGTATGTTTATTTCATTCGTTTTGTGAGTTAATGGAATCTTGTAGTTGTATTTCCATTTTCTGCCCCAGCTTCTAGTAGTATGAGACATGTTTTTCTTTTTCCTTTAAGTTTTATACAAGTCATTTTTAGTTTAGGCAGTCTTTCTGTGAACCACATAAGCTGTTTGTGTACGTGTGTGTGTTACTACACTGGGCTGTTCATCGATATCTCATAAAACATTTTTCCTATAAATGAAGTCTGCAACTTTAACATCTAATTCTACAACAATCTATATGTATCTATTTTTCCCTCCACATAATTAAAGAACTGCAATCACAGTTTGTGTAATCCTTTGTTATTCCTGAATTCTCTGTAGTCCATCACCTGTACATTCAGCATTTACAAATAGGCTTGGAGTTTCTTCCTGTCCAGCTATTTGTTGCAGAAGGAGACAATGATGACAACTAGGCCTGTGCTGATCAATAAAGCTCCTTTATAAGACATCTTTCTGTCCCCAGAAGAACACATGCACAGTACATCAGTACCATGCTTGAGAGGCAATGGAGAAAAGAGAATCCCTGTGCTATTTTTTTTCCAGAATGCAAGAAACCTGGACAAAGACCAACATAATAGGGGGAGGAGAGCAAAGGTCCAAAAACAGGGACAGATTTTAAATATTGCTCTTATAAACATGGAAGGTTCCTGAAATAAATTTTGTGATAGCGGATATGAAGCCCAAACCTGATATGCCTGTCATTATTTAATGACTTCAATCCCCTATGGCTTGCCAGAAAAAATATAATTTTTATGAGGCACATACAAAAACTATGATGCAAAAATCTGGACATTCTGCAAAAATCCAGACAGTTGAGAGGTATGAGAGTCTGCAGAGATTTTAAGAGGGGTAGTGCAGAAATATAATAAAAAAGGATATGTTTCTGTTTCTATAGTTTTGCAGAATGTATCTGATTTTTATTGCATTTTGCTTTGCCATCTTAGCATATGGCAATAGAAAAATCTGGCTGCTCATTGTTACTTCAGCAGCCAGATTTCTTTTTTTTATTGGTATATGGTCGATTTAAAAAGGACATGCTGGTTGGACTGTCCAATCAGCTTGCATGTTTTTGAATGGCAATGAGCCATTATTGTATAATACTGTTTTAACACCCTTATTGTGTGCCGATATCACATCTAAGATTACACTTAAGTTATAGTATGCCTAGTACACATCCACGCTTTCTTTTTCTTCACTGCCATGGGGTTCAAAAAACTTATAAACTATCATATTTTGTTTCCAATTTTATTTTAGCATAGTCCTCAAGCTAGGCAGTTAAGTTCTGTAAATTCCTTTCCCTCCTGATAAAGTCTGCTGTGAATTAATATAATTCATATATTTTTTCCTTTATTCCTGACAAATTCCTGTTTGAAGTGAAAATGTATCAAGTATCGCAGCTGACACCTTTCTTCAGACTTTTATTAACTTGAAATGATCAGAATCTTTATACTTTGAGTGTTCTACCCTCTGTTTAAATAGCTTTCTAGCAGTATTCATCACAGTAAACGAATGTATCTTGTGACCATTCATGTGATCATCCTTCTTTTCTAATATGTTTTATCATTTAAGGAACATGAAGACATTATGCAGTATTACCAGCATGTTTCCTGGAGAGAATGTGTGTAGCTGGCAATGAAAAATGTTTAAAAATACAAACCCTGAAAATAAAGTGGCAAAAAATGGGGAAAAAAGTAAACAGAAGTGAAAAATCAGTTGTACTGTAATGAGCTGGGTACATTAATGCATTGCTACAATGGTTACCATAGCTACCTTTCAGTGCAAATAGCATATATTCTAATGAGAAACTACAGGCAGCATCAAGCTTTATTGAAAATTATAGCTATACAGACAGAATAGCTGAGAAAATGTCTACTCTCTAAATTGCAGAACTTATGGATTTGTTAACTGATTTTTTTAAACTTATAGGCAACCAGAATCTAAAATAATATTTGTTTAGACAGCACGACAAGAACTTTACAACAGCACAGTCAGTAGCACGTGTGTGTGCATGGTGTGGGGGGGGGGGTCCCAGCAGTTTGTCATATGAGTAGCTTGTCATTGGCCATTTATGCTGCTGAATCACATAGCAGCTACTGTACTCCATTCTCATGTTAGGTGCTCAGATTTATTTTTCCAGTACTGACGGCAACGCTTCTTATGTGCGATGCTGTACTCCTGTGGGTGATGTCCTTTGAATGAAATGTCAATTTTAGCCCCATCTGCCTGTGATGGTGGTAACTCATTTAGATTTCAAAATATCCCATGGTAGCTATTCAAAAGAGTAGATGATTACCAGAACCATGACCACTAAACCCTTAGTTGGTATGAATAGCACCTCACATGAAATAAGGCATGGCGGGACTAACCCAGTCAACAAAGTGTGAATAAATAAATTATTTTGTCAAAAAAGTGTATCCCTAACCACTACATGTACTTCACTTTGGTGACTGTTTCTGCAGCTTTTAAATCTGTAGTAGTGTAAATGTGCATGTTGTCTACTGAATGGAGTTTATCTAGGTTATCCAGGTTTTTATGAATGGTATGTTCGGTATGTGCATTTTTGTACTAAAGTTCTGAGATGAGTCTCATTTCTTTGCATTTACTGGTTACGTCTTAGCATTCATTTATTTTTGTTTAATTAAGTGATTTAATTATTTATTTGATTGTTTTTACTGTAAATTTTAAGTGTTATTTGTACATGTTTATGCATGTTATTCTGAAATAGAACTTGTGAATTTTCTGTGTGTATAATTTCCATTAGTGTGAATTGTGTGCATTTTTACTAAATTATGACAAACCTGTGAAATTGATAATTGCTTGATGGTGTGGCTACATTAGTGATAAAATATAATAGTCAAAATAACAAAAAATGCAGGGAATAGTATTACAACAGAAAAATATTTTGGAACACAAGACACAAATTATTAACAACATAATTTTGATGTATGACCACTGCAAGCTTATAAATACATTGTGCAGGTCTGAATAAAGGCCAACAAAGTAGTTTTTACATTTGTTTAGAATGAAGGGCAAGGCCTATTTATGAATAAAATCTTAGACTCCACTTTTAAAGGGAAGAAATACCAACTTCCCTCCTAGTGACCAAGCTTCAAATCTTGATCCCAGGTACTAGATAAAGTCAATGGGATGAATGGGATCAACAGGTCGGGTTTATTTTGCCCATCAAGGAAGGAGATATAGAGTTTATCCTGCTGTCCTTTTCCAATCTGGTATGGGCTAGGTTGTAAAGCATTACTCATCAATATAATGGGCTATGACAGAGGTTCAAGCCCTACTGCAGCCTCCAGGAATCGGAGTATAGCTAGGCCTTCATTTGGGTGTGTGTATGTGGTTGTGTGCAAGTATGCATATGCATGTGTGCATGAGTGTGCATGTCCTGGTGTCTTCTGGTAGGCAATGGCACTTTAATAGGAGCACTCTGGGTTTTGTATCAAAAGCATATGCATCTGCAGCCATAGACGAGAAGTATCCAAAAGACCTCCTCATCCCTGCTGACAATCACGATTCTCATTTCTCACATTCCTCTCTATTGTTCTCAGACATGGTTTGTGCGTGTGTGTGTGTGTGTGTGTGTGTGTGTGTGTGTGTGTGTGTGTGTGTGTGTGTGTGTGTGTGTGTGTGTGTAGTTTGCAGGTAGGGGGTAGATGCATTATTAAAAGATGGAAACACTGATGATCATAATGAAAAGAGGAAAATGACTAAGAAAAAACACAGATTACACGAATATGAACATAATACAAGGTAACCAAACAGCCCAACGGCCCCCCCCCCCTTTTTCTGTGCCTGTGTACATTTCATTGCAAATGGATGGGGTAAAGGGAAATGGCATCATTAATGAGTATACCAAAAGGAGGAAGGAAAGACCTAGAAAAAATACATAGTATATCAGTATGTGCCTAAGCCAGACATTAAACACCTTTATCAGCAAATGCTGTGTATGGAGTAATTTGAGATAGCATTGCAACAGTCTTTATTAAATAAAATTATGTTTCAATCATGCAAGAAAATAACTCTGTATAACAGCAAATCCCAAAATATAATACTAAACCTTGTCCACCAAGTTACATAACGTCCCCTTCCCTCCAGTCCAAAATCCACATCACAACCAGAAAACATTAGTCCCTCCAAGGGGTAGAGCTTCAACACCCACTCATACTCAAAATTCACCAAATGTAGCCCAAGGGCTCAGGAAAGCAGGGGGGAAGAAAGGAGGACAGACTTGGCCTTCCTTCACCCCAACATGCAAACATGCTGTTCTATATATATATATATATATATATATATATATATATATATATATATATATATATATATATATATATATATATAAACTATACAATAATCACGACTTCTACTGAATACATAAGACAATATTCACATTCAGTAAATCCAGACATAGAATCAGCAAATGCACTCCATCAGAACAAAACCAAATAGGATCTTTTCCTTGAAGATCTCAATGTTCAGTAACATGAAAACCAAATGCAGAGGCTGCCCAAACAAATATGTGATTCACAACACCCACACCACAGGTGCAACAGAAAAAATGACAACTGTTTCATCTGATATCACCCAAAAAGGCATTAGAAGACCAAAGTCCCACTCCCTTTATAACCACAACAGAGTGCCTCTCCATAGCTAGGTCTGAGTCTTGCCCAATTCAGAATGAATGGGAGGGTATGCCCATGACTGATATATTATAAATCGAGAGATCTTTGTGTAAAACCACATTAAACATGCTGATGCACCAGGTATACTGCTCCTTGAATCCCCAACCTGAATGGAAAGAAGGGGCAAACAAATTAAATAGTGTCTTACCCCACTGCACCAGGCATAACAAGGGCAAATAATTTGGGAGCAAGTTACACAAAAGCCCCCAGGACTGCTGGTCAGTCAAAGAGTGACAAAGTCAAATAGAGGTGGAACTAAGAAGGGTATAATTATCTTCCTACCCTAAAGTGAGCAACACTTCACTTACTCTAAATGCCCCCCAATTTTTTTCCAGACTACCAGCATTGCATATATGGAGTAAAGGATTTAGCCAGGCATTAATCAGCATGCAAAAGACTTAAATCAGCAGGATGTCAGTGATTTGAAACTAGCCCTAACATCTTACCACAACCAACTACCAATATGGGCTCAAACCAGTCCTAAGTAAAATCCAGCAATTCTTACACTTTAGCCCAAAAACTAAGGGCTGAAAGATGTATATGAATTGTTCTCACCACTTCTTTGTGAGCACATCTAGAGACCAGAAATTTACAAATGATGCTGGGGACCATGATCTACATGATGGAGGTAACTGTCTCCCAAACTGGCAAAATAAAGCAATACAGGAGCTATATGCCCTCTTGATACTAGCTGCCCAGTATCAGGAAATTGTTCAAATTGCTAATCCTCACCAATCATCCAAATGTAAAAAGTCAGCACCTTTGGCATTTTGCATACCTGTAGAGCCAACCCTCTGAAGTTCCTGATCTGCAAGTGAGAAAGGAAATACTCTAAATTGTTATTCTTTCCAGGTACATGCAGGACCCTAAATTCTAAATTGATTTTCAAACTTTGCAATATGGCTACAATAACAGTAGTCTTTTGCTGAATACATACCACATGCTTCCCTCATTCTCACCATTCTAGCCCCAAGTGCTTGGGCATTGCACTCCCAGTCACTGGTAAGTGTGGAAAAAACAAAGCAGAACAAAAGACCATTATAAATACCAGTCTTGCCTATATTCATCTTTCTAAAGTTTTACAAGTACTCTCTGTAAATGATACTTACACAGGTGTGTAATATCCTCAGTCCTAAATTCTTCAATGCAACCATCAAGGGTATACCTCTTCCTCCTGCATAGGTCATTATAATGATGCCTACAGTCCTCTCCAGTGTGCAGGATACTGATGGCACTGGATACAGTCTAGGCTAAAGCTAAACTATTCCAAGTCGCAGAGTTATGCTGGGAGGCCAGAATAGTCTACCTGCAGAAGCTTTTAGCTATGGTTCTTAACTAGGAGTCCAATGAATATCCTGGACTCCTGAATACCCCACCTCTGTGGCCTAAACCTGGCACCTTCCTCACAAATGCCTGCAATGTCTACCACGGACAAAGAACAATGATGTTGAAGTCAAGCCTGTTGTGTGTATTGCTGTACGTTCTGTAATGGTGGCAGAACTGTTGATTTGTTAGCATATATTCCACTATAGTAGTGCAGGTATTAATTTTTTCCTGTGTTTTTTTTGCTTTTCATCACAGGTGATCATGACAGTGGGAGTGTGGGCCACCTGGTGTCAGTGTATCAGCAGACTATGATGATGGTGATGGCCTAACAGAAGTATAGTTTGGGGGGTGCAGCAGTTGAATCTGACACTGAGGTTGACATACAGACATCCCCTGCACCTCCTGCAATTCCATTGAACACAGTCAGTAGGACTACACCTACCCATTCCAGTGACCCCTCAGATATTGGACAGGTGAAGAGCAAGGCCATTGATTAGGGAAGTTTGGCTACTACAGCTTCAGTGCCTGTTGACTCTGACTGTAGCCAAAGTGTGTGTGAGGTGTCATGCAGGATGCTTGATAGATGTGCTTTGAGGGGGCCTGCTATCCCTCCTCAACATGGTAAAGGTGTCTCTTCCCATTGCCACTTAACATATGTTTCGGGCCATCATGGAGGCACATTCCCATAGTTCCTCCAGACAAATGCTCAGGGTTGTAGATGTGGTACAGGCTGACATGTGTGACTGCCTCTACTGTGTTGCCAATTCAATGGACAGGATAAATTACACATTGGAAAAATGAGTGTCTATGATGGACTGAGGGGTGTCCGTAATGGAGCAACCATTTTCTGTGATGGAATGTCTGCTAGGAGGGGAACAGCATCCTCATGGGTGTAGGTCAGCCACATAATTTGCTGTTAGCCAATGCGGCCATGCTGGATCATGCTCCTATAGTGGTAGTACTTACAGTGCTCCATCAGTGAGTGTACTGCTAACACCCAGATGTGGCAGGCCATGGGGTTGTGGTCCTGGGCATCTCTGTGAAGGGAGCTCATCCAGCAGACAGCAGTTACATTCAAATAGCAAAAGTGCATCTGACCACGGGCATGGATGTGCCAGTACAACTCCTGGTAGAGACAGTTCTCATAGTCATGGATGACAACGGTAGAGGTGATCTCTGCTTGACTTACAAAGCCATGTCCAACCCAGCCCTACTTGAAATGCTACACCTAAAGAAATCCCAATCTCTCCTTGACACATGCTCCAGTGATCACAACCTCATTACTACAATTAACAGAACATGCTGGAGGGACAGGTTCATCTCCCAAAGACTGCCCATACTCTTGAATAAGCTTCCCAGTCATGTCAAGCAGAGGACCTTGCTGGCCCTCTTCAAGAAAAATCTTGACGAGTGGGTGGGTAACAGTAAGTTCACTCCAGGGGTCATTCCAGTTGCCCTACTTGATATGGGCACTGAGAGCTAACATCGGGTGGCACGGTGCCTGGACAATTTTTTTGGGCTAGGCTTGTAAAGGCTCCAGGTCCATTAGCCTAGTACACACCTATGAATGTATGAACCTATGAACTGCACCTCTACCATGCATGGCTCACATCTGTCCACCATACTAAGTTGTAGCAGTAAATAAGTAAACTGCTGGCTCCTAGTTCGTCCACAGAACAATTTATTCAAAACAAACAGTATAGTAAACACTTTCGTCTTACTGTAGTAAGTAAAACTTCCTCAGACAATGAGCAAATTAATTATATAGCTTATATATAGATAATTAGTAATCACATGATATTAAAAAAGTGTTCTGTGAAAGTATTATATTTTATATTTGACATATATATATATATATATATATATATATATATATATATATATATATATATTTACATATATCCACACTGTTTATGATGTTTGTATACATTTATTTGATTCAGTTAATCCCACTTTCTTTAATATTTAATGAGTTTTAATGTTTTATTACTATCATTACTATTTTACTGTTTTTGTTACAATGTATTTAATGAAATTGGGTCAGTATACCTTTAAAAATTTGAATTATGTGTTTTAATATTATGTGATTACCAAAAATTCAGAAGGATATTTTGGATCCACCACTCCGACCATAGTAAATGGTAGAAATTCCATTACTTATCCCTTAGTCAAATTTGTAGACATGAAATTAAAGAAATATGTGGAACAGTTAAAGTATATCTGTAGGGATTCATGGTCATTTTTGAAAAGTATTAATGACCTGGAATATAGTGATAACATCATATTGCTGACCATAGATGTTAAAGACCTATATACGGTAATCCCTAAAGATGTTGGTATAGAATGGGTGACCAATTTAATTAGAACAAAATCTGACACCAAAAGGGAAATTGACCTGTTACAGGAACTGTTGGATTTAATCCTTACTATTAATTACTTTACGTTTAATGGTAGTTATTACTTACAGAAATCGGGGGTGGCTATGGGCTCCCTTTGTGGTTCGTGTTTCGCCAATTTAGTAATGGCACAATGGGAGCTCTGTCACATTTTTAGTAATAATTCATATAGGAACAACATTCATTATTATACGAGATTTTTGGATGATGTATTTATTATGTTCAATGGCTGTTTGGATGACATTCTGAAATGTGTTACTTACTTAAATGAATCAACAACTTTTTTAAAATTCACTTATAGCTTGGGCCATAGCAGTATAAATTATTTAGATGAGAAATTATATAGGCATAAAAATGATGGACCTTGTATGGCTCAAATACATAGGAAGCCAACATACTCTAATTTGTTCCTCCATTTCACCAGTTGTCACCCTTTCCAACAAAAAGGATCTGCAGTAAAGGGCCAGCTGGTGAGAGCAGCACAGATGGTGTCTGAAGAAAATGAATTTAAGCTTGAATGTCAAGTACTATATGGCATGTTTTTGAATCGTGGTTATTCAATACGTTTACTCAATGAACTAACCTCTAAAGTCCAACATAAAAGAGCTGTGGGAGAATATAGACCTATTTTAACACCTGATAAGAATTGGAATGAGGTAGCAATATAGGACACTATCTCTAATTTAGTTAATAGAGAAGATTCATCTAGACTGGCGTTTATTACGACTTTCAGTCAGGATGCTTCCAATATCAGACAAATACTTTGTAAAAATTGGGATTTGTTAAGTTCAGACAAAGACTTAGTGTCCATTATTGAACCATTTCCCAGGGTCACCTATAGGAGAGATTCTAACGTTAAAAAATTACTAAAGAATGCTTCAACCTTTGTAACTAGAATTACAGGTATGTACAAATATGAAAGTTGTGCATATTGTAAATACATTGAAGTGGGTAAAATTTTTATTATAAGGGGGAGAAAGTATATCATTAAGAACAGATTTAACTGTTTAAGGGGGTGGTATACCTGGCAACTTGTAGACTCTGTCCTTGTTTTTACCATAGGAAAAACAGATTGTAAATTCAAGGACAAAGTATATGAACACCTGTATATTATCAGGAGATTAGAAATGGAGAATGCTTTAGAGAAGCATATTCAGGAACACCCCCATCATAGTTTTACCTTTAGAATTACAGATCAAGTACAATATATCCCGGGGGAGGCATTGGGTTTATTATTGGAATTTTCTGAACTCATGTAGCAAATTAGATTAAATGCCTATAATCCACTAGGCTTAACTGATAAGAGCTCACTAGCTTCTATATTAAAATTAAAGAGTATCCAGAGATGAATATGAATTACATTATGCCAACAAGCTTTAAGACCTATAATATGTTATAACATGTTTTAAAAAAAGTTCTGTGAAAGTATTATATTTTATATATATATATATATATATATATATATATATATATATATATATATATATATATATATATATATATATATATATATATATATATATATATATATATATATTTTTATCCACACTGTTTATGATGTTTGTATAGATACATTTGATTCAGTTAATCCCATTTTCTTTAATATTTAATGAGTTTTAATGTTTTCTTACTATCATCACTATTTTACTGTTCTTATTACAATGTATTTACTGAAATAGGGTCAGTATACCTTTTAAAATTTGAATTGTGTGTTTTAATATCATGTGATTACTAATTATGTATATATATAAACTATATAATTAATTTGTTCCTTGTCTGAGGAAGTTTTACTTACTACAGTAAGACGAAAGTGCTTAGTATACTGTTTGTTTTGAATAAATTGTTCTTTGGATGAACTAGGAACCAGCAGTTTACTTTATTTACTGTTACAGTTTGGAACCGTTTACAAGTATGTCTTTTGGTTTGTGTGCAATACTAAGATGTAGTACCAGCACAGAGCTTGGCTGTGTTCATGCACACTCTCACACACCAATTTCACCTGACAGACCCGAAGACCCACACAGACACACACACACACACACACACACACACACACACACACACACACACACACACACACACACACACACACACACACACACACACACAAGTTACATGGTTCAGCCATGCAGCTTAAAACTCATTTTGATTCACAGGCCATTTGTTGTTATATCCAGATGTCTGCCTGCTAATCTCTTTCTTAGTCACACACACTCACTGACCTTTTGTGTCAACCTAGACCTCCTGCCCCCCCCCCCAACATGCACAACACCCTGTGTAAGTGATGATAACTGTGCCATATCCCTCTTTTCTATCTTTTGATTCAGGGATATATAAGTTGGCGCATAGCTGAATTAAAGTGCTTATTAGATCGGCATTTCTGGTATTGAACTGGTAATTTTACCTTTGACTTATACTGGCCTTGAAAAGTTACACAATTAATAGCATCAAAATTTCCCAACTTTATTGTGAATGATCCATTGATGGTTGTGAAGTCAGAAACTGTAACATGTATTATTACTTTCTAACTTCTCTCTTTAAAGATTTAACAGAACAAATGCATGGTGCTAAACTGAGGTCACTCAGTGACCATCACTACTTTTGAGGGGGGTGACTGTGTGAATCTGGAGCCTGATGCCTACTACTTAATAATGGACACATGTAAGTCACACAAGTCTCTGCTGTCACATGTTAATATAATTTATGTAACAATCTCTCACCTTTTACTTGCTTACAGTACCGATTAGTGAAATACAAGGATGTTCCACTCATTCATATTATTGCAAAATACACTCCAGGTTCGAGACCTACCTTGCAATTGCAGCAGTTGGCATGGTTGTAGTTCAGGGGTGACTCGGTCTGATGCAAGCAGTATGCAGGCAATAAATGGGGAGATATAGGTTGTGTGAGTTCCCTGGCATCAATGTTAATATAAGTATGCGTGTAGGAGGAAGGTTTCAGGCCTATATCTGATGAGTGACTGTGCTATGCGTTGTCTCTTAGCCAATGCAAAAGCATACTGAGCATACCTATGTCTGCTTATACCAACAGCAGCTGGTGGTCCCCCCTCTGAGTCTACATCTACCTGTAGCTGTGGTGATCTTGGCATTGGTGGTGTGATGTGCGGCTCTTCCCCTTGCTGACTGTGCTGAAGCTGTTACCTCAGGATTATGTCATGTAGCATGGGATATACTGTTAATACTTCTGTACATGTCCCTGAATTGTACTGCATGGGTCTCCCAGATGCATCTAGAAAAGGGAACCATGACTTCAGCAGCCCAAACACATGCTCTATGATATTTCTGGTTTGAGCGTGTGCCTTATTATGGCATTCTTCTGTGGGTATGTGTTCATTTCTGATGGGTGTCATCAGCCATGGTTCCAGTTTATAGCCTGTAACCCCCAATAAATGACTCTGTGGGATACCCCCCCCCTAGCAAATATCTGGTACAGTTCAGAGGTGTGCCAGATATGTGAGTCGTGATAATTACCATGGTTGCCAGCACACACGTTCAAGATAATTCCCTTGGTATTACACATGACTTGGCCAATGATAGACTGGTAGCCCTTTCTGTTTATGTAGTACCTACCTTCTTCCCCAGATGGTGCCGTAAGTTCTATATGTGTGCTATCTACAGCTCCCAGTACTTCAGGGTAGTGTGCTACATGGTAGGACTCCTGCACATTTCTGGCCCTCTCCTCAGAACTACGGGGAAAATATATGTGGTCACTGACATGTTGGAGCATAGCATGTAGGAACTGGTGGAAGATCTTGGATGCTGATGCCTGTGACACCCCCAGCATATTCCCTGCTGGTCTCTGAAAGGTACCTGTAGCTATGATTCTAAGTGCTACACATACCTTTGTCTCCACTGGGATGGCTTCCCTTCAGCTGGCTCTAACTATGAGTTTAGGATGGCAGAGGTTGAAGAGTTCCTGCAGTGTGTTCTTATCCACCCTTTAGCATTCTACAATTCCCAAGCCATGTAGGTTGGGAAAAGTTAAGTAGTGCCTGAAAACTCTTCTCATTTTCAGGCTAGGCCAATTGACAGCAGCAGCAGCACTGGATTTAGCCTGTAGCACAAAAAATTAATTAAGGCAGAAGCAACCCTTTCAGTCTGCGTAGACTCCTTTCCATGGCTGCATTCCAAAAGTTTTGGAATTTGCAGGAAAAATGAGCACAGAGTCTGAATCATGGTTTTATAGCTAGTTGAATAGCTCCACTGTGTTGCATAGGTTGATTTGCATGCAGTTCAGCTGCTTATGCTCTAGTTAGCATGTCACTGGGTTTACCTTATTTGCACGAGGCTGTGCAACTCTACATGTTGCTTACTGAAGCATCCCAACATGCACATGATAGAAAATGACTGTGTAGGATTTATTGAGTCCCCCTCTAAGACTACTCATACTGGTTGCTCTAGTGAATTGCAGCTTAACACACTGCCACTACACTGAAACTGCGGCAATTCCCAGACGTGATCTGGATTAATAGCCTGGGCACAGTTCCATGATGATGCAGTCCATGCACAAACCCCTCGGCAATGCAAAGGGCATTTGTTACAGCAATGTATAAATACAAGCAGGGCATAACTCTAAAATCAAATATCAAGAGAAAAAAATGTGTACTTTTCATTATTTTAAGTTCACTTTACATTATCTAATTCTTCTGTTTCCTGGTCCTCTGCATTATTGACAATATGAATGCTAAAGCCTTTATGATGTATTTCAACTGATCTGAAAACAAAATTTCTACTATATCTTGCAGTTGGTCATCAGGATGCTTTTTTATAGCTTTACACAAATCTTTAGTCAGTAATTTTTTCCTAAAACAATCTTACAGAGAACATGTTTATTAAATTATTAATCAAATCTTCTCTTCCATTCCACATCCATTGGCACGTATTTGAAATTTTACTTGCACTTATTCTATTATATCACAGAGTGCCCACTTATACCTCAGCATTATGCCTGGAAACCTTGTTTCTTTAAGGCAAGAGATGTATTATTCATTGTTAATCCAACACATCCTCCTTGTATACCATTTTGCAGACTTTAAGTCTTGTATATCTGCCATCACTCTCCCACCAAAACCTTTTTATTTCTTTCCTTAAATACGGGACTCACATTTTACTCACACCCCCATCCTCACCAATCTAATTACACCATATACAAACCTATCCACACTCTGCTCTGCTAATAAGCGTCTAGTTTCCTCACAGAAAGCGAATAACAAAGCTGGGGATTCACTCTTCACAAACACTACAGGAAAAATCCGGAATCAGCTTCCCTCAAAATTATCTACCCTTGCCTCTACACCTCTTTTTAAAAAAAACAGCTAAAAGAACATCTAAAATCTCATTGGCTGTGTCCATGCACTAACCCAGACTGATAATCTTCTTCTCTTTTTCACTTACCCCTTTCACTACTCCTTTAACCTAAGCTTTCATAACTTGTACTACTCTTTCTCTGTATTTGAAGAGTAACACTTGTGTTCTCTTCCCAACTTGAGACTTCCAATTCCTTCTACTGTGTTTTGTATAATTACTTAGTTTAATTTTTGCTAAATCTGTTATAGCTTAAAATGTATTTTTATTACTACTTTTAGACTAATATTGATATGTACTGTATCCCATTATGTTTTTAGACATTGTTAACTTTGACACTGTTTATGCTTGGAGCTTTTCTCCCCGGGCCTCTACTGAAAATGGACATATATCCAGCTAGACTAGCCCAGTTAACAAATGTAAAATAAAATAAAATAAATAAAAATAAAATAAATAAATAAAATAGTAATATTCATCCTCAAGCAACTGACTAAATAAATCAGACTGTAATTATATAATGCTCTGTACATTCTAAAGAAACAAGATGGTTCTATGTTCATGATCTCATTTTCTTCCAATCATCAGCTATCAAGTCTCCTTTCTGTAAACCTCTAATTTTGTACCAGTATTGTTAATATGTAGCTACTAATCAAATCATTGTTTAACTCAAATTTGATATAGACTTCAGGAAATGACTGAGGTGAGTTCTTATCTTAAGCAAAGACTTTTATAATTTTGCAATTGTATTACTTGTCTAATATTCTACACCATACATAAAGGAAATAATAAAGTTATCCTGATTGAATGCAGACAGCCCTGCAAGACAACAGAGCTGTATACAAAGGAACAATGGACTCTATCTTCTATTAATCTTCACTTGTATGTCATGTCATGTCCAAAATCACTGGCATGAAAATTAACTCCAGATTTCTACTGTATTATTTTTAAGTGGTGTATTTTGTGCACTGTCTACATTGATTGTAAATTATTATTTTTATTAGGAGCTTGTATATTTGCACATGTTCATCTAAACAATGGATTGCTTGCTGTTTTTTTTCAATGTTTATATGATGAAGCAATTAAAGCTATATTGTGATTGTTTGCTCTACTAAAGCAAGATAGATTTTATATTTTGGGTGAAGCTTTGCTCAGTTCTTCCATTTGCTGAAGGAAATATCAATGTGAAGGTAAAAAAAACAAAACAATTTCCAGCATGTTGTTGTGTCTTTCGGCTTTTCCCAGTTAGGTGTCGCCACAGCGGAACTTTGGTCCGCTAATGATTGGCAGTTGATTTTTACGTGCTGAGTTGCCAGCCCTAATGCACAACCTTCAACGAAGGTACCCCCATTCATGCATGTCTCCACGCAGAAGATGCTCTAGCTGAGAGTCGAACTGGTCAGCATCTTACTGTGAGGTGACAACGCTACCGCAGCACCACCACCTCGGATCAATTTCCAGCATAATGAAATTAAATAAATAATCAACACCACTGGAAAATAAATGGCACTGAGTGCCAATAAAATTAAAAATTTCAAGAAACAATAAAATAGGCTCAGTGACAACCTCTGGCAGTCGATAGCAGTTACCATGAAAATGTCTATTTAGACCAAATAATGTCCATTGTATAATTCAAAAAGGATTCACAAAGACCTTAAGTAAAAAACCTTTCTTCATTTTTGAATAAAAGGTTTTTTACTTAAGGTCTTTGTGAATCCTTTCTGAATTATACAATGGACATTACTTGGTCTGAATAGACATTTTTATGGTAACTGCTATCGACTGCCAGAGGTTGTCACTGAGCCTATTGTTTCTTGACTAATTTCCAGCATAAATTTCTCTTACTCATTTTTTAGTACTGAATTATATCAGAAGATTCTCTTTCCTTGAAGTCTTTACATGGGCCCAAGATAAACTATAGATATCTCATATGATACTAACTGACCTAAAAATCCTTTATTTTACATGATTTTGGTGATCCTATACTATGAAAAGCAGTTTCCAAATCAAAAACTAAACATAGTTGTTGCTACTTAATCTCAACTATTGTTGATGTATTAGCAGTAGATGTGAATTGATTAAAAGAATGCGAAGCTTCTTCTCTCTGATATTTCAAAATCTTGTAAATGAATATATGAGAAAATCTTTTAAAAATGATCTACTAAAGTGATTGCCTTACACATTTTCATATTACTGTTGCCTCACTTTGTATTAATCAGGAATTTAATTTTACCATCTTACAAGCTAATTATCTATGAGCTACTGATAATGTAGAGCTACAAGTCTGGCTTTTGCCTCAAGGCTTTATTTACAGATTTCAGGCCTCAGGTCCTGCTGTGCTACTTTTTATTTACTTTCTGATCACACAAGATGAACCAATCAACATTTTTGATGAAGAATGCATTTAGATCAATATGTACAATCCTCATCAATGATCGAAACTCTACAACAATTTGTCACCTGAAATTTAACTCTGTTATTTGCAATCTGAATGTAACTTAGTGTGCTGCATCTGTATACACTTATGAAATATATTAACCCTGCTCAATAATTATAAACATTGCCATTGCTACTTGTATAGAGTATATTTTGCTCCTATGTTTTTTTATGTAAAGTTTTGATTTCTTTATGTAAATGTTCTGACTTTTCAGTAACTCTGAGCTTTTCTCCCTGGGTCTCCGCTGAAACAGGACATGTGTCTAATCGGACATTCCTGGTTAACAAATGTAAAATTAAATAAAATAAAATAAAATAAATAAAAATAAATCTACAAGTCTCTTAGTCAAGATGAAAAAAAATATTTCCCTGATATATTCTCTCCATGGCAGTCCCTCTGCACACCAGCATAACTATGTTATGGCACACAATGGAGGTGAGCTAATTTTATGGGGAAAGTGAACCATTCACCTTATCTTATCACTTCACATCATGGGAGAAGAGTCAGCCTACCTAAGTGCATACTGTGTTCTGCAATGCCGTGATGGAAAAAAAAGGTGGATCAACAAAAGACAGGCCCCGGGATTCATGAAGCTCGGCGCAAGGCCGGCGTAAGGGCTGCGCCGGCGGTGCAGTGAATAGCCGGCGTAGTAGCGCCATATGCATATTAATGAGAGTGCACCGCAACCACAGACACGTGCGTAGTGTACGTGAGCGAGCCCAAGTAGGATCGTCCGGGCGTGGCTAAGCCGGCATGCGGTGAGCAACCTAATGTGCTGACTGCCACGGTCCGCCCATAATAGTAATGGCAGCAGCCAGGGCCCGTGCAGAATGAAACGCACGTAGAGTATGCAACATAGTACCCGTCCCAACTAAACGGAGAAGCAAATACAACCCACGAAGGCTTAAGTGTACCCGTCCAAGGAGCAAAGGATACGCATGAGACCGCGTTTGTCCCGCAATGCACCGTCACTGGTTATACTCAGAGAAGGTGTACAGCAGCATGTCAGCGCGCCGCACCGACATAGGAGTAGCGACTAAGGTCACCACCTGTCCCACTTTGCGAGGGGCAGTCCCTCTATGGCCAGTTGTGTCCCGAAACAAAATATTAAAAATGGCAAATGTGCTAAGATAGTAGGACATAATGATATCCCGTATTTAATGTAATGGTAGCATGAATTGGTTATTTCTGTAACTGAAATACCTAAATGACACAAGAAACAGAATAAGCAACCAAACTGCCACAACAATAAGCTTTTATTTAGGCAAACAAGTGAAGTTCTATGCTATATAGTGACCGTGTGTATGTGTCGGTCTGTAAACTCAGATGTGAGTCCCGGAAATATCCCACCTTGGCAACTGGAAAGGTGGCAACCCCAATAGCGACATGGGCATGGTCACCAGGGTTACCAGCTGTCCCAATGTGCCGTGGACAGTCCCTCATTGGACAGTTGTGTCCCTGCAAAAATCGAAAAAATGGAAAATGACCTGAGATTCCCTGCCAAAAATATTCCCACAATATACATGTAATAGTAGCATAAAACATATAATTTGTATATGAAACACATACATGGCATAAGAAACTGAATAAGGAACCCAAATGCTAACAGAATAAGCGTATATTATGGCAAACAAGTAAAGTCCTGTCAACTCCACTTACTGTGGGTATGTGTTGTCCTGCAAAATCCGATGTTCCCACAAAACATGTCCCACTATGGTCATTGGAAAAGGTGCCAACCATAATGGTCACAAGCAGTAGTGACAGTACATAGCCGGGTAGCTGTGTTGACATAACAACAGGAAGGAACCAAGATACCTTAAACACAGGCAAACATGTGCATAGCAGCATATCCCACACCCAGCAACGTCTCTGTCGCATACACTGGATGGCGTATGTTGAAGTGTAATATCCAGAAGCAGAACCCATGCATTCAGATGTAATACACAATAGCCTCATTGTAGCATGTAAGTCCCACCCATGTACACCTGTGCACCCAAACCTGCTAGCATCCGTGTGCAGCTATACACCTACACACAATGTGCATACCTGAAATGTGGTAAGATGTTTGTGTTAGGCAGTGCCACTGGGCAAATCATTACCCACATGTCACCAACCCACCTCAGGTACAGATATGTAAATGGCTGCATGTGAATGTGTCTGCAGAATGTGTACATCCCGCATGTGGTATGTACCCGTCGAAACCATATAGGTTTGCATACGACACGGTGCACATAACTGTACACATGTGGACAAGTCGGGTTGTTGAACCACCGCATCGATGATTAGCTATGCAGAGAAGTCGAAGACATATAGCGGAACACGTGCCTACCAAACAGGGCGTCCTAACAGGGTGCTACAGGCAAAGAAGGGGAAGGTGGGACATCACATGTGGAGAGTAGCGTTGCGGACGGCCAAATACACACGGTCAAGGTAAAGGGCGGAACAACATGCATGTGGCCGGATGGATGTTGTTCGAAAAATATATATAGAAACACATATGAAGTGCCAGTTTAGACTCGAAATACTATATAATGCATTGAATTGTACCGTACAATATGGCAGTAGAACTGATCCTGCATGTAATTGGTGAAGCTAAGCTGTAGTGTGATGGAATTCTGACCCTGGCAGTAACCAGTACAGCAGGCTTATGTCTCTCAGCATTAATTATCTGCTGGGTTACAGAACAATAAATGTATGTACATGCATAACATCACCCCTTCCCTGAGGAGGATGGCCTTGTGAGCTCTATCGAAGATAAGAGTACAACACCTCACCAGAGAGACAAAGCACCGTATTAAGAAATTAACTGACTACTGTATCGGAACAGTCCAGGGTCCTTGAAACAGCTACAATCACAGAAGGACACTGTAATTGACCAGGTGCCTTGCAAGGCTGTGTTATTCTCATGGGAAAACATTTTAAAAACACGACCCCAGCACCCGTATGTATAGACTATTGCGGACCATAGTGATGGAAATGCCCTGTGACCGTCCACGTCAGTGAGGTGGGCAAAAGCTGATTGTAAACACTATATAAAGAAGTTGCTTACTGTATAGAGTCAGACAAAACTCTCATACTTGGACTGTATATTATTTTGCTTGCCTGTGTACACTACTAAAAGCGTTGTGAACCCGAGCCTCCTGTGTTATTGACTGTCACTTAGAAAAGCCTACTGATAACTACAGTCTGGTTTTAACAACTTATTTGACATTGTGATCCTTGTAATCCGAATTCCCTTGGTAAGCTACAGGTCAGAGTGCATGGGTGGTTAGACATCTGCGCAGGAGAATTTGCCTAAATGGTTCTTCTTGAATGAAAAGACCTCCGACTGAATTGTTGTGTGTAAAGAGGCTGTCCACTGTCTGATCTGTGGCTGAAAAGCGGAAAACTGGATCCCAAGAAGAAAAGCGTGCAGCCTTAAACAGGAGGCTCAGGTAAGGAGTGTTTGCCTCTTTGTCTCTATTGTAGATCAGGGACCAGACTACATTGTGTTTCTGTTAACAGTTGTGATAGCGGGTGAAGACCAATCCAAATAGTGTTAAATCTGAACATAGGTCAGGGGAACACAGAGCAGAGTAAATAGTCATTGTAGACACTACAGTGGATACAGGGAAGGAGATACCACGTGGTATGAGAGAAGTGCGTAACAGTCGTGTAGAGGATATGGGAGATTAGTGAACAAACAGATCATGTGATCCAGCGTTTGACGGGTGGCGTGAAGTATATGCAATGCAGAGAGCACATAATGTGAGATATTCAGCAAAATGGGGTAATAAATATGACATTGATGGTATATTAGACAAAATATCGTTACTGAAACATTGTAATCTCTGAAAATGTGATGCACATGTTCTAGGGTAACCACCTGTCCCACCCTGTGAGGACAGTCCCTCTTTGGCCAGTTGTGTCCTGCAAACAAACCGAACAAATGGCAAATGTCTTGATATCTCAGGACAAAGATTTCCCAGATATCTTTTCAAATGGTAGCATAAAACACTAATATTGTATCTGGAACAACAAAATATCATAATAAACAGAATAAGCAACTGAAATGCTACAAGAATTGGTAGCTCTCCTGGCAAAAAGTGAAGTCCTGTCCTATGTACTGGCCGTGGGTATGCTTTTTCCAGGCAAAGTACACGTTCTGAACACTAATGTCCCACATTGTGCATTTGAAAAGGTGGCAGCCCTAAGATGTGCAGGCGACAAAACAGCGACAATTGGGTATCCGTCAAGCACATAGGTGGATTGAGGTAGTGAACCGAAGGGAACAGAACACTACAAATCTTGAAAGCATCATACGTACACAAAGAAGATAATAATACAGTAGTAGCGACAGCCCCCCCTCTACCACCTCCGATACCACATCCAGGATATGAAGCGGGAGGGCAGGCTAGTCCCCCCACGTTATCCTGTGGCATCAGAGGTATCACAACGACCAAATGTAAGAGAAGCTATTGAAACCACATCCCGAACTCGTAACATACCTAGGGACACTCGAGTAAGAAGACAGTCACTAGAACAGAGTGAGGATATCTGTCAATTAATTGAAGTACCGAACCCTCATGCAGGACAGGAAGGCCAGGACCCAACCCCCGTAGTGTATAGACCGTGGACACCAGATGATATCTGTAAAGTCACAGAGTGAATTCCCCATCTACAAAGTAATCGCTATTCACCATGCAATACCCTGTATCTTCTGATCGGAAAACAAAGGGGAATGGCGGATGGTACAGGATTTACAAGCTGTAAATCATGTAATAATACCTAGGGTACCGATGGTGCCAGACCCACACACAATATTGAATGCTATGAACACGCCACAGAAGTATCTTACCGTGGTACATATAAGCTATGCTTCCTTTGCAATACCTATACATCCAGATAGTCCGTATTGCTTTGCATTTACATTCAGGGTAACAGATACAGCCATACCCGGCTATCGCAGGGATACTGTGAAAGTACAACGATATTCCCACAGGAGATGGCTAGCTACATTCCGGTGTTTACTACACCGGGTCCAGTCAAGTTCTACTTTATGTGGATGATATTCTGCTTGCGGCCCCTACCCAGCAGCAATGTATGGAAGATACAATAGCATCATTGAGATATTCAGCAGAACAGGAACATAAAGTAAGCAAGCATAAATTGCAACTACAGAGAATACAGGTCAAGTACCTGGGATATGTGGTATCCAAGTAGGGTAGAACATTACATGGCGATAGGAAGGTAGCAATTTCACAAGCACCCAAGCCAACTACCAAGAAGGGAATGAAGTCCTTTCTGTGCCGACTAACATTTGTCAAAGCTGGTTACCAAACAATGCTTCTGAATCTGCTGTATTGTCTGCCTTAATCTTTAATACACCTATGGCAGCACAACACATACTACACTGGATTACAGTAGCAGAAACAACTTTCTGCAGACTAAAACGATTGATAGCTTCAACATCTGTATTAGGTCTCCCGAATAATCATAACACATGTTGTCAGACTGTAGATTGTAAGCGGAGATATATGACGTCAGTCTTGATGCAACAGCATGGAAGTAAACAACGCTACATAGCTTACTACTCATTGCAGTTGGACACTGTGGCATGGTCAGTGCCACATTGTGTACAGAGCAGTTGTTGTAGCACCCATGGCAGTACAGGCCCGGCCTCAATGTTATCATACCACCCTCTCACTGTGAGAATGTCTCCTGCAGTTGCGATCATTCTGCTGCAAGAGAAGATAGCATTCCTGACCCGTGCTAGACATTTGTCTTGTTTGACCATACCACTGAGTCAACCTCATATGGTGATTGAGCGTTGTACAACATTAAACCTATCAGCATCACGTCCGACACCTGTGTATGGCACACCACACAGTTGCCTATACGAAATGGATGAAATAACTACACACAGACATGATATATCACTGATATACCCTTAGATGATGCAGAGGTGACAGTTAATGTGTATGCGGATCATGTAGACAGAGTCCTACAGGAGCGAATCAAGTAGGTTATGCAGTAGTTATTGATAATGAGATTGTAGGCGCCCAACCCCTGCAGCATAGCGTGTCTGCTCAAGCAGCAGAATAGATAGCTTTAACACGTGCTTGTACTGTGGCGAAAACCTGATGTGTGGACATATGTCCCGATAGTCAGTATGTTGTCTGTACAGTGCATGTTTATGAGCAGCAGTGGAAGAATAGGGGAATGATAACATCCACGGTAAACCGATTAATCATGCGCAATTGATCCTGAATGCATTACATTCCATTCAGTTACCCACTAAAGTAGCTAATTGTAAATGTGCAGGTCATAGATAGCAACAGGATAACAGTAGGAAAGGTAAGGCATGAGCTCATGCAGCTGCAAAACAAGCAGCCTCACAGTTGGAAAGTGTATGTTTGAATGAGGAATGACAATCCTCAGACATTTTACATGTAGAAATGTTACAAACAATGCAAACATCAACTACGAAAGCAGAAAAGCCGGCGTGGGTATGGCGAGGAGCAATCCTTGAAGGCGGACTGCACATATCCACAGTGAGAAAGCCAATATTAACGTCTAATGTAGTCAGATATGCGGCTTTGTGGAGCCATGGGTAGAGACATGTCTCAACAGGGCATGTAGTACATTAGCTTAACAGAATACCCTAACATACGGAATTAGGAACCACATACAAACATCATGAGCAGCGTGTCACATTTGCAGTAGATATCATGCACAGGGAGCATTTAAACCGAAGGGAGTGTGTTTACCTACACCACCATAACCGTTCCGTACTATTTGTATGTAGTTCATACATCTGAATAAATGTGAAGGGAAGAAATACTGTTTAGTGATTACACATATATATAATCAAAATGGGTAGAAGCATTCCCAACCATGAATCCGGATGCAGCAGCAGTGGCAAAGGTGCCAGTAAATTAAGTATGGCGAGATCGGGCATACTGTAAAGAAGCTACAGTGACAATAGAACACATTTAGTGAACCAGACAATCACGCAACCTGGGGGATTATTTTGTATTTCCATGAATGTAAATTGCATGTACAACCCACAGTCAGCATGACTGCTGGCGTGGTACAATGGGATCGAGAAATAAGTACAGGAGGTTGGTGGGTGACACCCAGGCGAGTTACATTTGCTGTCTACCTCTAGCATTGCTGAGCATGACAACAGTTCCAAATGTAAAGTGTTGCACCCACTTGAAGTAGTATGTGGAATGGCATATCATGTGCCAGAGTGGAAAGCTGTCATGCCTGCAGAGCGAGGTCGATGGCTCATTAGCAGGTGACATGAGAGTATTGTTAACCAATAACACTGTTTTTCAGTTAAAGTCTTTTACAGATAAAGAGCAAGTGAAGCGGACGCATAGCTGACACCAGTATCCTGTGTGTATGTCACTGTTATCCAAACAAGATAATTGGCAAGTGGAAAGTGTGAAGGTCTGTACCAGGTACTGTTGGCTGCGCCTACTGCAGTAAAGTATGCTGAGAGGTCGTCCTGGGTTCACCTCACAGTTTTCAAACCGGTAAAGGATATCAAGTCTGATCAACATCTTGTAGCTGATATACCATAGAGCCTGAATCACCGGGCCAGACTGTATAACAATACAAAGCAACCCCAAAGACATTTGGTTTACTGTCATAATGATTATACACCTATTAACCATGTTTGTGTTTACTTTACATTTGCTGGGACCTTACCTGCATATAACTACGGATACAAATAGTGATACGTGATGAACTGGCCACAGAGTGTCTTCCACACTTCAACAAATACCTAGGCATGGCGTGTGCATGTACACACTATGAACATTTTAAATTGCTGTGTTTGTACTGCCATACCTACATCATATGGAGGACTTCCGATGTATGGTGTCCCCTTGGGGATAGATTGAGACTTGTGAATATTTACACTTTGATACAGGTTCTGTGAGATCACAGGACAAAGTGGCACTGTACTTACCTGTTACACAAAAAGTAATTGTATGTTGTTATAAACATGATACAGTTCAAGTTGGTGGGAGTATTTGTAACATAACTGTGTCTTACAAATGTCATATAACAGCCAAAGATCACAGTACTACTTGTAGCACCATTCATTATCTGTATTGAAGCTTCATGAGAACAACGTGGAAGGATGTGCAGAAACATCCTGAATTGTATAAACAGTCCTCTGTTATAGACAGGCAGATGTTACATGCAGAGGTAACCCGCATCAGTAGTAAAGTAGAATATTGTTATTTTGTTTGTGGGAAAAAAGCATATCAATGGTTACCTGAGAATTGGTCCGGCAGTTGTTATTTGGGTTATCTGGCTCCAGTCACATGACATACTGCACAATTGCCTCTGGGTACAATCGAACTATAACACACATAGCTCGAAGAACTGGGAACACAGTCGAGAAACCTACTAATCCAGTGGGTGAAATGGAAGCTGTTCTGACATTCCAGTTTTCTGCAAGAGATAAAGGAATATCGATCCATATGGACTTGGTGACAGCGTCATAACCTGGGCTGGAACACTCCCAGCTTGTGGAGTAGTGAAATCAATCAGGGAACAGAGGAAGTTGTCAAAACCTGTCGGAGGAATGATGAATGTGACTTTCCGCTCTTGAACTTGTGACTGATGAACTGGATGCAATGAGAACTGTTGTGTCACAAAATGTAATAGCGCCGACTGCACCCTGCGGCGAGAATTGGTGCGTCTTGGCGCTCATTAAAGAAGATCGCTGTGTCCAAGTACCACATAAAAGACCAGAATCAACGCCCACCTAGAGGTAATACAGCAGGTGTCATCCATGGCGGAACCAGGCCCAAACCCACTGTGAACCATTTCCACAAACCATTTGGTGGATGGGGTTCAGTCATACTGAATATCATGATTGCCATTTGTGTTGTTCTGCTCATATTGGGAGCATGTGTCTATTGCGGGATACTTTGCATGTAAGTATTAGTCAGGGACTCTGTCGTCGTATCTGTACCGAGACTATGTATCAAGACCTGTAGTGGTATTTGTCAATACAAAATGCAATCCTTCTTGAAATGTACAACAAATTACTTGCCTAGTTAAGCGTTCCAGAGAGGAAGAGGCTAGGGAATGAAATAATGTGGTATATGTTTCTGGATAGAATAGAAGCAATCAAAGGAGGGAGAATGTTAGCAAAATACATATTTAAACATATATATGACGTGCAACTTTAGAAGCAATAAGTGTATAATGCATATTATTCTATCTTACAATATGGCAGTAGAGCTTATCATGCATGTAATTGCCTGTAGTGTAGCTGCAGTGTGATTGAACCCTGACCCTGGCAGTAACCAGTGCAGCAGGTGTATGTCATTCAGCATTAGTCATCTGCTCGGTTAGAGAATAATAAATGTATGTACAGGTATATCTGTCATCCTTCCACTGAGGAGGATAGGCTTGTGAGCTCTATGTAACACAGAGTACAGCTGCTCACCAGAGAGACAAAGGAACCTAGTAGGAAATGGGTGGCGACGGATCTGAACAGTGTTGGAACCGTGACAGAGCAGAATTTACGAAGTACATTCTAATTGACTATGTGGCTGCAAGGTTTTGCTATCCTCATGGGAAAACATTTAATAAGCATTACCTTAGCACTGTTGTAGGAATACAACATTGTGGACTATAGTGATTTAAATGCCCTGTGACTGACCACATCATTAATGTGTGCAAAAGATGATAGTATACACAATGCTCATACAGCTGTAACATGTATAGAGTAAAACAAATGTCTAAACTTGTACTGCATAGTTCTTTGCCTCCTGCTGCACAGTAGTAAAACGTTATTAATCTCAGCTTACTGTGTTATTGACTGTCATTTTGAAAAGGCGAATGAGTGTTACAGTTTGATTTAAACAACGTAATTGACAGATGTGTATGTTCTAGCATGGGAATAGGTCAAGCCAACCATCACAATGTCCATGTGTACCACATACAAACAGCCAGTAACACGCAGTAGTAGTGCATGAAGGCATACGACTGTGGGAATAGTACAGGACATATGGCACATGCCAATTGCAGATGCATGACACAAACCCCAGGATGGGTGTCCCTGCAAAGAGGAACATGTGCCAACCACACCTCCACAGATGTACCGGCAATAAAAACACATGGCAAACACACAGAAACACTACCGTCCAACACCACGACTGCAGCGGAGCCTGGTCAGACACCAACATGAAGCATGCACAAAAAGATCATCTCTACTTGACTCCAAGTAGACTTTTCCCTATCTGTTAAACCTAGCACTTGCTCCTACAGTACTTATTACCTTGATACGGCACTCTTATAGATAGCACCCCAAAAAGGCAAACCCCCATTTCTCGGTAACCCACGTCACCCGGAATCTCTTTTACAGTTGTTTGTCTAGTCCTTCTAGCATGTCGAGGGATCAGTTGCTAGTGTCCTCTCCTGCTCAGCTGGTGAACCTGGGAATATTGAGGCAATGTTACAATTGCCTCATGTACCTGAACAACCCTCTCCTCCTCCCACAAAACACAAATACATGCGAGAGATGCAACTATACGGCCAAACTGGAGGCTGAGCTCTCTCAACATAGGACTGGCAAGACCAGTCAGGAGGAGAAGGTTACCACACACACTATAGACCCAGTCTCACATAGTACCATCACAACCTCAAATCATACACATAAACACACAAAGACATACTCGGCGGCTCTGATCAAAAATCTACCAAAACAGCAGAGGCCACCAAAGCAGACACCCAAACAACCACCACCTCAGAACACAACACCTGCAACACATATACCTCACAGTCAGAGTGTCAAACAGTCACAGCCCTTAAGGCCAAACACAATGCCAGACACACTAGTCATTGGTGACTCCATAGTCAGACACACTGGCGTCCGCTCACCAGACTGAGTAAGGAGAAGGTCACAGTAAGCTGCCTGTCGGGTGCTAGAATCCGCCACATAGCATAAGCACTCAGGTCTCTCAACAGCAGGTACAAATCGACTCAGTCATTGTCCACGCTGGTGTAAGCGACCTGAGGCGTACCTCCTTGGACTACATGAAAAGAGACATTGAGGAGCTCTCTGATTATGTAGCCCAGGCAGGTATGACCCTGACCTTGAGCAGTATCCTACCTTCACCAAGAATGATGCCACAATACAGAGATAGGATGATCAGCTTTAACAATTGGCTTAAACTCTGGTGTCATTCAAAGGGGATCAATGTCTGTCTGCCTGGGATGACATGCTGGACAAGCCACGCTGCTTCATGAGGCGGCTTGCACCTGTCACCCTGGGATTCGGATATTGGCAAAGGCTCTTGCCACCCCATAGTGCCTTTTTAGGCAAGGCTCAAATTCTAAACCTACCACCCTAGAACACAAAAAGGAAAAAACTAAGGGTAATGCTGCTCAATGCCAGAAGTCTAAATCTCAAAATGCACACTTTCGAGGCCCTTCTCAGTATGGAGAACATCGATGTCTGTGCAGTGACAGAAACCTGGTTCAAGGCTCCTGAGAGCACCCCAGCACTATCAGGTTTTACCTCTTATCATGCGTTCCGGCCCCAAAATCCGGACAATACCAAGAAAGGAGGGGTATCCATATTCATCAAGGACACCCACACCTCAAGACTGGTGGCAGCATACGATGCATCGGAGACCATCCAGGTGCAATTAACCATAGGCAAGACTGCTCTGCAAATTGTAGCATGTTACAGGCCACCCTCACAAACTCAGGAACCTCACATGGCCTTCCTGAAAACACTAGAGGGATAAATGTATCACCAAACACCATCATACTAGGTGACTTCAATTACCCTAATATAGACTGGGAACACTACTCAAGCCCAAACACCCTAGCCCAAAAGTACCTGGAATTCATAAACTCAAATGCCATGGAACAACTAGTCACCATCCCACAAGAGGAGAAAACATACTTGATCTCATCATCACGAACTTGGGAGCACCATGTTCAACACCGAAGTATACCCCTCACTGGTGAGATCAGATCACAAACTAATCTCGCTGGAGGTCCTCATCCCACCCCACCTGAAATAAAAAGACCACAGTAAAGAACTTCAAGAAAGCAGACTTCACACTTCTAAAGACTAGTGTGGTCTCCTTTAAGGCCCCGAGCAGTGGAAAACAGTACTCAAGCCGCTGAATCACTTACAAATGCCTTCTACCAGCACCTGCAGGACTGCATGGATAAGGCAATCCCAAGCAAAACAAAGACTCTTTGTACCAAAGGCAAGCGTCCAGTCTGGTGGACCCCAGCCATAAACAAACTCTACAACAAAGGAGGAAGCTACTACAAGATAGAGCAAAATCCTTAAAAGGTAAGACACCCTTGCTCACTATAAGTAAAAACTAAGAGCTCTCATAAAATCATCCAAAGCAAATTCTGAGAGAAAAATAGCTAAAGACTCAAAAGACAATCATAAGGCCTTCTTTAGCTATGTTAGAAACCTGGGAGGAAACTCCCAGATATGCTCAGAACTAGTTCAAAATGATGTGAAGATTACTGATCCTACAGACATTGCCAACATACTGGCTGACAGGTTCAGTGCAAACTTCTCCCCTCCCCAAAGGAGAGATATCTATACCAAGCGATTGCAGCCCCCAAACATCTCCAAGCCCAAGTGAGAACTGCTCTCTCCAAAGCAAAAAACACAGCATCCATGGGACCTGATGGTGTCCCTGGCTGTGTGCTCCACAAACTCAGCGAGGAATTAAACCCACAGCTAGGACAGCTGTTTAATCATAGTCTTACCTCTGGATACGTACCCAGGAAGTGGTGCACTGCAACTGTGGTCCCACTTCACAAAGGCGGTGCCTCCACCGACCCTGGAAATCACCGGCCCATTAGCTTGACAAGCCTTATCTGCAAAGCCATGGAGAGGATCATAATGGACCTCATAAATAAAGACATAGGGAATTTGCAGACTTTGGATCCATCCCAGTTTGGCTTTGTCAAAGGCAGATCATGCCTTCTAAACTTGGTTGACTTTTTTGAAACAGTCACCAAAGCCATTGATGAGGGAAAGGCAGTCCATACAGCCTACCTCGATCTGGCGAAGGCCTTCGATACAATACCCCACTCGGGTATCATTGAAAAACTCATCAGCTTAAATGTTAACCCATACATCACAAGATGGGTTGCAAACTGGCTGAGTGACAGAACCCACAGGGTCAGAGTTGCTGGCGCCATGTCAGACTCAAAGCCTGTCACAAGTGGTGTACCACAGGGCTCAGTCCTGGGCCCACTCTTGTTTGGCATCTACTTTTCGAAGTACAAGCAAACACAGGAGGGTTATGGCTGACAAAGTTGCAGATGACTGCAAACTGGGCGCCATAGTAGAAAACACATCTGACACAGATATCCTTCAGAAGGGTCTCACAGAAACGGATAACTGGTGCCAGAGCCATGGCCTAAAGTTAAATGCCAAAAATGCATAGTCATACCCTTGGGAAAAACAAGGTTACCCCTAGCTACCAAATAGGTGGCAATCCACTGAGCACAGAAGAAGTTATCAGGGACCTGGGGACCCAGGTTGATAGTAGTCTGTCATTCGACACCCATGTAGCTAAAGTAGTTAGGAAGACCTTCTACATTGCCCACCTTATCATGAAGGGATTCTCATCTAGATCAAGGGAGGTCATAGTCTCCCTATACTCATCACTCATCAGAGCAATGATTGAGTACAATGCCCCATTGAATGTATCTGACCCGACACTTGCAGCAGGTGGAGAGGCCAGCAAAGTTCCTCACCAAAAGGATAACCGGTCCCAAACAGCTCTCCTATGCTGCCCGACTGAAAGAAGTCCAGCTGTATTCAGTAAACACAGCTGCTCAGAGGTGACCTTTGCCTAACATACAAGGCCATGTCAAACCCAGATTTGATGAATATGCTTCACCTCAAAAATCTAGATCCGTCAGAGCCACAAGGCGGAGACTTAAACCTCGACACGGCTATTAATAGGACATGCTGGAGGGATAGATTCATCACCCAAAGACTCCTATGCTGTGGAATAAAATCCCGGTATATGTGAGGCAGAGCACCTCGCTGGCCTTGTTCAAGAGAAATCTTGACCAATGGATGGGAGATCGCAGATATACCCCAGGGATTACCTCAGTGTCACTGCTCGACAGAGGCACAGCAAAATAATGGGTATAGTTCCCCATACTAAAGGGGTGGCGTAAGCCACAAAACTATGGGCTAGGCTTGTAAATGCCCTCGGGCAGATAGCCTAGTATGAACCTATGAACCTATGAACCTATGAACATACAGGGACTTGTGTAATGTTTGCCTTAACACCCCCCCATAGGCCAAAGAAGAATAGAATGGACATATGCATGTAATGTTGTGAAGGATGTGTGGTAGTCCTCAGTATCACAGTGTTAGGGACACAGATACACTGTCATCAACTGTGACGTATGTGCACTGTACACAGCATACCTGCATGTAATACAGAGGACAATCATGTGCCACAGAAATATACACTGGAGAAAGAGTATAGGGGATAGACAAGTGTAAATGTGACAAACTATGAATATAGGTTCATCCGTCCATAGGTACAGGGTAGGCCATCGTCCCAGGTTCAGCCATAACACTACACCATAGTTAGGATGACTTTGCCAACCTTCTGTGCTTCAGATAAAATACTCATGATATTGCTGTACCTCCGTCAAGCAGTGATAATGATGTAATCCCTGGCCTATACCTGCAATTCTCCATCCAATGGACAACATACCCTTGAACAAGGCTAGGAAGGATCTCTGTCTCACATGTACTGTGATGTAGATCCACAGCATTGTGAGTGTCTGGGTGATATATGTGTCACTCAAACACATCCCATTAATGACCATGACAAGGTTCATGTCACCTGCCCTAGTGGTTCTGAGGGATGCAGATACAGTAGGTGAAGCATACACATGACATATGGGTTGACATGGCCTCGTATGTCAGGCACAGGTCAACACTAAACAGCAGGTATGTGACTTAATGGGGCAGGGGTCCTACAAGTGGGGCAGCATTACACAAAATGATGTCATCCTGCATCTGTGCGACAATTAACCTATGAGGGCTTCCCAGCTGCTGTAGGTGTATGGTCAGATACAGTCTGAATGGGGCAATGTAGTAAATCATAGGTGTAACACGTAATGGGTACAAGGAGACAATGACCTAGCCTGATGTAGATGTGAATCCCTGCACAAACAGGTGGGCAATGTAGAAGTCCCACAGAACCACGATAACAGCGTGTGTGTTGAATGAATGGTGACCGACAAACTCTGTCCCTGATCCCTGGTAATCACCCTGTGCTGAGTGGACAGCCACCTATATGCTGGACAGGGGTGACCTAGTACTTCTCGACAGGTATGATGTTGCATTACTTAGCATTTAGCTGTGGGACATGTCCCTGACAGCAGATATGCATATCTGGGAGGCCCCTTGAAGGATATCTGTGTCAGATGTCCGTCCCACTATGGCACCTGTTTTGCAGTCATCTACAAACAATGTTGCCCATAACACCCCTGTGTGTGCCTGTACCGTGGAAATGTAGATGTATGACAGGAGTGGACCCACGGAAGGGCCCCATGGGACACCACTTGCGACAGGCAGTAGGTCTGACATGCTGCCAGCAACTATGACCGTGTGGGTTGTGTCACATAGACAGTTTACAACACATTCTGTGATATGCGTGTTCACATCAGCCAATGGGTTTATCAGCGATACCTGAGGGGTAATGTGATGAAGGCCTTTGCCAGGTCGAGGTAGGCTGTATGGACTGCAACACCCCATCAATGGCCTCGGTGACTGTCGAAAATGTCAACCATGCTTTAAAGGCATGAACCGACCCTGAACAAGACAAACCGTGTTGGATGCAAAGTATGTATGTCCCCTATGCATTCATGTACGAGCGCAGTATGATCCCTCCCCATGTCTTTGCAGATAGGACTCCTCATGGTAATGGGAAAGTAATAACCAGGCTCAGTGGAGGCATTGGCCCTGTGGCGTGGGACTACAGTTGCCATGCGACACAACCTGGGTACCTTACCTGAGGTGAGGCTACAAAGAAATAGCTGTCCTAACTGTGGGTCTAATTCCTCAATGAGATAGTGGAGTACACAGTGGGGTCACCAGCTGGTCTCATGGATGCTATGTCCACTACCCTGGAGAGAGCATGTCCCACCTGTGTGTCACAGAACATTTGGTGACCACAAACCGCTGGTACAGACATCTCCTCATGTGTGGGGGAGGGTGTGGAGATGTCCTCACTGGACTTGTCAGCCTGTATGTTGGCAATGTGTGTATGTTGAGTAAACTCCACCTCTTTGTGAACCCAGTCAGAGCATATGTGGGAGTGACCTCACAGGTGTTGAGCATAGCAACTGAAGGTGGTATGATTGTCAGCCAGGTCCATGTAGGTATATCTGTGGAATGTGCCCTGGACCATGGCATGACAGTGTGTAACTCTACACATAAGATGACCAAGGGTGTCATACCTCACAAGGTGTCTGCTCCACCTTGTAGTAGCCACCTCCTCGTGTTGTACATCCTGTGTATGGCTGGGGTACACCACACTGGATGCTTGGCATTGGTACAATGAACCACAGTTGGGTAAGTGAATGCCTGGTTCATGCAGTCCTGTAGGTACTGGTAGATGGCAAATGTGATTGATGCAGTGGCTGCAGTACTGTCGACCACTGGCTCAGGGTCCTTAAAGGAGACCACAGTAGTGTGCAGAATTGTGTAGTCTGCCTCTGAGCAAGCAATGTGTATGGTAACTGGCAACACTCACAGCAGCGGATGCCAATAGCAGAAGCCAATGTCCAAATAACATAGATTAACTTCTGCATGACAATATGTCTTATCATACATGTATTGACACGTGTCTGCTAATTACAATTGCAAATGGCGGTAAGACTGGCCTAAAGTTCCCGTGATTTACACAGTCTGGATGTGTTGTTCCGATAATAAAGTGGCAATACCTCCCAATCGTGACCTCTGGGTATTAAAGTGGTTGTTAACCTGCAACATTGGATGTACACCATTGGGTTCTGGTGTCGGAAAACATGGTTCCTGTAGCACTACACAGTATGGGTAGTCAAGCAGACATCGCGATTGTTGAACACACAGCATCAGTGAAACCCACTGCTCACAAGGACACAGTCCGACAAGCTCTACACTTTACATATGCACAGTGGTGTCCATTGTAGGACCCAAAAATTGTCTAAAGACAGGAATGATGCCTTATTTCAACACCTAAGTGAACTCATTGTCGTCACAGGTACACATATGCACATAGCGTGTTTAATGTTGATGATAGCTGTCCATGAAATGCAGCACAGATGCACAGAAATACCCAGGGTGCGGGTCCATAGAACTGCGTCCACATCACAGTCCGCACACATGAAGGATGTGTAATGGGTACTGTCGATTGTTGCAGTCAAGGGATTCTGGGTATGTAGACCCTGGGCTCGGTGTTGTTTCGCAGGCAATCCTTTGTCCGCCCGTGGGAGGGATGTGTCGTAGCACCTGCCTTACTCTCCGCTAATAATGCAAACCATCCACGGAGAATGCTAAATGCAGGTGTGAAATGTGTACAGCCCTATACTAGTGTCCAGTAGGCAATTGTCATGGATGGACAACCGTATGGCCAAGATGGCACCCACAACTGCTAACCGGAAATTACACAGCAGCGGTAAGGCATAACACAGGAAATACACATAGGGACTACAGTTGACATTCCACATACAAAGTCGGACCGCCGTGCCAACACCGGCGTACACAGCACTCAATCTGCCAGCAACAGAATGAGGAGCACCGCTACCATACAGCGGAACAGATGTGCGACCTGTGGTACACGTACCAATGGCACACCCACACCGTCAAGTAGGATATGTAAACTATGGCATTCCCACCTATGAAGACAACATGGTTAAATGAATACATAGGTGATCAACATGTTCTGGTGGTGTTATATTGAAAATACAGTGACGGATATGTCCCATTGGGATGTCTGAGGTTTATATGAAGCAGTTGCTAACCAGCATGTTTGGATGTATGACATTTGTTCACAGTACTAAATCACCTGGTTATGTAGCACCATGTAGAATGGGTAGTCAAACAGACATCCGCGATTGGGGAACATACACCAGCAGTGAAAAGCACTGGCCAGGTGGACACAGTCCAGCAACATCTAACCTGACATATGCACATCGGTGTCCATTGTAGGACCCAAAAATTCCATTCATTGAATGCCTGCTAGCTTCCTGCATTACTCACGTGAACTCATTGTCGTCACCACGTCACAGGTACACATATGCACATAGCGTGTTCAATGTTGATGATAGCTGTCCATGAAATGCAGCACACATGCACAGAAATACCCAGGTGCGGGTCCATAGAACTGCGTCCACATCACAGTCCGCACACATGAAGGATGTGTAATGGGTACTGTCGACTGTTGCAGTCAAGGGAGTCTGGGTATGTAGAATCTGGCCTCGGTGTTGTTTGCAGGCAATCCTTTGTCCGCCCGTGGGAGGATGTGTCGTAGCACCTGCCTTACTCTGCGCTAGTAATGCAAACCTTCTACGGCGGAACGCTAAATGCAGGTGTGAAATGTGTACAGCCCTATACCAGTGTCCAGTAGGCAGTTCACATGGATGGACAAGCGTATGACCAAAACGGCACCCATAACTGCAAACCCGGTGTAATTACACTGCCGCAGTAAGGCATTACACAAGTAATACACATAGGGACTACACTTGACATTCCACATACAAACGACACAGACAACCAGCTGAGGATGTCCAAAGCAAAGGCAGGTACTGTAGACACCGTCAGCGACCACTCAGAGCCCACCAGGAATTAAATGCAGTCACCATAGTTTATTGAAGCTCTTTTCGTCTGCTTCATAAGCAGACTTATTCAGAATACATACAATGCAGTCCAACCTACTACATTTAAAACCCGTAATTGGTCAGTAAATTAGATGTGCTAAGTATTAATTAAATGCCTTAAAGGCAAACAAGCAAACAAACTTTACTTGGGTTACAGATTCCACACAGTGAGTACATCAGACATTGCTTTGAAAGGTACATTCTTCATAGAAAAATAGAAATATATGTATATATATGAAAGAAGAACCAACATAATGTTTTCCAAATGTCTGACTGTTTAAGCTACATATATATGTTCTACGGATTGTGCCAATATATTAAAGAACTACAGACACCTAGTAATATAAATGAACCATAATATATACAGATAAACCGTATGATTATGACTAATGTAAAATAGACCAACGAAATGTAAAGATTCACAATGTGGTAAAGTAAATATTCATTTAGAAGGTTAGTTAATTAAATCAATTCAGACATCCTTGTCAAAATACTAACACAAGGCCAGCGAGGTGCTTGGCCTCACATGTACTGGGATGTTGTTCCACAGCATAGTGAGTGTCTGGGTGATGAATCTGTCCCACCAGCACGTTCTATTAATGACAGTGTCAAGGTGTACGTCACCTGCCCTTGTGGTTCTGAGGGATATAAATTCTTTAGGTGAAGCATAGTCATCAGATCTGGGTTCGACATGGCCTTGTATGCCAGGCACAGGTCACCTCTGGGCAAGTGGTATGCGACTGTATACAGCTGGAATTCTTTCAGTCGGTCAGCATAACACATATTCCTGAGACCCTGCATCTGTTTGTCGATGAACTGTTGGGGCCTTTCCAGCTGCTGCAGGTGTCGGGTCAGATACATTCTGAACGGGGCATTGTACCCAATCATAGGTCTAATGAGTGATGAGTACAAGGGACAAAGACCTCCCCTGAACTAGATGTGAGTCCCTTCATGATGATGTGTGCAATGTTGAAGGTCTACCTAACTACGGGGGGGAAATGAGTAACCCGTGCTCAGTGGTGCCCCATGACA
>NC_056733.1:1954531857-1954564357 GCF_019279795.1 Protopterus annectens
CCCAACTCACTCACTACAGGGTTCCAATCCATGGCTGGACATTGTATTAACCCTGTGGACACATACATAGTACTGCCATGCACACGTTATGTCCGAGAACACGGTCCCAATGTCACCTCCGATCTCCGTAGTTGTTGTATCCCGCCAACCTGGCTGTTACATGTCTCTGCAGCAGCACACTGCATTGACTGCTAGCCCATTCCTGTACGTTGTGTACCCTGACCACCACACTACCACATCTATCACACTACACATGGGTGGTACTGCATTGCACGTATGGGGCTGCATTTGTACACCCATGACTGGGCCATTCAGTATGGCACTGAGCCACATCCTCACATACATGCTTCACACACTCATTGACAACCTCCATGCCTTTACTGGCACCCTTGTTGGGCTTCTGTGCGCCACAGCACACCACATCCACATGCTGGCCACCTGTCATACCATTGCATGGGTGGTTGGTGTGGTACAGAGGGTATCAAATCAGACATTATCCGCTCTTTGCCCTTCAGCGCCATTCCACTTTATGGTATTGCCAATGTACACATCCAGCATCACATTGTACCCTATGTCTCCGGATGTTACACCATGTGCCTCCTGTACAGGTCACACAGTGGTGCAGGCATATCATGCTGACTACAATGAGTCAGGTACGTGTGACATTGCACAGTCCTCAGTCATGTGGCCCTCATGCTCACTATTTGCTTACATACACTACATGCTGTCACAGAGTATTGTCCATGCCTACATATACCACATCTACATACCTGGCAGCATTCTAGCTCATCCTACTCATATTGCTAACAACCATACAGGTGTCAGTGTGGCAGATATATCATGTAGATATCATTGCATCAGTTACATCACACATAGTGCATACACATCACCTTTGCATAGTGACAGTCATGCAGTGTGTATCAAATGGATACTGTCCCTATACATGCATATCACATTGTACATGGTTGCTGTACACACACATGCCCCACATGGTGCTGTGGTTGCCATATTCCACTATGGCGTGGGTACACATGTGCAGGGCCACGCATTTCTGGACCGTATGTCTAGCTGATACATTGGGTGCCCTTGTACCTGTGCCATACACAGATGTACACGTGGGCAGTGTTACAATAAAACATATGTGGTGTACCTTACACAATGGATACAACTTTACATGTCTCAGTATAGTCATGCCGTGATGTCTACCCGGCTCAGACAGTTTACATATGCAAATGACAGTCATGAAACACATCTGTACTCACCTGCATACCACTAACACAGGGGTGTCATCTACTCTGCCATGGGCCATGTTCTCCGCATTACTGATGCATGTAGTACTCCTACATGGCATTTGCAGTGGGCAGGGTGGGAGGAGCACTCCTGCATGTGTGCACACATGCCACATTGCTCAGCCTGGGCGTCTGTGTGACCTCCACAGACTGGACACACACCGTGCTGTGGGACATAGGTCCTGTGCACATCCCACAGGGACACACTGTGTCACTAGTCATGTGATAGCTCCCTTGCTGGTAGGGTGACACAGACCCATGGTACCACCACAGCGGAAGTACTGTATAGACATACAGTTGACATCCACCTCTGCCGTTCAGTGGACACTACCATGGGGGGGGGTGACACTACTGTGTACATTGCACATGTGTTTACACACGGCCCTGCCGGACATCATTGTTGCACACATTGCACCTGCTATGGAACGTTTGGACATGGTTACTTGCTGTTCCCTCCATTTCGGGTACCTATTCTACTACTACTCTGTCCCATATGTGCAGGCCATACATATCTTGTTTATGTACATAACATTAGGCCATCCCTCCATCATGCATGCTATGCCTGTGATACTGTCTATGATTTCTGAACATATCCATCATGACAGCTTTGCATTACACATAATTGACATAGTCACCCCTACTGCGAGGGATACGTGCACGTCGTGCGCACATTCCATATGACATCGACGGTATATGCCCATGCATATGTGTGCTGTGACACTATACATACATGTCCTATCCCCTGCTGTGGCACTTCATTGTTCGATATCCACTGACAGCAGCAGCGTGGGTGGTGGCATTGTTCTGTGTTTGGAATCCCTATGGCGGACCTTGGGTTATCATGGCTGTGTACATGTTGTCCCACTGCTGTGCACACATTGTCCACAGTCGTTGGTATGCTCCGCGGCTTAGCATTACATAACCACCTTTCACCACTCTCTGCCTAATGGACAGGTATCTTTACTTACACACATCGTTCACATACAGTGCAGATTAGTCATACGTATCATGCGTTACACACCAGTACATCTCGTGGGTTCGACATACCTTTCCGGCCTTTGCTTCTGTATTCGTCAATATTTTCCTCTAACTCCTTGCTTTCAATTCACTTTGTGTTCGGTATGAACATACGGTTTGGATATCCAGGGAGTCTTACTTTTATTCATCGTCACCTGAGGCATGTGGGTTCATCACGCCAATAGCTGTTCCTCGGTGTGTAGTTATGCGCATATCACTGGTGATCCTCCTCCATTAAATGCGTTACCCATGAAACTAGGCCATGGTTCATTCCTCGTGTGGCCGTTGGTTATTTGCACTACCTTCGTGGGGATGGTATGTATTGTATCATGTTTGTGTGACTGCATACGCTATGTGTGGTGTCAGGTACATTACGCTGTGGTGTTAGCCGTGGATTGTGTGTGTTGGGTATGGTATTCTGTTCAACATGTGGGTGTCCTTGTCCTGGCGGCGTCTGTTGATGGCGTTGTGCATTCAGATGTGTAACATAGCTGTTATATTCCTGTACACAACGGATGCAAGGATGCATCAGCTGCTGCTAGTGTTTCCCACGCGGCTTGTTGCGGGTATGCCGCTGTCATTGACTGCCTGTATGTTTTTGCTACGGTTTGGCTGTTATCCCTTTAATATGTGCGATGGGGTATATCTGCGGATGTGGGTGACGGGTACGGGGTGTGGGTCTTGCATTTATACATACAAGATATGCTTGTGTGTGTGCTCCATCCCTGCTTGGGGAGCTGCAGGTTACCTGTCTGTTGTTCTGGGAATTTTTGTTTGGTTGATGCTGTCTGGTGTCGGTATCGCCTGCATGTGTGCTTCCTGCACGTATTCCTCCTTCACATCGGTTATATATCTGCGGATGTTCGTCCGTGCCTACTATCCATTGGCATTTTGTCAGTGATAGTTACGGTGATTGTGGTCCCGTACTTGGGATGGCATGTATGCTACCGGTAGCCTCCTATTCGTGTGGCGCTTGCTTGCTTAACGGTCGTGGAACACACAGCGGTATTTACGGGACCGTAAGTGTCCACGATCGGGCAAAATATGGAACACATACTAATGGCTTACTAACAACTTCAGCTAAGAAGGTCATAGGATGGTTAAAATATGCTGATTTACTTACAAAGAAGAACCTTTAATGAATTACTATGATTAATTTCTATTTACCAGGATTTCATTTAAATACATTCCTAACAATGAATGTGTGACAGACTATTTCAATGTGGAACTTTGAGGAACTGCGAGGAACATGAACTGTTTTAGACCCCAAATGAGGTACGTTCCTCATAATGACGTACACTTGACAGGTATGATTGCCGCTTTCGCACCGACGGTTGCACACAGTACCTACGTTGGCCGCATCGCCGGCGGCGGTGTGTATCTCCGCACACATATCCTATGGATATGACACGCACATATCCCGTTACTGTACCGTGGCCTGGCGATCATCCCGACCCGCGGATATGTATTGATGCAGGTTGACATTTCCATGGCTGGCGTTCCCTGCTCTGCCCACCCTCCCGGATGATCGGGTTGTCGTTCACTATGTTTACTATGTGGAGATTTCGCGTCTTACTTATCTGTAAACTTGCATCCCTGGGTTCCATATTAACCTGTTGTACTTTATATCTGTGTATGTGTACATATATTTCTACGTGTGTACTGATATCTATTTCCGTATCTGTGTATGCACATAAGTACATATGTAGTCGACTTGCGGCGACAGTGGCAGCATACGGCTACGCCGTCTGCTGTAGAACCGGCGTGCGGTTGAGGTGTTGGCGTTCCATGCTCTGCTGGCTATTGGGTGTGCAGTGTTTGGGTGGTGCCTTTGTTGGAGTCACATAGGTCCCCCCATACGGTACACATTACGGGCGGACATGTTTGTGTGGCGTCCATTTCACTGTGTGTGCAGGTAAGGAGGTGTCAGTCCATGGGGCCTACACTGTCAAAGTATGTGCTATCGTTCCCTCTTTGCCAGGGCGTAGGCATATTGGACGCCTCCGTCTACCTACTGGGGCTGGCACAGTGTGTTCATGGCGCTGAACGCCCTGTGCCTGTGCTTGCCTTGGCAGTTGTGGCGGGCTTGGTGGCCCTACACCATTATGTCCCTGCAGCAGCTGTTTCCGCAGAATCATATTGTGTAGCATACAACATACTATGAATATGTGGGCACATGTGCCTGGAGAGTACTGCAAGGCTCCACTGGATGTATCCAAACACCGGAACCATGATTTCAACATCCCAAACACACGCTCTATGATTATTCTGGTTTGTGCGTGTGCCTCATTATGGCGTTCTTGCATGTGTGTGTGTGCATTTCTGATGGGTGTCATCATCCCCGGCTCCAGTGCATAGCCAGCATCCCCCACAAGGTGACCTTGTGTGATGTCCCCCCTGGCGAATACCTGATACAGCTGTGAGGCATGCCAGATATGGGAGTCGTGGTAGCTTCCAGGGCTGCCAGCACACACATCCATGATAATGCCCTGCACATTGCACACGACCTGGCAATTGATGGAGGGGTATCCCTTGCGGTTAATGTAGCGTCTACCCTGCTCCCAGGGTGGTGACTTGATTTCTATGTGCGTACAGTCTATCGCACCCAGTACCTCCGGGTATTGTGCCACACGGTGGAAGTGGCGCATATTGCTAGCCAACTCCTCCTGAGATCTGGGGAAGCTTATATACTCATGGGCATGTCGTAACATGGCATCCAGGAACTGGTGTAGTACCCTGGATGCTGATGCCTGTGAGATACCCATTATATCCCCGGTTGGCCTTTGAAAGGTACCTGTAGCCAGTATTCGCAAGCTCACACATACCTTTGTGTCCACTGGGATGGGTTCCCCTCTGTTGTCTCTTGTTCTCAGGTGTGGCCGGCACAGCTCCACTATTTGCTGTAAAGTGTCCCTGTCCACCCTGTAGCGCTCTACTATCTCCAGGTCTTGCAGCCCCTGGTAGGTCACCCTTGGTCTGAACACTCTCCTTCTCCTGTGAGGCCTACGGTAGTTGTCGGCACCCTCCTCCGCAACTCCGTCTGTCTCTGACACATACCTATGCATCACGGCCATGGCTGCACCCAACATATACATATTAAAAGTTCCCCGTGTGTTTACACCCTACGGTGCGGCGTTTGGGAAATCGCGCTGTGTGTTGTGTGCATTCACACTTTATACTGTTGTGCTGTATACCCGGTGATGTCATTGGGTGTGTCTGTGCAGCCGTATCTGTGTATTATCTTCGGTGTTTTACCGTTGCAACTGCAACGGTATTGCCTGTAGTGTTACATTACAGTTGCCTGCATTGGCTTAGCTTTGCATCTTACATTACTGTTTCTGCATATGATGCATTTTGTCTGCCGCCGTTATGCTACCTCTGTACTTGGCTGTGCTATTTCGTTTCTTTGCTCTTTGCATTTCTACTACATCCCCTACTATCTTTGCATTCCTATGCCTCCCCTTTCCCGTTTTGCAGGAGTCTGCATGCAGAGTTGTCAGCTGCCGCCGTTTGCCCTTCCTGGATTGATTGGTGTTGATTGCTCATTACGGCTCCAATTACACTGCTTCCGCATTTCCTCATATTCTCCGCGTTACCTTCCTATATCCGTGGTTGTTGACGGGGAGGCTGTCACATGACTGGGTTGGGGAACGTAGTCATCCTCGTGCACATGCATCTATGCGGGCATTATGTACTCTCAGCGCATCTATTTCCTCACACGCCAATCCTGCTGCTGTGATGTGCATTGTACAGCCCATGTTTGCTGGCCTCCAATGTGCTTCCTCCTACAGTGGCACACCCCTCTGCGATTGACATGTATCCCGTGTAGGCCACTCCTCGGTGTACTACCGCTGCACCGTTTGCTCCATCCTTACACCGGCGCCGGTTTTGCGATTCACTATTATCTGCCTCATTTGCAGGGCATTGACTGCTAATACATGGTTATGGCGCCGAACACTGCTGCCACTCCTTGACAACCCTTGCGCTGGGGTTGAGGCTTCCCATACATACTATGGTGTGTGGTGGCTGTGCATCTGATGTGTATTATACTGCTCTTTTAGGACATTCTCATATTATTTAATTGTTTTGCACCTTCTGTGCACATATCCGGGGGTTCTGCTGTGGTTTCTGCGTACATAACATTTATGTCATTATTTACAGTTTGGGCATGTTTTCTTTGGACATTCTCGGTGCCTTTCGCCATTGGCATATTGCACCTGTATGATACCTGACGTTGACAGCCTTCCATTACTCCTTGGTCATGTTTGGCTAAATGTAAACCGTTTTTTTTGGTTTACATTGCCGTGCCCTTACGCTACGCCTGCCCAACTTCGTGGATCGCTATTTGCCTTCATTTGCATGGTGCAATACCGCACACAGTGTGATTAGCATACCTACGCCGGGGGCGGCGCGGGTCCAGCGCACGCCGGTAGTGCACGTGGGATTGCTTCATACCTGAATCGCTCGGTGGCCATATTTGGCTTTATAACGCCAACGCTATGCGGGCGCCTGGCGCAAGGTTCATGAATCCCGGGGAGGGTGAATGATGCCACTGAAGGATATCTGAGTAATTGCTAGGATATATTATGAGTTCTTTCAAATTTCAACTTATATTAATGTCAGGGTAGTATAAAAGAAGTCCTTGCATGTTAAAAGAAAAAGCAAAAATACCAGCAAGAGGGGCAACAAGCCAAAGAAAAAGTGCGCCATAAGAGTGCCATCAAACAAAGACATTTACAAAAGCATGATTCTGAGTGCAAAAACTAGGACTGGGACACATGAGGCTGCTGTATAGAAAAGGTATCACAAAGAGGAGAGAAAAATAAGAAACAATAGTAAAGAATAGTCCTTATCATCAGTGATGACAGAGCAATAAAAATAGATCACATGCTTAAGGAAGTAAAGAAATGAAGAAAAATTATGCAAGAAGGAGTCAGATGTAGATATTGGGAAGTACAAAAGGGAATGATGATGCAGAAAGACAATATCAGGCAATAGGTTAGTTAAAAGTTGTGTAGGGGTTAACAAGTATGGGATACATTTTCAGTCTTTTTGTAATTATTTGTTTTATATTTCAGCAGAGAATCATTATTATGAGTTTCTCAGAAATCAGCAATGAATCACAAGGCTTGAGACATATTATAATAGAGATATTATTTAGCAAATGATCCATGCACTTAGTAATCTCAGAGAAGTCATGATATGTGCCATATGAAGAGTAGTACATGTAGAGGATTAGAATAATAATATAAATGTTCTTATTTGGACACTTGATACTTTTTACTGCATGGAGTGCTGTGATTATGCCCCAAAATTGTGAAGGAAACCAATTAATTGCTTCCTTAGAGAGAACCCCCATCTTAACAACATTCAGGGGTTCTAAACAAAATCTTGTTAAGGATTCATAAATGCTGTTAAGACTGCGTCTCGGGCTAGAAACTAATAGCAGAATTGCTGGCTGGCAAACAACAATGGAGGGCATCATTGCATGTATCACTCCATCTCTATCCTAGGCCCATTATTACAGGAAGACCCAGCCTGTCACTTTAAAGATATCCCCTCATAGCCCTCCTTTTGTTACTATCTTAAAGCTTCACTCAAGACTAATGGTGAATGCAAAGGCTGGACACATTAACTAATACAGTCAAACCCTGCATACATTACCTAAAATAGTCTAACCCTCTTTCCTAGCTACCTCAGTCTCCAGCTGTATCATCTTCTTATTCCAACTCCATCTAATTCAGTAATATCTCTCTCTCTCTGTCTCTGTTGTTCTCTCTCTCTGTCTTTCCATACTTTTCACTTCCTCCCCATCTCTCTGTCGCATTCCATTTCTCTTGCATTTGATTTATTCAATTTCACACTTGCTTTCCTAAAAGTAAAGAAAAAAAAAACACTTTCTGGACATATGCATTGGACATCTACTTTCAGCTTACCAAAAGGAGTACAGACACAGATGTGCCATAATCAGAAATAGAGTTCAAAGATGGATACATATAAATTGAATACAATCCTGCTCAGGACAAATGTCAGATAACAAACATGGGAGTGAGAAAACTCACAGTATGTTAAAGAAAGTAATGGCTTCAAACCCCTACTCTCTCAGGCCCAAAGTTTAGTTAAAGAAATAGAGAATTGTGTAAAGAAAAACAAGCAGATCCAGGAGATAACAGGTGTAAAGAGAATCATATGTCCACATCTGGACATAACTGACCACAGCCAATGACCTTCCAAGTGAGTACCTTAAAATAGCAGCCGATAGGATTACCTTTCCTGTCTCAATTTTTACAAATAAGTCAGTTCGGGAATACTACATTCCCTCTCTCTGAAAAGGTCACACATTATCCCTATGCACAAGGGAGGAAATTCAGCAGACATTAGAAACTTTAGACCTATAGCAATCTTATCTCCAAAATACATGAAAAATCGATTCAAAACCAAATGCTAAATGGATTCAGAACTGATTGCTAAACTATCTCCTGCAGGAAGAACTCCTATCCTCCACATAACAAGGCTTTCATTCTTCCCATAGGACTAACACTGCACTTCTAACTTATATAGATACTGTTAAGAAGGTTAGAAATAATGGCAAACTAGTATCCTCATATTCCTAGATTTCTCAAAGCCTTAAATGCAGTTTGTCACAGCAAATGTCTATTTGAAATGTCCTCAGTAGGTGTCTCTGTCACCAACCCTTCTGTGGTTCAAAAGCTACCTATCCAAAAGTGACCAGTCAGTAAAATGGCACTCCATCCTCTCTCTATACCTCCCAGTCACCACTGGTATACCACAAGGCTTTATCCTTCATCCCTTCTTCTTAAATATTCACACCAACACCCTCCATACATCCACAGAACAAGCCTTCCTAATACAGCACATAGACAACTCCACACTCATTTGCACATTTGACAATATGGCACACATCCACAAAATACTAAGGCACCATTAACAGCTACTAACATATGGCTCTGTAACTCACAACTTATGCTCAATCCTAAAAAAAGTGAAACTACTACTTTTTCCCCCAAATCCCTCTGTCATGAAATAACAATTTAAAGTCTGCTCTCTTTATAACACAACCATTGGAGTCACTTCTATCAAGTCATTACGGATGATAGTGGATAATAATCTTAAATTTGAGCTGCATATACAAAATTGCATAAGAAAATCTCATCAGAAGTTGGGGTTGCTTTACAGAGCTAAAAACTTTCTTGCCATTGCACTAAAACTACATGTACCATTACTTATCTCTTCCCCACACTGTTTTACACAGTGCTCAAAACCTACCAAACTACAGGCATCACAAAAATCAAAACTTGAGCAATGCCATAACAAAGTTGCTAAATTTGCAGCAAGTAATCCTTTCAGAATCCACCACTGCATTGTACTAAAAAGCCTAACTTGGGTAGAGATACCCTATCAGCTAACTCATACACAACTTGTTAGTGCCTATAAAAATATCCAGAATCCATCTACCTGTCCAGTACTATATAAAATTCTACACAACTATGTTCCCAGTTGGTTACTATGATACAATGGTCAAAAAACTTCTGTCTGTCCACAAACCTATTAAATCTGCTGGGTATTATCTAAACTTGTAGCATGTTGTTAAGGCCCGGAACTCCTAAACTGTATTCATCAGGTCAATACCCCGCTTCCTATCCTTCAAAACCATTCTGAAAGACTTCCTAGCCAAAAGCTGGCTCTGTTCTTGCTCAACATCAAGATAAACTATATCCCTTATTGTGAACTAGTACCTATTCATGCCTTTCATCTCCTTACTCTCTCTTCTTCACTGATGGCCTTACTTATATCAACTTGTCTCCCCTGGCTTTCTTTCTAAATAAACCATAAGTCTACTCTTCTCTCAATTCATATTGCAGTTCATGTTTGTATTATACCATCTTTGTTTTGTATATAAATATTGCATGCAAATACATTTTTTGTATTATTTTTGAAGATTGTAAAATTATTGTTCTAAAAATGTTTTATAACACTTTGGAACTTCTCTACCTGAGCTTCCACTGAAAATGGGCTCCTACCCAGTAGGACTTCCTGTTAATCAAATGTCAATAAAATAAAATAAACAAAAAAATCTGTATATAATAATTATATCTAGTTTTTCTTTTCTTAAGTATTATCTTGCCAATATGTACTGCACTGTACTTATTGTAGCTATGTTTTTGTCCCATTGTCCAAAGATTAAAATAGTACAGAGTAAAAAATTATCAGCAGTACTGGAGTGGTTGACACAGTAGTGAGTACACCTGTTTTATAGTGGACAATAAGAGGTTTTAGTTCTCATCTTCCTCCCTATAATTATTAGGCACACACACCAATAACACATTTAAACTTCTTAGTCTACTTAATTGTGGGGAATCACCTTTTGGCTAGTGTGCATAGTTTTTCAGTTTATTATGCCAGACGGCCATTACATTAGTTCCTCATTCACATTTTTGACTGTAATAGTGCTGCCAGAGTAGCTTAAATGGTAGCGTCTATGCTTTTCTTACACTAGATACTTTAATTCCTTCTACTTTACACACTATAGTTCAACAAAACAGGGTGAGGTGGAGTGGGAACCATGTGTGCTATTGTGTGTATCTAATGGACTTTGAGGTACATGCATTTGACAGACAAGATCATTTCTGTAGTGCATGGGGAAGCCATGCCTAAATATTTCCATACATTACTATATTCCACCATTGTTACAGCATATGACTTCACTGGGCAGTCAGCAGTAAAGTTCCTAAATGGTTACACATTCAATTGTTTCCTTTTATAGAGGTTTACATTTCAGGTGACATATGTTGAATTTGTAGTAGTAGACACTTGTTATTGTTATTCATGCTTTTGCATGAAACTGTTGCAGTTGTAATTGTTGTAACATTAGTATGTACTACTGTAGTTCATTTTATGTTTCCATTTGTCTTCTATACCATATTTATTGTTATCCCATCTCTTGATCAGTTTTTTTCAGGGGTTGTTTTGTTGTCTCACTCACTTATTTTCTTTTGTATACAACAACCTCATGACACCACTGTGGATAACCAGTCCCCAATTACAAACAGCATCTGCCCTATTAACAGGGCCACCACCCCAATGACACTTGGGGTAGAGAAGAGATCGATAGGCCCTCTAACCCTTCCCCTGGAGGGCCTTCATCAGTTGGGGGAGTCAACATTCTGCTCATGGCCTTGCCAGGAGTGAGAACTCACTTGTCTGACAGTGCTAGTTTGCATTTATGGTATGGGGGATGGTCGACTGGTGTCTTGATACCTGCATCACCCACCTGGAAAGACTCCTCTTGCTGCTTGCAGAGACAACCCCCTGCTTGCCACTGGCTGCACCATCAAAGGTAAGGCACAATGGTAAGGGTGCCTACGGTGGGTTCTAGACTACCACAGGGTCTCATCACTCATTAGACCCATTATAGAGTACAACGCCCCTTTTGGAATGTACCTCACAAGACATCTGCAGCAGCTGGAAAGGCCACAGAAGTACCTCACAAAGAGGATTACTGGCCTCAAACAAATGCCCTACACTGACCGCCTCAAAAAACGCCAGCTTTACTCCATAGCATATCGCCTACTCTGAGGCGATCTCTGTCTAACATATAAAGCTATGTCAAACCCAGAGCTGTTGGACATGCTACACCTAAAGAAATCCCAATCCCTCCGAGCTACACACTCTAGGGACCTAAACCTTGTCACCACAATAAACAGGACATGCTGGAGGGATAGATTCCTGTCCAAGAGACTTCCTATACTCTGGAACAAGCTACCCATCTATGTCAAGCAAAGTTCTTCATTAGCACTCTTCAAGAAAAATTTTGATGAGTGGATGGGAAATAGGAAATACACCCCGGGGATCACTTCTGTGTCTCTGCTGGACAGTGGCACAGGAAAATAACTTTCTTGTGTGGTGTAAGCTATGGAACCTTGCTGGCTAGGCTTACGTAGACGCTTGGGTCAATAGCCTAGTACCTACCTATGAACCTATGAACCTATGATATGAACAAGGAAGTACTGGTGGTCATTCCAATCCTATCCCCCATACCAGTGTTCCCTCCCTTTTGTAACTAAGTCCTACCTTTTTTGTTTCCCAAACCTCCCCATCACCACTGTCTTCCATCTTTTTGTCTGATGTCTCCTAATCCACTGTTCATCCTCTCCATAAGTATGGCAGCACTTCCCCCTGCCAGTCTTGTCCGTCTTCTATTTGTATGTTTTGGCCCTTAATACCTATCCAAACCCTCTTGTCAGTCATTCAGCTTTCCTTACTTATATTCCTACCTTTCCTTCTTACTGTCTAGAAAATGTGTGCCCCACATACTTCATTCCTTAGTAGATATATATATATATATATATATATATATATATATATATATATATATATATATATATATATATATATATATATATATATATATATATATATATATCAAACCTTTATTGTCACAATGAGTTCTTTAAATAAATGCCAAGTCTGAGCTAATAGGAATCATAAACATTACATCTGTTCTACATTTAGATGAAGCACTTCATTTCTGTCATTTGCAAATAAAGTAATACAAATAAAATAAAACATGATTTTCTCATGTTTAACTTCCTCATTTCTTTTACAATTATTTTGTACTATCTCTCTGTCTGTCTTTCCATTTAGTCTGCAGTTACATTTTTTGTAAATTCCCATTTTGAAGAACAATTTAAATATAGTTGACCACATACTATATCAATTAAATACTCTGAACATTACAAAAAAAGGTGTTGACAGTGAGAATTGTGGAAAAGCAAAGTGATTTTGCTTCAGAAAATAAGCAGAACTCTTCCAGAAGAGCATGGCTTTGGTTTAAAATATTTGACTAGGCTGTGCTCTTCATACTAATAGGAACATTGACACAATTTTTTCCTGCTGTTTCATTATTACTAATAACCACAATCAGCCAAATGTAAGTTTAGCTTTATAAGTGCAGTTTGTTTGGCAGTTGCATTCCTTTTTGCAAGACAAATAATTATGTTCTGTTTTTAATAAAATCTAAATTTGGGTTTTATTTGTAAATGTAGTCTATTCCTTTTATATTTAAAGATATTACTCCTGGGAGACATATTTTAAAACATATTGTTATAAACACAATTTTTCTAAACAATGTTAGCATGCAATGATGTTTACTTGTCAAGAAATCTTATGCTGAATCTCATAAAAAGATTTCTGAATAAGGTATAATAACAGAAGGAAAGAAGACATAAAAAGCACACCAGTGAGAATACAACCCAAGGCAAAGTTAGGATGAAATTCACATGTAATGTTATCAAGGGGTTGGCATGACCCTACTTAAACAATGCTTTCTCCTGAAGTCAATATGCCTAGAGGTAAAAGTTTAGCTTATACTTCAAAAGTGGATTCAGATATTAATGGTACCCTTCTCTTAACCATATGGAGCTTTGCAGGAAACATAAAGGAACATCTGATGCCCTTAGACCAAATTCTTCTTCTTACTGAAGCGATAGTGTAAGGCAACTTCACTCTCACCAAGGGTAAGTCATCATACATGGAGATAATAGCAAAATCCTTTTGCCTTCTTTTTTTACTGAATGACATCTGTTAAGAATATTGTCTCTGCTTCTAGGTTAAAACAATTTCTGAGTAGCAAGACACAGAATACACTATTTTCTATGAAATTCTAGTAATATATGAAAATACTCCTGCTGAATACTTTTATTTATTTCTTGTGAACAGTTCCTTTGAAGTTTGCAAAAGCTCTAGTAACACAAGATTCAAGAGCATACAGAGAATCCACAATTCTACAATTTCAAAAATCCCAGTATTTTTTCACTGTGACCATATCAGGAAATCTTTTAACTTAATAAAGGACATCTTATGGCAAATACATACACATATATATATAAATTATATATATATATATATATATATATATATATATATATCTATATATATATCTATATATATATATATATATATATATATATATATATATATGTCTGCTTTTATTTGACGAAGTTATGTTTCTTTGACAAACAAAAGAACAACCTCAGTTACGTAAATGTGCACTTTAATGAAAGTGCACTTTCACGAATTCCGGTTCACCGAACCAGCAATAAAAAATAAAATTGGACAGTATGAAGGCAGTTATGCAAGTGGGCAAGCCCCCCTGTACCCCTCATGTACCCCACTACTTTATATATACTAACTCAAAGATCTCACTATGTGCTAGAAGCATGCTATAGTGGGGATAAGGGAATATACTTGTTTCCCCACTGTAGTGCGATCTCGGAGTTAGCATATATAAAGTAACAGGGGTGTTGGGGTGCAAGGAGCCTTGCCTCCCTGCATAACTGTCTTCATACTGTCCAATTTCACTTTTTATTGCCGGTTTGGTGAACCCGAATTCGCAAAAGTGCACTTTTGATAAAGTGCACTTTCGCTTAAATGAGGTTATATTTTTGTTTGTCGAAGAAACGTATCTTCGACAAATAAAAGTCGACCCATAAATATATTCTTTAAACTAATCTTAAAGACTATATACTGGCTATCTATGCTAGTAAAGTCTTACTGCTCAATTCGTAACAGTAACAAAAAAAGTATACATCATAAAATGGATTCAAATAACCTGTTTAAAACATAATTGTATTTGCTGCTATAATGTGGCTCACCTGGTTGCAAACTCATCTCTGATTCTCTATACACACACACACACACACACACAAACAATACCATCTAACTATACCTATCCATGTGTAAGCAATAACCTATATATGAGTGTGTGTACGTATGTGTGTGTGTGTGTGTGTGTGTGTGTGTGTATGTATGTATGTGCATATATATATATATATGTGCGTGCATGTGTATATGTATGTATGTATGTATGTATATAAATACATATATATATATATATATATATATATATATATATATATATATATATATATATATATGTATATGTATGTATGTATGTTTATATGTATGTATGTATATATGAGTATGTATGTGTATACATTTATATGTATGTATACTCTTACATGTATATTTGCTTGAATATATATAAGGAAAACATAAACATTTATATACTCTTATTCAGTTGTGAAATATATTGCAATGTTCTACCAGGTTCTTATCTACTCTCATTGTATATTCTGTACACTTGCATTTTTTGCCAAAAGGGTGAATATCCAGTTATTGTATACTAATGGCTGTAAAGTCTACAATCTGTATGGCACTACTCTGTAATGTCTTTTTTGTAATTTTTTCTTCTCTCTGTAAACTTATGGAGTTTTTCTCCCCAGGACTCTGCTGAAAATGGACACACGCTGTCCAGTTGGACTATCCTGGCAAACAAATGTAAAATACATAATAATAAATAGAGATTAAAGAGGCTCTAGGTTCTCTTCAGGAATCAGGATCTAAATTAGTGTTTGCACTTGACACACCAAACAGGTTTCTTTGGTGGCATGGAGGGATAAAGCCCTAACTACGACCAAAGCAATCTGAGGTCAATTAGCAGCTTGCTCATTTGATGGAACTGACAGAAAGGATGGGATGTTCCTATTCGAGGGAAAATGATAAATGCTGACATCTCTCCAGCTGAGCTCTAGCAAAGGTTGGAGCTCAGGGAGGCTGGGTGTCGGGCAGGGGGTTAGGCTAGATGGATCAATGCACACTCATAGATCTGGGTCAGAACTTGTTATTGTGTCTCAAGTCCAGCCAGCACAGCTTGTGTGCTAGGCACATTGGGGAGGGGAATAGGCCAGTAAAAATCCCCAGACCCCATAGATAAAGATAAGACTCATAAGTAGGTGCCAGGCTATCGGCCCTAGGGCCTATACAAGCCAAGCCAAACAGGTACCCTGGCTTTTGCCACGCAAGAAAATAATTTTCCTGTGCCACTGTTGAGCAGAGCTACAGAAGTGATCCTATTTGCCATCCAATCATCAAGATTTTTCTTGAAGAGTACTTATGAGGATCTTTGTTTGATATAGATAGGTAGTTTATTCCAGAGTATGGGAAGTCTCTGGGACATGAATCTATCCCTCCGGCATGTTCTGTTTATTGTGGTGACAAGGTTTAGGTCCTTAGAGCGTAGTGTAGCTTGGAGGGATTGTGACTTATTTAAGTGGAGCATGTCCAACAGCACTGGGTTTGACATAGATTTGTATGTTAGGCAGAGATCGCCTCTGAATAGGCGATATGTGACGGAGTAAAGCTGGAGTTTTTTGAGACGGTCTGCAGAGGGCATCTGTTTGAGGTCAATAATCCGCTTTGTGGGGTATTTCTGCAGCCTTTCCAGTTGTTGTAGATGTCTTGTGAGGTAGATACCAAAAGGGGGAGTTGTACTCTATAATGGGTCTAATGAGTGATGAGTAGAGGGGAACAATGACCTCTTTTTTTCAGGATGAGAAACCTTTTGTGATGAAGTGTGCCATGTAGAAGGATTTCCTGACTACTGTGGTGATGTGATTATCAAAGGAGAGACTACTGTCCACCTGTGTCCCAAGGTCCCTTATCACACTTTCAGTGTTAAGCATACTACCACCTATGTTGTAGTTCATGGGTACAGAGTTTTTACCAAAGGGGATGACAATGCACTTTTTGGCATTGAGCTTGAGGCCATGGCTTTGACAGCAGGCATCTGTCTCAGTGAGGCCCTTTTGTAGGATGTCCACATCGTTGGGAGTTTCGATTATGGCTCCTAGTTTGCAGTCATCTGCGAACTTCATTAGCCAAAGACCTTCTGTGTTAGCCTGTACTTCAGAGAAGTAGATACCAAACTGGAGAGGACCCATGACTGAACCCTGTGGTACTCCACTTGTCACTTGTCTGAAGTTGGATTTGGAGTCTGCTACTTTCACAATGTGGGTTCTGTCAGTGAGCCAGTTGGCAACCCATCTTGTGACCTAAGGATTTATACCTAGTTTAGTGAGTTTATCTATAATTCCAGAGTGGGGGATGGTGTTGAAAGCCTTGGCAAGATCTAGATAGGTTGTGTGAACCACCTTGCCCTCGTCTACGGCTTTGGTGACTGCTTCAAAGAAGTCTATCAGGTTTAGGAGACATGATCTGCCTTTTACAAAACCGAACTGGGTGGGGTCCAGAGTTGGAGATTACCAATGTCTTTGTTTATAAGTTCCATGATGATACGTTCCATGGCCTTGTAGACCAGGCTCATCAGGCTAATGGGGTGTTAGTTCCCAGGGTCCGTGGTGGCTCCCACCTTGTGGAGTGGGATAACTGTCGCCGTGCGCCATTCAGCAGGCACAAAGCCTGAGGTGAGGCTATGATTGAACATGGAACTTAGTTGGGGTGCCAGTTCATTTTGTAGTTCATACAGAATGCAGCCTGGGATGTTGTCTGGTCCCATGGATGCTGTGTTCTTGGCTTTGGAGACTGTTTTTTACCTTTGCAGCCGTGATTACAGGAACATTGCATTCTTCCGGTATAGAGATGGGCTCTTTTTAGGGGGTGAGAGGGGGGTAAAGTTAGCACTGAACCTATCTGCCAGGATGTTGGCAATATCAGTTGGGTCTGTATATTTAATGCCATTGTGCTGTAACTCAGAGCAGATCTGAGTGTTGCCATTAAGATTCTTGACATAGCTATAGAATGCTTTGTGGTTGTCTTTAGAATCAGTGGCAATTTTGTTTTCGTAACTAGCTTTGGAAGATTTTATCGGGGATCGCAGATTCTTACTGAGGCTGGCCAGGGAGCTCTTCCACTCATGGGATTTTACTCTCTTTTACAAAAGTTTCTTCCTTCTGTTGTACAGTTTGTTTATGGCAGGGGACCACCAGATTGGCTTCCTTTTTTTAGAGGATAGTGTCTTGGTTCGGTTTGGGATAGCACGATCCATGCACTTGTGTAAGTGCTTATAAAGTGCAATTGTGTAGGATTCAATAGTCGTAACTGTATTGGCCATGGGTGTCATGAATTTCACCACTTCTGTCTTAAGAAACATGAAGTTGGCTTTGGAGAATTTTTTTACCCTGGTTTCCTTCATGAAGGTTGGGGGCAGGATGTGGATATCTAGGGTAATTAGCTTATGGTCAGATCAGACCAATGAGGCGTTGACTTTAGGTGTGGAACTCTGGTCACTCATGTTGGTAATGACTAGTTCTAGGATATTGTTGCCCCTGGTGGGGGTGTGGATAAGTTGATCCAGGACATTGGAGTTTATGAATTCCAGAAAGCGTTGAGCAAAGGAGTTGGTACATGAGTAGTTTTCCCAGTTAATGGTGGGGTAGTTGAAATCACCCATTATTAGGGTGTTTGGTTGAACCCTAATATTTTCCAATACATCAAGAAAAGAGGAGTGGGAATCCTGGGGCATGGTGGGGGATCTGTAGCAAATTACAATTTGGATTGCAGTTTGGCCCAGAGTTAGTTGCACTTGGAAAACCGCGGCTGCATTATGCCGAGCAACTAGCCTGGAGGTGTGGATATCCTTAATGAATATGGACACACCTCCGCCTTTGGTGTTCCGATCCAGGTTACATGGATGAAAAGTGTGGCATGAGTTATAGCCTGGTAGTACAGGGGTACTCTCTGGAGCCTTGAACCAGGTCTCAGTCACTGCACAGATACCGATGTTATCCATTTTAAGGAGTGCTTCAAGTGAGTACATTTTGAGATTTAGACTTCTAACATTGAGTAGCATCACCCTCAGTTTTTGCTTACCTGTTCCTGTTATGGTGGTGAATTTGTCATTTGAACCTTGCCTAAAAAAGGCACTATAGGGGCGGCAAGAACTTTAGCCAGTATCCAGAATCCCAGGGGTGACAGGTGCAGGCCATCTCTGGCAAAGCATCGTGGTCTGTCAACCATATCATCCCAGGCAGACAGATACTGGATCCCTTTAGAATGACACCAGAAGCTTAGCCAATTGTTGAAGTCAATCATTTTGTACTTGTACTGCGGTATCATTCTGGGTGATGGCAGAATGCTACTCAGGGCTAGGGTCATACCTGCCTGGGCTACAAGATCAGAGAGCTCTTCCATGTCTCTTTTCATGTAGTCCAGGGAGGTAAGTCTCAGGTTGTTCACGCCAACATGGACAATGACAGAGTCATATTTGTACTTGTTGTGGAGTGACCTGAGTGTGTGGGTTATGTGGCATACCCTGGCACCTGACGGGCAGCTGACAGTAACCTTCTCCTTATTTAGCCTGGTGAGTGGGACATCAGTGTGCCTGACTATAAAGTTACCTATGACTAGTGTGTTGGGTACATTGTTTTGCCTTATTGGCTGTGTTTGAGTGGCACCCTGAGTCTGCGGGCTATGTGTCATTTGGGTTGTGTTGGGGGGGGGGTGGAGGTTGCTTGAATTTTTGCTTTGGAGGTCTCTGTTGCTTGAGCAGATTATTATTGAGAGCCTCCGTGAATGTTTTTGTGTTTCTATGTGTGGATTTTGGTGGTGTAGATTTAGTGAGACTATGTAATGAGTGTGGTGTGGTACAGATATTTACCTTCTCCTCTTGATTGTCAAGTTCAGTCTTAGTTGAAGAGTGCTTTACCTCCAGTTTGGCTAGATAAGTGCATCTCTCACAGGTTGTAGTGTTGGGTGTTAGGAGGAGTGGGTTGTCTGTGTACATGAGGCAATTTCTACATTGCCCCAAGATGCACAGATTCATCAGATAGACAGGCGAGAACACTGGGAGCTGACCCTTGGACATGCCTGAATAAAAAACTATTTTCCTCTAGATAAGTGAGGAAAGTGAGTACAAGAGCTGTTTTTCTCTAAGCAAGTGAGGAAAGTAAGTACCAAAACTGTTTTCCTCTAGGTAATGAGGAAGGTTGAGTGCTGTAGTAATTAGTAGGTTATTTAGTGCTTACAACAAGTTCTGAACAAGTGCTGATCACGAATAAGCAAATTCAAGTGCTAAAACTAAGAATCTGTATCTGGACTAAACTAGTTACAGGAAAGGGGGGAAACAAGTGCAAATGTGGGCTTTTAAATCAGAAAGTTGAGAGAGATGGAAAAACTGCCCAAACGGCCAATAACTACAATTTCTGGGCCAGAACCACTCCTTATGTGGTAGATAGGTTACCTAGTGCTTACCACTCCCACTGCTAAGCTATAAGGCTTCCCTCCAACACAGAAAGCTTGGGGGGCTCAGAAGCTTACATACAGTCCTGGATACAGCAAATCTGAATCTGGACTACACTAGTTACAGGAAAGGTAGGAAACAGGCTTAGATTTTTTTTTTTTTTTTTTACACAGAAAAGTAGATAAAACAGCAGTAAAAACAATTCAAATGCAGTGCAAGCTAGCACACTTGAGTATGTAGCAATGTTAGACCAAACAGTTTAAAAAAATGCAATTAAATTAAAAATTACTAAAAACAAGTGCAGAAGGAGTCTATTAGATAGAATGAGGTAAAGAGATGGGACTGGGGGAAGTGTCCCAGATCAAATCTACAGTGGGGGCGGGCAAAGTACAGTTGTGTACTCTTACCATAAATGTAGATGTTCGAGTGTGTTCACTGTTGCAGTCATGACTGTAGGGTTCTTCCTACCAGCAGCAGCTCCCGATCGGCCAGAGTCCCAAAGTCTGGATTGGGCGTCAGCTGAGGTCGCTTTTATCCTGACGTCAATGTGCCAGAAGGTATAAAGACCTCAGCTGACGCCATTTCCCCAGTTTTTATTGCCCCAGATGTCAGGTGCCCAGAAAGAAAAGGCTAAAAAAGAAACCATGCCCTAAACCTCATCAGCCAAAATACCTCATAACAGATAATACTCAAAGAAAAAACAAAAGGGGGTAGGAGGGAGGGTAACCCAGACTGCAACAGTGAACACACTCGAACATCTACATTTATGGTAAGAGTACACAACTGTACTATATCTTTCATGGTTTACTGTTGCAGTCATGACTGTAGGGTTGAGTCCCAAAGCTAAGAAAGGGTGGCTGGAGGAGAAACAGAGGGAGCGGTCACAAAACCTTGCAAAACCGCAGAAGCAAAACCGGCCCTGGATTTAGAATAGAGAGGGAGGTTGTAATGCTTAGAAAAATTATGTACAGAACTCCAAATAGCAGCCTCCAAAATATCCTTGGTAGGAACTCCACAAAGAAAAGTTGCTGAAGTTGCAGTAGCCCGGGTAGAATGAGTCCTAACATTACAGGAACTGGATTACCATGATAAGAGTAACAGAACTTGATGCAATGGGCAATCCACTTGGAAATAGTTTGCTTAGTGATTTCTTTCCCTTGAACAGTAGGAGCATAAGCGACAAACAACTGATCAGATTTCCGGAAAATCTTGGTCCTGTCCAGGTACAAACAAAGCTGCCTGTGCACGTCTAAAGAGTGCAAAAGACTTTCTTCCTCACTTTGAGGATTAGGATAGAAGGTAGGCAAATTAATAGACTGATTCAAAGCCACTGCCAAAACCACCTTGGGCATAAAGGTGGGATTAGTTCGTAGAGATACCCTGTCCTGATGAAAAATAAGGAAGGGTCCCACAGCCATGAGTGCTTGCAATTCCGAAATTCTTCTAGCAGCAGAGGTAATAGCCAAAAGAAAAGCAGTTTTCCAAGACAAAAATTTCAAATCCGTGGAAGCTGCAGGTTCAAAAGGAGACAAGGTTAATTTCTCGAAGACATAGTTAAGATCCCAAGTGGGAACAGGAGCCCTCATAGGGGGACGAATGTTCTTAGCCCCTCTAAGAAATTGTTTAAGTAATGGATGAGAAAAAATCGGAGGATCCGTATTGTAATGTGCAGAAATAGCAGAAGCATGAAGCTTAACAGATGAAAAAGATAGGCCCATATGTAACAACTCTGTCAGAAACTGTAAAATCAGAGGAATGTTCAGAACAGCAGAATCACCACCCTGGACTTGATTCCAGGAGCAAAATCTTTTCCATTTACCCACATAAGATTTTCTAATGCTGGGCCGTCTAGCTTCAAGGATTACATCCATAACCTGTTTGGAAAGGGTAGAGGTGTTTACAGACCCTGGATCCACCAGGCAGCTAGATTCAGAGTTTTGACATGACTGTGCAGTATCCGGCCATCCCGTTGAGACAGTAGATGAGGGATTTGAGGCAGAATCCAGGAAGGCTCCTGAACCAGGTTCATCAGAGTGGAATACCAGAATTGCCGAGGCCAATTGGGAGCCAGTAAAATCATTTGCGGTCTGTCCTGTTTTCTCTTCAGAAGTACCCGAGGTAGAAGAGGAAAAGGAGGAAAAGCATATACTGAGAGGTGTTTCCAACTGAATGAGAGGGCATCCACTTTCCATGCTAGTTTGTGGTAGGTCCTTGTGCAGAATGTTGGAAGTTGATGATTCTGAGGGGATGCAAAGAGATCTATGTCCGGACATCCCCACGCCTTTATCATCATCCTGAATATCCAAACATCCAACATCCATTTGTGTGGATCCAAAATGTATCTGCTCAATGTGTCTGCCAGAGTGTTGTCTTTTCCTGGCAGGAATTGCGCTTGTAAGTCGACACTGCAGGTCAGAGCAGTGTACCATAGAGTCATGGCTAATCTGCACAGGGGGTAAGAGTGAGAGCCCCCCCTGCCTGTTTATGTACCACATCACTGTAGTGTTGTCTGTCTGTATCAACAATTGTCCTGGTAGAAGAAGGTCCCTGAAGGCTATCAGGGCATTCTGTACAGCTAGCATCTCATTCAAATTTATGTGCAGGTGTGTTTGCTCCTTTGTCCAAACACCCTGAAGACATTTCCCGTGCACGTGGGCTCCCTAGGCATAATCTGAAGCATCCGTTGCCAGAACTTGGTTGGTTGGTGGAGGACAAAAAGGCTTCCCCTTGTTCTGTAGACAGGCTTCGGCCCACCAAAGAAACTCTTGCTGGAGACAAAGCAAAATCATGATCACTGTTTCCAAACTGTGGTAATGCTGAGACTATACACTCTTGAGGTACCACTGCAGTTTCCTCATATGCAGTCTTGCATATGATATTAGTAGAATGCAGGAAGCCATGTAACCCAACGCCTGCAGAATTTGTCTTGCAGTCAGCTGTTTCATTGAAGCCAGGTGTTGGAAAGAAAAAGCCAGTTGCACTTTTTTGTCTGGTGTCAAGGAAGCCATCTGTGTTGTAGTACTCAGAAGAGCACCCAGGAAAGTAATCTGTTGTGTGGGTACCAGATTTGATTTCTTTAGATTCACTGTGAAACCAAGGTACTGAAGAAGATGCTGCACAAAAGCTAGATGCCGAAGTAGAGTGTCTTTGTCGTCTGCTTGAATAAGGCAGTCGTCCAGATAAGGGTATATTTGAATCCCCTTCTGTCTGCAAAATGCCATTACTGGTGCCAGGCACTTTGTAAAGACCCTGGGTGCAGTAGATAAGCCAAAGGGCAGCACAGAGAACTGGTAATGCTTCAAGCCCGCTTTGAAATGCAGATACCTTCTGCACTCTTGCCTTATAGGAATATGCAGGTAAGCTTCTTTTAAGTTCAAAGTCACCATCCAAGCGTTCTTGCCCAACATAGGCAGCAGCTGCTGCAGAGTGAGCATCTTGAATTTTGGTATATCTAGGAAGGTGTTTAGTACAGAAAGGTCCAGGATTGGTCTCCACGAATTTTCCTTTCTGGGAACCAGGAAAAGTCTGGAATAAAAACCTTGCCCTATTTCTAAATGTGGTACCAATTCTATGGCCCTCATAGCCAGGAGGGACTGAACCTGCCGTTGCGCCTCTGCCCACTGATGATTTGGCAGATCTGGCCAACCGTTCGGTTTTGGCAAGGTGTGGAAATGAAATCTGTAACCTCTTGAGACTATGTCCAGAACCCATTTTTCCAGGTTATTTGGCTCCAATTTTGATAAAAAAGAGAAATCCTTCCTCCCAAAGGTGCTTCCAGGAGAGGAGTCCCTGGAACCAGAAAGGGAGAGTCATAAAGACTGTTTTCGGTAGGGTTGAGACTTATCTTCATCTCCCTTGGGAGAGGGGGTACTCCACTGCCTATTCCTAAAATGGGTCTGTGCCTGTCCCCTACTTCTGGAACACCTGAGTCTGCCTCTCTGAGACCTGTCCGAGCCCGGAAAGGACCAAGGTTTAGCTGGCCAGTGTCTGCTAAATCTAGGAAGTTGCACCTGTAGACAATCCTTAACCGTCTGCATAGATTTGGCTTTGCCCTCCATTTTCTTTAATACCTCTTCAGATATGGACCCAAACAGAACATCGTGTTGCAAAGGGGCATCCACAAGTTTGGCTTTAACCTGATCAGGCAAGCTTTGTTCCTTTAACCAAGCATGTCTTCTAATAACTGCACCAGTTGTTGCAGCCCTACAAGAAGCTTCCAAAGAATCAAAACCACAATGCAGGTTATGTTTACCCACCTGTTCAATAGCATGCAATAAATCCTGTAACTCCTGATTATCCACACCAATAGAAACAGCTGACATATTTTGTTTAAATACAGACAAAAGGTATTGCTGATACTTCAGCATATGAAATTGACAGTTCAAAGCCCTAAAAGACAATGTAGCAGAAGTATAAACTTTTTTTACCCCATCTCTCCAAAGCCCTGGACACTCGGTCAGAGGGAATAGGATTTTTAGCAGAGGCCGCTTTAACACTCTTAGGACCCTGAGAAATTGTTTCCAGATCAGGTGAAAGATTCTTAAAAAGAAAATTGTGAGAATCTGGAACCCTATAATACCTATCCGGTTTGGCCGGAGCAGGGGGAAAAGAATCAGGAGAGAAAAGCTTCCGAAAAAACATCATCTACAATGTCCAATACAGGGGGAATAGCCAGAGGCCTATGCTGTGGGAGAAGAAGAAAATCCTTAAGCCTTTTCTTGGATTCAGAGAATTCCTGCCCTTCCCAGTGAAAATGCACCCTCATATCATGCAAAGTTTCACCAAAAGAATAATCCTCAGGAGGAAAAGCTGAAGGAAAGGAATCGTCAGCATCAGAACCCTCATAAGGAGGAAAAGAATAATCTTGCTCAAGGAAAGGAGCAGAAGAAACAGAAAGTTGGTCTGAAGAATCATAATTGGACTGTAATCTAGGCTTCTTGTCAGGAGGGGGATGTGAACCCCTGATCATAGTTAAGAGATCTTCAGCCATCCTAAGCATCTGCCTCTGAGGCCTAGGACCCTGATCAAAAGGTGCCTGTGCTTGCCATTTCACTTTAGCTGGAGCCTTAGACTTTGTCTTTGAATGTAAAACTGAATCCACATTTACAGGAAGCTGCGAAGGCCTGAGAACTCCCTCAGAAGCCGGTACCTGCTTCCTGGCTCTGGACGCAACTGAGGGAGCAGTATCCAAAGGTCCAGTCCCTGGCAATTCTGAAGACCCCATCAGCTCCACACTGGAGTTGGTACAGGCAATTGGTTCAAAAGAGGTGGACGACAGGGGCTGCAAAGGCGCCTCACTGATGACCGATGAACCAGCAACTGGCAATAACTGAGTAACATCCTTTGCTGTGGACCTCAGAGGCCTGTCTGCATCCTTGCGCCTCTTACACATCCCAGAAGCCGGAAAAGAATCCGAAGACATGTTATAATGTATTATAGTAAAAGGCAAAGTTATATCTATGCCTAATAGTACGCTGATTAAATCTAGCACAAAACGCACAATTAGCAACGTCGTGGTCAGGACACAGGCAGGGAATACAGTAAGAGTGAAAATCCCTATGAGGTATTTGCTTCCCACAAGAAATACAATTATTAACTTTTTCTGACATCTGACTGGAGCAAGAAAAAGACCTCCCCAATGGGGTACTTATTTAATAAAACGAAAATCCTGGGATTAAATCCAAAAACAAACAGGAACAGGCCGACCAGCATCAGTGAACTGCAAAGGTAACCGCACAGCAAGAAAGACTGGGGAAATGGCGTCAACTGAGGTCTTTATACCTTCTGGAGCATTGACGTCAGGATAAAAGCGACCTCAGCTGATGCCCGATCCAGACTTTGGGACTCTGGCCAATCAGGAGCTGCTGCTGGCAGGAAGAGCCCTACAGTCATGACTGCAACAGTGAACCACGAAGGACATCTGCAAAAGCCTCCAAATTTAAACAACAAGACAGGAATAGGGAGAGATCTGAAAAACTATACAGTGAAGCAAAAATAACAGTGCACAACTCTGAAGTCAACCAGCAATGATATATAAAATTAGTCAAGCAACAATTAACAGTACACAACTCTGAAGTGCCAGAAAATATACTTAGCTTTGTTTATCTCCAGATAGTTTGAAGAGCACTCTGTCAGGACACAGGAAGGCTCCAGCAATGACATGCAGGCTGTTACTAAGAGGGTCTAATTTTATGCAAGTAATCCTTGAGATAGTCAGATAACACACAGGATGTAAAACCAGTTATACCAACTTAAGACACAGAGAAATAGAGGGAGGTGGGGAAAACCAACTCCTTCAACAGAGATCTGAAAAACTATACAGTGAAGCAAAAATAACAGTGCACAACTCATGATGTTTGGAGTCCTCTGAGTAAATTATGAGCCAAATAAGTTGAACCCTTAGATAGAAGGGGGATGGGCTTATTGACATGGATGAACAACTTGAAGGAATAAGGATTCTGGATGAAAAAAAAAAAATGAGACAGAAAACAGAGTTCAGAGGCAGGGAATTCCGGACCACATATGTCTCTCCAACATGTCCTATTTATCTCACAAGCAAAATTTATCTCTTTTAATCTAGTAGTTCTTATGCTGTTTGAATGCTAATGATTCCACAGTGCCGAGGGAAGAAATAGTAGGGGGAATTTCCACAGTGTCCTTTTCTTACTTTACCTCTCTGTGTAAATTCCACCTGAGATGTCCATTGAAAACAGTCAAAAATCCCAGTCTAGCTAACCGAGTCCATAATAGTAAACCATATAAGTGAGAGTTGAACACTGGGAAGGAGGAGTAGGTAGTATATGATAAACTGGATTCGTAACTGCTTTTCCAGCCAGATTTATTTGAAGACAATGATGCAGTGAAGTTGAAGGAGGAGGGGATACAGAAGAAAGTAGAAAAGACAGAACCACAGAATGAAACAAGAGGCAGCTTTGGGAGAAATAATGGACTGGGCCCAGGAACCAGAAGTAGAAGGATTGATGAAATGATCAGGGGATGAAAAAGAAGATGAAAAGAAAGGGCATGGAGTAAAAAAAGTAAGTACGGTAATGTGATGGCTAAAACAGTTAAAAAAGAACAACAGATGTGGAGTTTAAAGGAAAATGTGAGGTCAAGTATAATGCCTAGATATTTTTGTTTCCCAGATAAGGGAATATGTTATTGCCCATCTGTTGTTTATAGTTTATGAGGTTTGATAGTTTTTGTGGTGTCACAAACAACATAAAGCCTGACTTTTGTAAGTAGTTCTTTACTAGGAGTCCAAATGATTTGAATCTTTGAAAGACTCTGAACAGTGTGGTAAAGCCTGAACACTGAGAAAACAGTTGTGTTGGTTTTGGCATACTCTAGGCACTCTGAACAGTGTTTTTCAACAAAAAGGAAGGGGAAAAGCATTTATTTCATTTTATTTAGTTGCAGTTATGGTTGCTAGTGATTTGATGCATGACTTGTGTAGCTGTCTATATTTTTTCATTTTTTTAGCCCAAAAAGTAACTGAATTTTTACTTGGTCAGGTATTGTAGATTTTGTAGCTGTGTTGCAATAAGTAAGAGAGTAGTTTCATACACTCATCGATGTACTAGGCTAATGACCACTAGGGCCCTTATAACAGCCTAACTATGCAATCCAAATGTGACTAACAAATTTAATTTATATACAAGGTTATTTACTGACTGCCTCTGTCCATCAGAGGCATAAGCACCAGACCGAGGTGAATTCCCAATTATTTATCTGTTGGCCCAAGTTGCACTTAAAAAGGGATACGGATGAACTCTGCTTTTCACGAAGACTGGGAATTCTCTTAGGAACACATCTGTCTCTCCAACATGTCCTGTTTATGTCATAAGCAAAATTTAGTTTTTTTAATCTATTAGTTTTTATGCTGTTTGTTTCTGGATGTGCAAAACACTTATCAAAACATGGTACTGGGAAGCCTTGCATGCCAGGCAAAGATCACCTCTCAGAATTCTGTGTGATACCAAGTAAAGAGACAGGGCTTTTATGTGATCATTGTAGGACATTCAATGAGCCTGACAGTACCAAAAGGTACTATAATGCATTTCTTGTTATATTTGTTTTAAGCCATGGCTTTGGCATTAAGATTTTGTCTGTATTAAACCATCCTGAAGGGTGTTCTTATCTTGGGGGGGATTCAATGACTGCTCCCAGTTTGCATTCATCTTCAAACTTGGTTAGCTAGAGGCCTTTGGCATTGGCTTTGACATCTGAGAAATAGATGACAAAGAGGAATGGGCTTAGCGCAGAGCTCTGGAGGACTACACTGGTGACCAGCCTCTTTGTGTAGATGACCTCACTAGTTATAACCTTCCTGGACCTATCAGTGAGCCAGTTAGTTATCGCATGTGTTATAAAGGGTTTATACCTTGTTCTATAGGTTTGTTGACAATGCCAGAGTGGGGTATTGCATCACATATTTTAGCCAGATCTTGGTAGGCAGTATGCTCCATTTCCCCTCATCCATTGCGTTTGTGAGATTTTCAAAAAGTCCAACAGATTCGCTAAGCATGACCTTCTTTTGACAAAGCCAGACTGGGATAGATTCAGTGTCTGGATGTCTCCTTTGTACTTGCTGATGATTTCCCTGATAATTCTTTCCATGGTTTTGCAAATAAGACTAGTCAGACGAATGGGCCTGTATTTTTCAGGATCCATTAAATGTCCTCCATTATGAAGGGGGAATGACTGTCACAGTCCTCCATTCACATGGCACAAAGCTTGTTTTAAGACTATAGTCAAATAATGACTCCAAGGTTCCTGATTAGTCATATTTTAGACTATTTATCCCTAGATGTTATTGCAGCCCATTGAGGCTGTGCTCTTGGCTTTTATGAGTGCAGCAAATACATGATCCCTAGCTATAGCTGGAGTTGAAATGAGTATGTTTGAGAGCATTTTTTTGAGATGGTTGGGGGTGAAGGGGCAGTAAAGTTGAAACTGAATTTATTATTTAACAGGTTCACTATATTGCTAGCCTTGTAAATGTGACACCATTAAGCAACTGTTCAACACATTGCCGTGTGCTGTGCTTGAGGTTTCTGACACAGCTAAAGAAAGATTGATTGTCTTTCACCTTATAACCTCAAAGCTGGCTTTGTATGACCTAATTGTCTCTCTTAGGTGCCTGTTTAATTTGATGAGAGAGTTTTTAGATTTATGGGAATTACTCTTCCTGATTTTAGCCATATTTTTTTTCTTTTGTTGATATCCTGTTTAATGTGTGAAGCTTCCAGTATGATTTATTTCTTGGATTAGTCCTGGGCTTATCTCTGGCATCTATGCAGCCATTGACATGGTTATACAGAGTTTCTGAGAGCATAGACTGCTGTGTTCTCTGGGTTTGGAAAGGCATTACATGTTGACAAACCATCATTTAATAAAAGGAAATTTGCCTTGGAATAGTTCCTAACTGTTAATGGTTATAATGAAATTATGAAGTTGATTTTAATTTTGAAGGACACATCTTTATGGTTGGACCTTACCTTGGAGGACTAGACATTAGAAAGTTACAGTGTTCTATATTTGTGAGCACAACATCCTGTATGTTGGAGCTTCCAGTGGGCATAGTCACTATTTTGTCAAGGACATTTCTATTTACAAAGTCCAAGCATCTCTGTGCTTGTAGACATTAGGCCAGGTAGTCTGTGTAGGATTCTCAGTCTATAGATGGGTTAATTAAAGTTTTTCATGAGTAGGGTGTTAGTTTGGATGGTGAATGTCTCCAGTATGTCCAAGTATGCATTGTGAGCTTCATGGGACATGGAGGGTGACCTATACATGCCTAGGATATAGGTTCATAGGTTTATACTAGGCTATCTGCCCTAAGGCATTTATAAGCCTAGCCCAAAGTTTTGTGTCTTACGCCACCCCATATATGAAAATATACTGTGCCCATTAGTTTGTTGTGCCTCTGTCCAGCAGTGACACAGAGATGATTCCCGGGGTAAACCTACGATCTCCCATCCACAGGTCAAGATTTCTCTTGAACAGAGCCAGCGAGGTGCTCTGCCTCACATGGACCGGGATTTTATTCCACAGCATAGGGAGTCTCTGAGTGATAAATCTATCCCTCCAGCACGTCCTATTTATATCCGTGCAAAGGTTTAAGTCGCTTGCTCTAGTGGTTTTGGTGGATTTGGATTTTTTGAGGTGGAGCATGTCCATTAATTCCGGATTGTACATGGCCTTGTATGTCAGGCACATGTCACCTCTGAGCAGACGGTATGCGACTGAATAGAGCTGGAGTTTCTTCAATCTGGCAGCATATGACAGATTTTGGAGTCCCTTTATCCTTTTGGTGAGGGACTTTTGGGATGGTATGGGATTTCTTTTCTATGATGATCTGGACATGGTGGCATTCCAACATGTCATCCTGTCTGACCACCCCAGAGACATGCTTTTTTCTTATGTATATTGAGATACCCCTGTCATTAGCTCTTGTCTGTGCAGCTAGTGGATGTAATATAATTTTCACATTTTTCTAAATATCTCAGCAGCCAAGTAACATAGACAGAACTCCTTAGCCTCACATGAAAGCTTTCAGCTAGATGAATAAAATGCTACTGACAGTATGTGTGTAACTTGAGTGGTTACTGAGATACTCCAAGTTGTTTACAAAATATTACAAGTGTAACATTTCTGTGTTTACTGTGACTTATAAAATTCAGTTTAAGACCTAGAACCTAAGGAATACTACCACTATAAAAATATTTTGTGATGAAGAGTTTGCCATTTACACTTATTTCATGACCCCTATGGTTCCAGACATATGAACATTTGTTTGAAACATGAGGAGATAATTTGATTCTGTCAAAAGGCTTAGGCTCCACCCATTAGAAGTTACAGTACAGACTTTCTGAGCTGCATTTGAGTGAATGAGTTAAGGATTAAATGGTTGTAAACATGAGAAAATTGTTGCATTGTCTCAAGATGCCCATATCCACCAAGCTGGCTACAGAAAAGTTAGGAGATTGCATTGACTAGTGAGCTACAAGGGGGTGGTGTATTCAGGATAGAAGGCTATTGGAATACTACCTGAGTTTCATGATATTTTTTGAATTATTGTGACTGAGCTCATCAACAAAGTTTTAAGACCACTCGTTTCCCCATTGTTTTTTTTCATTTACAAGTAGGAAGGTCTGTCCCAAACAAACTGGTGCCAGAGTCATGGACTAAAATTAAATGACAAAAATTACATTATCATATCCTTTGAGAAACTCACTTTCCTAGGAAATTTCCAAATTGACAATACATCCCTATGAGTTGACCCTGGAGTCCAGGATTTAGCAATATATGTGAACATTAACCTTACAGTTGACCAACATGTTCATAGCGGTATTAAAATCCTTCTGTATTATACAGCTTATAAACAAAAATACAGCCTCCAGGTCCAGAATGTCACTGCCCCCTATACTCTGATCTCATTAGGTTCCCTTTGGTATCTGGCCAGGCATATGTAACAACTCAAGCATTCAGAGAGTTTTTTCACAAGGAGAATACAGGGCCTAAAATGTAAGTCACACACAGACCAACTCAAAGCACTGTCACCGCATTTGGTATCCTGCTGATTGCTGAGGGTGCTACCCATGCTGGCTTATAAGGCATCCTTTGACCCTATACTGACTGACCTACTTTACATCCATGAGACGATTGGTAACAGAGTTCCAGAAACGTAGATTTCTTCTGTAACTTAAAGAGAATGGTTTGGAGAGACATGTACATCTATCAGAGGTTACCACTACTCAGGAACACACTCCACCCTTCATGTGAAACATAATGCATCCCTGTCACTATCCAGGTGTAAACTGGATCTAGGGATGAGAATGAGGAAATCTGCAGAGACAGCACTGCTCACAGAAAATATTTCGAAGGATCATGGTGTTTTCCTTATCGCCGTCTGTTAATATAGTATTTATTAGACTTGCAAATGTAATAACATTTGTTGGTAATGGTATGACTAACACTCCTATGTGAATTAAGATGCAATTGCCCAGAGTCAAATTTACAGTTACACAAATTAGGTGGCATCAGAGAAAGTGCTTGAGCAACATTATTAATGTTTATTTTGGCATCATTTTAATCAACATCAATAATCCACCATAATGTCTAGCCTCTGGTC
>NC_056733.1:1954566857-1954584357 GCF_019279795.1 Protopterus annectens
AAAGAGATGAATTGGCAACTAAGGTTAAATGCATCCCATTCCCCTGGGATTAATGTACATGTTTCAATTATGCCATTTTTAAAGCTTAGAGCACTTTCTTTGTAAGTTATTTATATGTGTTTTTTAAAATATAAATGCCTGGTTTTATACATAGTTATTTATAGGGTTGTTTAAATAACTAATTACTTGTATTTAAATGCTTTTTTTTATTGGCTGTTGAAATGTATTTAAATGGCTGTTTTCTTAATTGTTTTATTAGTTCTGAAGAAATCCAGCGTATGCTGGATGGAAGTGTGATTATTGTTGGATTTAACTGATTTTGTACAAGTACAAGTTTGTTCATTATTTGCACCATTGGTCTGACTGGCAGGAAGGTGCTTTTCTATTTATAAGTCCTGGGAGTTTGTTCGCCATCCGATGGATCTGCCTTTCAAGCTCCTTCTTCTCAAGTCTGTCATTTGTATTTCCTTGAAATGGATTATCAATGATTGTGTCTATAATGAGAAAATGAAAGATGCTGTGACCAGGTTTCTCTTTAGTATGAACCACAAACAATGTGAGATGAAAAGCGAACTGGAACCACACCAAAACCAATGTAAAAGTTTGCTAGAGTGCCAAATGAGGGCCCATGTCCAAATGGAGACAAACAGTTTTATTTTCACTTTACAAGTGATAAAAACAAAAGAAACAAGTTGCATAAACGCTGCCACTTCTTGATATATTTTCGTACACCTTCCTCAGATGCAAATAACCTCTGTTGACTCTGTAACTGATCATCTATTATGCCATTATCCAATAGGAATGTTCCCTATATAATATGTGCAAGGTCAAATGTTTATAAAACTCATTACAGGAATTTATACTGTTATATATATAAAAAACAGGTTGGTTAATAAACCACTATTGTACATCTGTGTTGGGTCACAATAAATAACCATAAATAATTAAAACATTAATACATTAAAAAGTTAAAATTGTTTAAAACAGTGTATTATAAAAAACAAAGTATTTAAGCATCCATTATGAACTTTCCTCATTTAAATAGAATTAAATGTTTAAGGCTGCCTTCTGGTGGTGAATCACAATTTTGCAGCCCTTAACTTGAGCACTGGAAGAATGGATAACATGTCATTCAATCCTGGGATTTTAGTAGCTTCCAAAAAAATCTGCCAGAATAGTTCTCGATATTCTAATTTGGCTTCCCACATATCCCTCTAATTTCCTTGGGTACAACCTCTAAAACAAAGAATGTAAAAGAAGCTTTGAAGAGTTCAGAGCTGGTGAAAGAGGAGAATTAAGGAAGGTGATTGTCCAGCTATCTCAGCTGGTGGAGCTTTTAACTCCAGCCTGCCAATCCATTGTCATGCTGGCGTCTGGTGTGGCTGGCAACCAGGAAATCAGCCAGAGGTATCGAAAAACTGTTTCTGGCGGTACTTCTGGCATGGTATTCTCTCAACAAAAGGCGGACAACATTTTGGATACTAGTGGCAATGATTTATCTGATTTTCCAAATATCTTGCTTTCCAATTGGGAGAGTACACGTGATAAGGATAAGAGGCCTTCAGGAATCCAAATGGGCGATGCCCCCAACACAAGGAAAGGTGACTCTGTTATTCATAATAATGTTTTTGATTACAAAGCCCTCTTAGTGAAGAACTAATCATTAAACTACAAAAAGTCTCTTAAATAGTACGGAAACACCAACAAGTACTTATAGAGACAACTGTGACTTAATGTTCTATTCTTTGGCAAATTCAAATGTATTGAATGTAATTTAGTGTATTTAAAGGAATGTTTAAAAAGGAACATAGTTCCTAAAGGTTTACGGGTTACTAAATATCCTAATGGGGTGAAGGAAGGTTCTGAGTTTCACACTGACCTTATAAATATCTTTGACAAATGTGGTTTGGATATAGTAAGAGCAATAATTGCAGAGAATGAGAGGGAGAAAAACCTACTGTTAAAGGAATTGGAGTATATTAATCAGTGTATCATCAATGTCCTTCTGTTCACTGTGGAATTGGAAAAAGCCTTGTATCACAGTATATTCATTCAAATTGATAAAAACTGTACGAATAACATGAAAAGGAAGGGGGGGAATTAGAGAGGGACATCAGGGAATATAAGGAGTCTGTGGCATACCCTAAACCTAGATATTATACTGGTTATATGGAAACACGAAAGGGGGTTAGAAACTACAAGTCCAATTTTGACCATTATGGCTATGAGGAAGAATTGATTGGTGCACATCCCCAATCCAATCAGGATGCCCCTTTAGAACATCCACCCCTTCGGAGATCCAACAGGATAAGGAATCAGAATCAGAATCCTGTTTATTACAATCAACACAATTACAGAGGGAATGTCAGAAGGTAAATAAGGAAAAAGGGATAAGCAAATAACAGGGAAGGTAATAAAAATATTATTCAAAGAAATAATATTTTGGAGTTTAATAACTACAAGATATTTAACTACAGTAGTTTACATATTAATCATGAACACTTTAATTTATTTTCTAAAGGCTTCAAATTTATTCCAACCAGGAAGGCCAATATTCCTAGGGCAATTGTAGACTTAAAACTTTTTCTTAGGAAAAAGAATTTAGCACTATGGTTTGGCAATCAAACTCAGGTTAGGAATCCAACTATACAGTTAAAGAAAAAAAGTACATTCACCCCCCCCCCCTTTCACCCTCAACTCAAGAATTTAGAAAATATCATAGAAAGGGAAATTAGGAAGGAAGGTAATTTGCATAGAGTATGTCCCAACCTTTCTAAAGAAGAGAGGTGTATTTTGGACAGCTTGAAAAATAATAGAGCTGTGAGAATAATGCAGCCTGACAAAGGGGGGGGGGGGGGCACAGTACTGATGGATGCCATTATCTATGAATCTAAAATGAAGGAATTGTTGAATGATAATACCAAATATTCCAGGGCCTCTATCAATGAATATATATATATATATATATATATATATATATATATATATATATATATATATATATATATATATATATATAGAGAGAGAGAGAGAGAGAGATATATAGCTAATTCTAAAATCAATGTTTTACTCAATAACCTTTTATTGGAAGGAACGATCAACATTGACACATATAATTTTTTGTCCATCAAGAACCCTAGGGTACCCTCAGTTTTTGGGATTCCAAAGGTCCACAAGGATCCTTTGAATCCTCCATTATGACTTGTAGTATCCTCAGAAGGTTTGGTTACTACATCCCTTGCTAAATATCTGGATGTCAAGTTAAAGGACTTATACAATGGGGGTCCATCAGTTCTGAGAGATTCTTGGGACTTGTTGAGGCAGGTAAAACCTAATCTTTTTTGTAAGGACATTATTTTTGTAACCTTAGATATTGTTGATTTATTTGTTTCCATTCAACATGATATAGGGTTATTATGGCTCAAGGAATGTATGATGATTTCACTCAACATGATTTTCGTAATTGTTTATTATTAATGGAAATAGTTCTTCACAACAATTTCATGTTTTATGAGGGTGAGTTTTTTCGACAGAGAAAAGGGGTTGCCATGGAGGCAAAATGTGCACCAACATATTCAAATATTATTCTGACATGGTGGGAAACAACATTTGTATTTAATAGTGAATTTGCTAATTGTTGGTGCTTACACAAGCGTTTTTTGGATGACATTTGCATATTTGGACAGACAGACAGCATGGATAAATTCTCAGAATTTTTTCTTACTTAAAAGGAACCACCAATTTTTTGGATTTCACCTATGACGTTAATAATCATGAACTAATATACTTGGATATTTCACTTCACAAGTCTGTATGTACGTGTATATAAATGTATTAACCCTTACCCATGATATGTTTAATCTTAAGCACGGGCTTGATGGTGCAATAATCATTAAGACCAGGGAAATTTTGTGCATTCAATCTTATTTGCCATTTTAATTCACTTAAATCCAAGTGTACATCTAAAATCCTACCCTGTTGGTCACAATTAATCTGTTGTAAGACACAAAATTTAAAAGAGTGTCCAGTGTGACCAGCAATACGTCTAGCTAAAGCATTGATAGGCTTAAGATGTTTAATATCTAAAAGATGTTCCCTAATCCTCTCCCTAAAAAGCCTACACGTTTTGCCCACATAAAAGGCCATACAATCTTGGAATTTGGCAAGATAGACCACATTCTTGGTATAACAATCAAAGTGTCCCATGATAAAAATGTGGTAATCATTCCCAACTAAATTATGACCTGTCAGTAAAATGTGGGAACATATGGAGCACCTTCCACATTTGAAATTACCAAAAACCCTACTTGTGGAAACACCTTTGGAAAGGGGACATCTTTTAAAAATGCCTTTAAATGATAAATCTTTCCTATAAATAAATCTAGGTATCTTATCAAATTTGGGTCCAACATTTTTATCCAATTGTAAAATGCCCCAGTTCTTACCAACCATCCGTGTTATCCAATCAGAATCCCCATTACAGGTAAAAATAAACATTAATGGTGAATTCCCTAAAAGGTGTGGTGTAGCGGGCACTACACAAGATATGATGGCACTATCAGAATTGAGAATAGACTTGAAAAAACACTGTCCTTTTTATTTTTGACCTCATTAAACAATTTCAAACATAATTTTTTAGGATAACCTCTATTCAAAAATAAAGAAATCATAAAATTTAATTCATCCACAAATTCTTTTTCATCACTAACCATCCTGGCTGCTCTGACCATTTGGCCTTTGACAATAGCCCTTTTCTGATGGTTAGGATGCCAACTGTTGTACTGGAGGTATGAGTTCGAAAAAATAGATTTCCTATAAATGTTAGATTTAATCTTACCATGTGCCCTATCAATAGTAAGTCTAACATCCAAATACGTAATAGTATCTGAATTATATTCATACGTGAAATTTAAAAAACATACAGTATTATTGATATATTCAATGAAGGCATCCAGGATGACCAAATCCCCCTCCCAGATAATGAAAATATCATCCAAATATCGTGTGTATTGTTTTAATATACTTACTAAATTAACTAGAGAATAAAAAATGTTCCTCCCAATATGCCATAATGTAATTGGCATATATAGGGGCACATGCAGCCCCCATAGCCACACCAGTATACTGCCTGAAATCGTGCCCTTCAAAGAATAAAAAATTATTATGCAGAACCACTTCCATTAATTTGACAAAAACGTTAATTTGATCTTGCTCAAATATGCCTGTTGCTGCCAACTGGTGTTCTAACCATGTTAATCCAATATCATGTGGAATGACCGTAAACAGGTTGCAAACATTGATGGTAAGAAAAGTGATGGTGTCATTAAATGTAAAGGCCTTCACTTTCTCTAAAAAATTCCAAGAATCCTTGATAATATATGGAAAACTCCTCAGACCTGTTTTCATATGATGATCTAAAAATTGACTAATCAAACAAGTTTTACTTCTCTTGCCGTCTACAATAGGTCTGAATTGAACATTATCCAACCCTTTATGGATTTTGGGTATACCAAAGATGCCACTAACCACTGGATGTGGGTTACTCATAAATTCATACTCAACTTCAGTCAATTCACCCTGAAACAACATGTCTTCTAATAAAAGATCCAGTTTGCGATAAGCAATATTAATTTCATTGATACTGGTTTCTGCATAAATATCCTCCATAAGCATCAACATCATAATGCTGACATAATCATTATTATCCACTATAACCACCCCATTGCCTTTATCAGGCTTCATTATACGTATATTTTTCATCTTAACTAAGGTATCCATCAATTCATACTCTTCGTCTGTCATATTAAAGTATGATTGTCTTGTTCGCTGTTTAAAATGTTCCCTGATATCTAATTCATACATTTTTTTCAAATATGCCTATCATGGGATTCAAGGGTGGATTAAATGTGCTTGGTTTTCACAAAAGGCCTTGTTTATCAATTGTATTAGTTGTGTTAGCAACATCAAAATGTACCCTTAAATTCATTTTACGTGTAAATAATTTTAATCAATAAGTGTATCAACCAAATTGCCTGTTCTACATGGAACAAAGGTATAACCCTTAGAAAAAAGATTAACATACTCGGTGCTAAAAGAAACATTAGAATAATTGTATAGTTTAAAATCATGCGCACTGTTTTCCATAATAATAGGATTACTTAAAATACCGTACTGTAACTGGTCAAAAATATCCCCCTCTAAAATAGACGCACCCTTCTCCACAGTGTTGTCTACACTATTGCTAACCACATTGTTGCATGTACCAGTCCTAGAACTGCCTATATGCTGTTCAAAATCCTGTTCAATGTTAACACACATCCCAAAAATACCATTATCTTGCATTACATTTGTATCTCCTTCTTCAATTGGTGTTAACATATCAAAAGACCATTCTGGGTCATTAGAACAACTAACATCCGTTCGATTAAAAACATTAGTACACCTGTTAAAACTAGAGTCATCATTAGCCCCAAAATAAAGGGCTTCATCAAGTGTATATTCAAGACAGGCCGACTTACTAAAACTTTCAGTCATAACAGTGTGCATACTTAAATTTAACAAATTACTATCCCAACCACTACCGGCATTACTGTTTGCAAATACCTTCAGTTCATCCGAAGAACTTGAACTAAAAAGTTCCAAAGGAACGGCAGACCAGTCATCAAAAGAATCAAAAGCATGCCGATTATTCAGCGAAAAAAACCCCACTCTAATGTCAACATCTTTTTCCCCTACAACAGAATGAGAAATATTGTTCACCTTCGTGACTTCCAACTTCCATTCTGGAAATTGTTGATGGGGTATCTCGGTTTTGGTCGAGCCCCTAAACGACCATACTCTCTCTCCTCGTATGGTGGCTCCTTGTTCCGAATCCTCTCGGAATGCCTTAAACCCTCTGGTAAAGGGCTCACAGCACCAGTGTTTGAATTTTTATTAGCTGCCTGCTTATCCGACGTCATGGTCTCATCATATTCTGCTTCATGATTGGTTGATTCCTCCCGGTACGAGGAACACCCTTAGATTATGGATATACTGTGCCCGCCTCATATACTTTAATGTCCCGTTGAATTTTTTGTAGTTTCTTTTGGTAAATAACCTCACAACTATGATCAACATCATTTAAAATGTTAATGTAGTTGGTATAATACTGATCAAATAGCAAGTCTTTAACGATACCATCATTAATAGACTCAAGATCTGCAAAATAAGCATCAGTTTTCTGTTTGTTAAATTTAACCATAATATCCATAATTCCTAACCCTGTTTTATTGAAAAGAGCATGTAATTCATTAATCATTTCAGTGTTACCATCAATCTCATTCGGGTATCTCCACACACGTAAGCCCTTCGGCACCAGTTCAAGTTCAATATTCCTGCACAAATAGCTGTTTTCTAATTGAGTTCTTCTTAATTTAAATAACTTAGCTTCAAACAGCCTTATTTGTTCAGCCAAAGTCTGATTATTCTTAGTCCTAGAATTGTCATTGGGATTACTATCGACCTTAAAGCTGAAATGATAGTTTTTCCAGTGCTCACAATCACCTTTTCCAAGATCAGGTTACAAAACAATAGAACTTCTATTGTGACTACTTACAGTATTAAGCGTATTTGAATTAACTAGGATAGGTGAGGTTGGCGTGGCTTGAGTCAGTGGCATACCCAAACTGCTAAATGGCTGCGAAGTCGAACCAGAAGACTGTTTCTCCATTAACAATTTAATTTGAGCAGAATGTTCCTTCAACTGCTCATTGATTTGTTGTAGTAAATCCAAAATATCAGCTGAGGAAGCAACATTTTCCATCATACAAAACACAGAACAACCAGGAACCAGAAGACCACCAAAAAATCAAAAAGGAGAACGAAGTCCAAGCCGAAAAAAGAATTTATTGCAAATGAACACCAAACACAACGATTTACCTAGGTTTCATCTCTCATATGTCTTTGTTTATCTAGCTAGCTATCCATCTAGCATTTGTTTAAATGATAAATGGTCTGTGCAAGACTCTTTCTGGCCATGATCTGGACCATAAGGCAAATAAATATAAACACCCTGTATACTTGTGTACATTTGGTATTATGCAAAGTTTCAGACTTTCATGTAATTTAGGAAATTCATATGTTGAGGTAAGAGTTACTCTTCACTCTCTCTCTTTCTCTCACACACACACACACACACACACACACACACACACACACACACACACACACACACACACACACACACTCACACACACACACACACACACACACACACACACACACACACACACACAGTCTCGTCTGCTTTCATACACATATACACTCTCACTTACAGACACACACACACACATACACTTTGTTATTTTAAGTTTATTTTCTTTTTACTTTACATTCGCTAATCAGCAAAAGCACTGCTTACCGAGTGTAAAATAATGGCTTGATTGATTTCACTGTTCACTTTCTCTGTATCTCTGTCTGTCTCTCATACACACATACAGTCTCTTTTACTTTCACGCACACATAGATATACATACACAGTCTCTTCTGCTTTCATGCATGCATTCACTCACACACAGACGGAAACATAAACACACTCATATGCATACACACACACACATTTTTTCTGTTTATTTATTTATTGTACACTCGCTAAACAGCAAAAGTGTTGCTTAGCAAGTGTAAAATAATGGCTCAATCGATCTTGCTTTCACTCACATGCATGCATACACTTGCACAGACATACACATACATGAGCACACACACACACACACACACACACACACACACACACACACACACACACACACACACACACACACACACACACACTCACACATACACCTTAATTTCCTTTTTTTTTTCTTTTTTTTACATTTTACACTCATTAAACAGCAGAAGCACTGCTTAGAGATCATGAAATAATGGCGGCCATTATTTTTTTTTCTATCCGAGCTCCACAGGGGCTTGATATGCTGCTGTGAAGGGGTGGACACATTTTATATATATATATATATATATATATATATATTTAATACCCCACTGGAGAATGTTTGTTCTCCAATCAGAATGCAATCTATGGATCGCCCATTCTCTAACAGATCTTATGTGTTAGCATTAAAATGTATGTTAAATTTTAAAACATTATAATTAAGTAGTTTTAAGTTATTTATACTACATAAGGCTTTTTAATAGTGAAGACAATACACTCAATAAAGACTTTGTATCAGAGAACTTCCTTGTTCTTTGGTGGCATTTTTGTTTTATTGGTTGAATTATTTACTCTACACTGCTGCTGGGGACAGTATTTGTAAGAGTGAAGATAAAAGTGCTCAATAAAATGTCTATGGTAGAGAACACCCTTGCCCTTTGGTGACGTTCTTGGTTTATTGTTTGAATCATTTACTGCACATGGCTTTTAGGGACAGTTTTCATGAAACTTTCAGAATGAGGTAACCATATCAGCAGATGGAAAAGTCATTGTAAAACTAATTGCCCTAGTTATCACTGATGCATTGCAGAACTGAACATTCTAACATGCAAAACAGAACCCCATAACAAGCTGCAAAAACAAATCATCTGTAAAAGGAAAAATATCATTTTCTGACATATATTTCATGTTGCTCATGTTTGACTTACGTGATAAAGACATTAACTAAGAAAACCATTCGAGAAACTCTAAAAGATTGTTACAAAGACAATGTTCAGTTCTCTAAGCATACCTGTCAACTGTACACTTTTTCACAGAATGTCCAAATTTGTGGTTTTCTGGCAAATCATTGAGGATTGAAGTTAGAAAACAATGACAGGCAGCCAGGTTTCAGACTTCATATCCTTCAGAAAAATTCATCCTACTGTAAAACCTGTTATTCTATCAACTTTCTAAGTTTGTAACAGTAATTTCTAAAAGGTGTCTCTATTTTTGGCCCTTTGCCCCCCCCATTATTTATTGCTTGTCCAGATTTCCTGCTCTAAGATGTTGAAAGGTAAGTCTCTAAGGACTTTTACAATTAAGGCAACATTTGTTAGGGATTACAGCTAACTATTGCATGTTGGCAAAGTATCATTTTCAAATATAGGATAGTTATCCTATTCAAGCATTTAAGTAAATAACATTGTTGAGAGATTGCACTTAGACCAAGGAGTACTGAGAATATATCCACAAAAAGTATGCAGAACTACATTTAAGTGACATTACTACCTAAAAGGCCCATTTATGTTATTTACCAGGAAACAAACCAATTTTTAGTAGAGGCCCAGGGAGAAATATTCCAGGCACATGTGTTTGTAACATGGGAGAAAACCCACACAAGCACAGGGAGGACATATAAACTCCACACAGAAGGCACTCCAGTTAAGACTCAAATCACAGAATCTCTTGCTATAAGGCAACTACATTAACCATTACACCACTGTGCCATCTGGCTTTTCCTGGTTCTTGAATTCAAGTTCATGATTTCATTTGCCTCAAATGATAATAGACAGAGAAGTCAGAAGCAGGAGAAGCTCAAAAATACAGTGTGAAAACCAACACAGTCAATAAAAGACACATTATTGTGATTTGAAAGTAGGACAAGAATACTTCAGAAATTGTTAAACATATTTTCTATGTTCAAAGTTTCATATATTATATATGACATCATCTTTTCTGAAGTACAAGCAAACACAGGAGGGTTATGGCTGACAAAGTTTGCAGATGACTGCAAACTGGGCGCCATAGTCGAAAACACATCTGACACAGATATCCTCCAGAAGGGCCTCACAGAAACGGATAACTGGTGCCAGAGCCATGGCCTGAAGTTAAACGCCAAAAAATGCATAGTCATACCCTTCGGGAAAAACAAGGTTACCCCTAGCTACCATATAGGTGACAATCCACTGAGCACAGAAAAAGTCATCAGGGATCTGGGGACCCAAGTTGACAGTAGTCTTCGTTGACACTCATGTTGCTAAAGTAGTTAGGAAAACCTTCTATAACCTGATCATGAAGGATTCACATCTAGATCAAGGGAGGTCATCGTCCCCTGTACTCATCACTCATTAGACCTATGATTGAGTACAATGCCCCGGAATGTATCTGACCAGACACCTGATGCAGCTTGAAAGGCCCCAAAAGTTCCTCACCAAAAGGATAAAGGGTCTCAAAATATGTCTTATGCTGCCCGACTGAAAGAACTCCAGCTTTATTCAGTCTCATACCGCTTGCTCAGAGGTGACCTGTGCCTGACATATAAGGCCATGTCAAACCCAGATTTGATGAATATGCTTCACCTCAAAAATCTAGATCCCTCAGAACCACAAGGGCGGAGACTTAAACCTTGACACGTTATAAATAGAACGTGGAGGGACAGATTCATCACCCAGAGACTCCCTATGCTGTGGAACAAAATCCCGGTACATGTGAGGCAGAGCACCTCGCTGGCCTTGTTCAAGAGGAATCTTGACCAATGGATGGGAGATCGCAGATATACCCCAGGGATTACTTCAGTGTCACTGCTTGACAGAGGCACAGAAAAATGATAGGCATAGTTTTTATTCAAACTAAAGGGGTGGCGAAAGCCACATAACTATGGGCTAGGCTTATAAATGCCCTTGGGCAGATAGCCTAGTATGAACCTATGAACCTATGAACCTATGAACCGACCTTTCACATCCGGGCCACTATCTTTATGCACTATTACCATCGGCCAGGTGTTATAGATTAATACACACCAAAACAAGCAGATATAAGAACAGTTTTTTTCCACAGGCCATCAAGTTCATAAATGGTTAACTCAGCTTATTAGGCTGGGGTATGCTTTTTCATAGTCCTTTGAGTATTGTTAATACTTGCTTCTTTCAGAGTTTATTTCAGTATTTCTTGTATTGAGTTGCACTTTGCACCTTGCAGATATATATATATATATATATATATATATATATATATATACACATATATGTATATTTATATTTTTTTGACTTGTTCATATTAGTTGTATGTATGTCATTTATGTAACTCATACTTGGAGAGTCATTGAAACCGGAGTCAAATTCCTTGTAAGCATACATACTTGGCCAATAACTGTGATCCTGATTCTGATTACATGCATGTTCCAGTGGTAGCATTGAATAATGGAAGGAAGGCAAATTGGCTGGCATAGCTCATATTTTTAAGAAGGTACCAGAATCTGACTATACAACACTGTGTTTTGATTGTGAGTCTGATATTTCATCCAATCCAGTCAACAGTGAAGAAATTCAGACCTAAAGACAGGTAAATGGTGCAATGTAAAGACTAGCAGGCAGACACAAATACTATATATGCTACAAAACAGAAGTTATTTTATGTGTTAAAATTATTTTAGCAATGCTAGTAAAGAATGATCTGTTAAAAATAAGTCAATCCTTTATAACAATAAGAATGTTATGTCATAGGCATTAGGATCACTCATCTCACAGCATTTTATGGGACTTTTACTCACACTTCAATTTCTCATCATGCAACAGACATCTATCTTTCTTTATACGTCTTATTTGTAGTAAAAGTAAAAGTTTATTGAGATATAGTACCAAGATTCCTTACTGAGGAAAAATCTTGTGTTTTGGAAATAGAACATTGTGTGTAAAATTTATGGATTCATTATCACTTTACAACCCCAGACTTACCCCCGGATTCACTAATCCTCCGTGTAAGACTTAATAAGTCTTACTCGGAGGCTGCAGTTGAACGGTTTGACATCAACATGCCATGAATATTCATGAGGGCATGCTGACTCAACCGTAACTCTTACACGGACTGAGTAGGAAAGCAGGGGGCGTGTCCGACTGCCGAGCAGTCTAAATGTGCACTCCCCTGCAAGGATTTAAAAAGCATAATGTCAACACACAACAGCGAGTTTGCTCAAATGTACTTGCACTCAACACCACACTCCTTGACACTGTAAACCCCCATCACACTTATATAAAGTAAATAATTATATATATATTTTTAAATCCATGATATAGCTTCCCATATTTGCACGTGTGTGCACGGGTGTGCCCATTGCTTAGCTAGAGTTAGCAATTGTGACATGGAAGAGCATAAGAAAGAATGTTTATGCAAATCATACCAAATTGCAATAGTGTAATGGAAGACCATATGCACATAGCGAAGGCATTCACGGTTCAAGTCCCACCGCTCCCCTTCTTATTCATGTTTTAAATCAGTATTTGAAATAATACCAGACATATATGATTAAGATTTTATTAAAAGCAGTGACATGGCCAATGTATCAGTGAACAAAATATATATTTTTAAAGGACCCAGATATATAATAGCCAGCTGTTAAGCAATGCTTTACACAGCTAAACACATGTGCCCATAGTTTATTAGCACTTTACCCAGCTAAACAGAGGTGCCCATAGTTTAATAGCGCTTTACCCAGTGCAATAGAGTTGCCCATAGTTTAATAGTGCTTCACCAAGCTAAACAGAATTGCCCATAGTTTAATAGCGCTTTACTCAGCGCAATAGAGTTGTCCAAAGTTTAAAAGTGCTTTACCCAGCGCAATGTGTTTGTGCGGATGTGCGCGTCGCGCCAACCAGGGCACCGTGGAGCAACGTAGAGCTAAGTTGCTTAAACACAGCCACACCCCCTAGCCTGTCTAGACAGTATTAAAATAAAAGAATGACCAGGTTCAAACCCAGGACCATGTGCATCACAATCAAAGTACAGAACCACTAAGCCATGACAACATAAGTGAAGCAGCCACTATTAACATTCATAAACTTACGAATGGTGGTTTAACCATTACTAAGCAGGTCTGCAGTCAGCTGAGAATTTTACAAAACGGCCAATCACATAAAAGTGCGGGAAATGCGGCATATTTAAGCCCCATAGGTGGGAATACTTGCCTTAACTAATTGTAGCTCACATTTGCAGTCAGAATGGCAGGTGCAGGAGAGGGTTCATGCTTCCGAGCGCAACGTTGGGGCATCGAGGAGTCCAAATACATGGTTTGGCTCCTTGTCCACCATCACGAGTCAAGACTCCTGCAGGGCCAGTTCCAAGGGATGGAGTATAAGGCAGAGGCTTGGAATCGGTTAGCTCATGACCTCACCTTTGCCACAGGCATTCCTAGGACTGGTGAGCAGGTCCATCACCACCATTCAGACCTGAAGAGATGAAAGCAAGACCGCATGAACCAGTGGATACAGGAGGCTCGTGGGCTGCAGAATGCCTCACAACTGAGTATGTAGCCATGGAATGCAGTATGTAAGAATTGATAATGGAGTATGTATAATGGATAGGTATGTCTCAATATCCCTTCATTTACTTTACAGCTGCAGGTGACCGTGCTATGAATCAGCAAGCCTATGCTGATAGGCTGCTAAGGCTGTGCCACCAGGCAGGTTAGTGATTATTCTGCATGTATTGTTATATAAAATATGGGAGAGACCATGAAAGAAAGTGTTGTAGTCCAATAAAACAGCCATAGAATTGCCTGAATAAGTCCTCTGCATGTACTGTCAGATAAAAACGTCAGAGAGGCAGAAAAAGAGTGTAGTAACCCATTAAGAAAGGTAACATATGTCTGGAATAATATCTCTGCAGGCACTGTCATATAACATAAGTGAGTGAGCCTGAAAAAAGATTGTTCTAACCTATTAATAAAGGTATAATATGTCTTGAACATGTCTGCCATAAACACTGTTAAAACAAATAAAGGAGTGAGCCTGTGGAAAAGTGTGCAATGTCATTAATAAAGGTCTAAAACCCAGAGTGTGTCTGTGTCACATAGTCTGAAATGTTGTTGTACCGTTGCATTATGCAAACAGTACTGTTTGAAAATGTGCTGGCAACCCAGAGTTATGCAGTCCCATATAAAGTGGGTGATGGAAGTGCTAGTAGCTGTGAAACATATATAGAGTCCACAATAGTCAGTTACTGGCTGGCATGAATAAGTAAACCTGGCACATGTGTGGCATGTAATTATTCACCAGAAATGTGAGTGTGTGTCAAGAAATGCAGGGTTCTGTACAAATCGAAGTGAAAATGTCATGTGAAAACATCCCAGATATATAGATAAAGAAATATAAATGCAAACAAGAAATATGTAGCAGTAACATCTGCATCCTGGACAGTTAGTATGTGAGATATAGGTCAGGCATATATTGAACTAGTCAAACCCATGACACAACCTAATGTATGGTGGCAAGTGTAATAATACAGGTAGGGGATATACATGTGCAGTCACTGGGAATGTAGCGTAGACTAAAAGGTCATTATAAGATGTTAACCGATGTTTTTTCTACACACTACCATATGTGCATAAACCATGCAATTCCACACCTCAATAGGTATGTGTAATCTTAAATATTTGTTGGGACATATGTCCTATTGTTATATAAATATTTGCATTGATGTTGATGCATGTGCCCTGTTCAAACACCACATTCACTGTGACCTGTTGCTACCAAACATCCCTGCATGCTGTTGGGATATCCACTGTCGTTCAATATATGCATGTGTTATGCTTGCTGTTCAACTGTTGGAACCTTGGTGTGTTGGGTTAATGGGAATATTACTGCATGCTGTTACAACTAATCTGGAATGCTGTTGTTTATGTTGTAATTAGACACACCTAATCACAGAACGTATGGGAAGGCCGGTCCCAACGGACCCACCTGTCCCTCCTCAGATGGCGAGTGCACCTGACTCAAGCTGCTCTGGTGCCCAGCCTGGGCTCCCCTCCTCCATTGGTCCTGTGCCACCTTCAGGTGGAAGCACTGCAGGGGATGGGGCTTGTCCCCCCGTGCAAGCATGGGCTGAGGAGGACCACCTGTCACCCTTGATAGGGTCCGGGCTGTGGTGCGTAGGGAGATCCAGCGTTCAGTCGCTGATCCCCTACGCCAGCTCTAGGCAACAGTGGCGTTTCTCTCAGGTGAGCCTGAACATCCTACACAGCCCTCAGCACAGCCACCCTCGGGGCTGGGAAGGTGCAGTGGTGACTGCCCATGGGTGGGGATCTCAGTTCCACTGTTACCATCTGTGGGCTCATGGGCTTGCGATTTCAAAACATCCTTCCCCGTCAATTATGTTCACCCACCCCATGTGTGAAACTCCGCCCCTGTATGTGTCTTGTTTGTCTTGTCTGTTTACCTCCCCAACCTAACTCCCCAAATATACCTACTTCCTCTACCTCACATTCCACTCTCACCTGAAAAAAAAATTAATAAAAAGGGCAATCTGTCCCCACAAAAAAATTACGCCCCATACATAGCTGCCCAATTTGCACACATGTCCGCTGGACATGTAAACTGATAATTCTATTTGGCAGTACAATATATTTTCTTGTCCTCACCCCTCTCTCAGGGGTGGAAGGTTTCAAATTTCACACCAAATTTCAAACATATGCACAGCTGTTGCTGATAAAGAAATGGGCAGCTATGTACCTTCCCTACACCCATCCTGCACATCCCGACCTGGTTTCTCTACAGTCTTTCTCTCTTTGTGCACACTTTTTCACCACTTTCCTATCTCCCCTTTTTCTTTTCTTTAGAAGAAATTAGTGTGTGGGTTACCGTGAGTAAGCACATTTAAACAGAAGTTAGCGGGGGTGCGCGAGTGTGAGCTTGTGTGCGCTTAGCTAAGAATTGCTAAGCGTCAAGCAAACACGCGCAAACCCACTTACAACTGCTTAAAAGTGTCTTAGTCACTCTGTATGACAAGGCCCTTATACTGCTCAGCAGCAAAATAAAATACCTTATCAGTCTCGAACCCGGGACCTTGGACACACCAGTCTGCATGAAGTACCACTACACCACAGCAGATATACAATAACTCAGTGTTGAAAGCAATATATCATGCATTACCATGAATGAATGTAAAGGGAACATAGGAATGGCATAACACAAATCCTGTTCTGTGGGCCTTAACCAGCAGGTGTTGTGGAATTACATGACATGACTGTGAAAAGAGAATCAGCCATGCTAGTGGGAATAATGTTACAGTAGCACCTTACAAACCCCACACAGTATCAGAGCAGGATAAACACTGGCATATTTGCATAGGTCACAGGCCAGACCTCCCAACAGTGACTGATCTACAGTGATGACCCTGATTTGTAAGCAAATGTTAGCTGTGCCCCTCTGACTCCTTGTGAAATGTACTAACAGTAGGCAGAAAGATGGGCAATCTCACTTAATGACAAATGTCAATAAGTGAGAGTAGACACTGCTTGCACGTCAGAAAAGGTGTAGTAATACATATGCTCTGAATCCCCTAAAGTCTGAACTGTAAAATGTCTGAAATATATCACAGGTGTATCCCAGTTATATGTACCTTTCCCTGAAGCTGTTCAAATATATACCTGAGAGTATCTGCGGCCTGGCAGAGTCAGAAACACACAGGCATATCAGCTTGTCTGCTGTTACACACTCTGCAAATAGCTGTAGAATGAATCCCACAAGCATGCCCTTATGTAGAAGTACAACACAGAAATATCAAAGGATGTAGCCATGTACTGCTAGCAACCACCTGTGACAATGCCATTGTTCAGGTGCT
>NC_056733.1:1954589357-1954626857 GCF_019279795.1 Protopterus annectens
ATTTGGAATAGTATCCATACACCTGTGACTGTTGACTGTTGTTCCACTGTCGTTTAGCACACTCACAGTAGCAATGCCACAGTTGTGGCCACTGACAAACTGTGTCATATTCTTCTAGGTCCTTCTGGTGTGACAGCAGGGCAGACAATACATGCTGGTGAGTGTGTTAACACTTTAATATTGGTAATGAAATGTGCATGTCATAGGTGAGGTGTAGGCCATGTACACATAACACACCTACGCATAATGCATGCTGTGCATGTTTGCTTTGAGACATCACTCATCTCAGTAAAGTCAGTAGCTGCCTCAATCACATGCAATGCACAGTGCAGCAGACACAATTGTGGCAACACTGTACTGCACATTGGATATGCATGGTTGCTACAGCTGTACACAACAGAACACATTTATCATATGCAGTACACAAAAACATGCTATATTTGGCATTACCACATACCCGCTGTAAAGTCACACTTCAGTATCCCATATGTCATGCACACACACATGATGTACCTCAGGGGTAGAGGCCTATCATGGGGCTGTGCAACACTCTGCAACACATAACACAGTCATGTTAGGCAATGCTCCCTATTGGGCACCTCACACACCCATGTACAAGGTGGTTGTGTAATTGTAAAAGTAGCCACGGCACTGCAGTTCAGGTACAGCATGCTACGCAGTGGTCTTACACACATTAGTAGCTGTGAGTGATCACAAGATGCATGTTGATGATGGCACAGGGTACTACACCCCATCCAGTTACAGTGACCACAGTAGTACTCATAGCAGTCATTGCTGTGCACCTTAGTATTGTGTGTGTGTGCAAACATATGCACCTATACACAATATGCATAGCATGTTGTCTGTGTGCTTTCATATGCCAGTATACACAATATGTACAGCAGTCACCATCCACACAAAGTGTCACATATATGTCCTGGAATGCTAGTGGGTGTATAGGTCACTTGGCAGACATTGGGCATGTGTGGTGTTTAATGTTGCAGTCGTGTAGCATGCCATGCCATGTCTGGCACCCACATATCTGCAGTATATCCCACACACACCATAACCACTGTACACTGGCCATGTCAAGCATTGGGATTCCTTCACGTCAACATGCACCGCACATCCCGTGTGTGTACATAGCATGCATATGCTACACCTGTGACCACAATTATCTGCTATGTACACAGACACTGCACTCAGACATGGATATCTATGTGTCACACAGATAACACATACAGCCATGGCATGTATACTTGTGAGTGATGGTGCACAGGGCATTGCAGAGCTGATAATACCTGCACAGCAATGTTGTGTCCATGTACACATTGTGTTCCAGGGTGTAGCCAATCACTGAACAACTACACAGTTGCATCAAAGCCATGTATACTGCCATTTAATAGGGGCGTCTACACTTGCACTGCATGGTCTTGTGCAACACATATTCTGCATGCTGACACGTGTGTGGTGACTGTCTACCTTGTGATACTGACACCCACCTTCACCCACTATAGCGTATGTGTTGGATTGCTGGTATGTGTGTGTATGTGCTGTAGTGAGGTGTGTATTAGTGTTCAGGTGTGCATGTGTGCATGTGCAGACCATAAAGTGTGTTTCCTGTCTTCCTCTCACAGGTGCTGAGTTTGTGGTTGGAGAAAGCAGCAGGCAACCTGAAGCCATTGCCACGAATAGTGGTGATGATGACACATGTATATCAGCACAGGATGATTTGACAGGGTCTGTCATTGGTCTGCCAATCGACAGTACACAGCGGTCAACCCCATCTATGCGCACACTCATACTGTCAATACATCCCTCACCACCAATGGCCATAGGCGAGGGACAGCATACAGTTGGCATTGACCAGGAGAGTGTGGTACCCATAACACTTGCATCCCCTCACAGCATGTGTGCATGTGCAGACCATAAAGTGTGTTTCCTGTCTTCCTCTCACAGGTGCTGAGTTTGTGAATGGTGAAAGCAGCAGGCAACTTGAAGCCATTGCCACGAATAGTGGTGATGATGACACATGTATATCGGCACAGGAAGATTTGACAGGGTCTGTCGTTGGTCCGCCAATCGACAGTACACAGCGTTCAACCCCATCTATGCGCACACTCATACTGTCAATACATCCCTCACCACCAATGGCCATAGGCGAGGGACAGCATACAGTTGGCATTGACCAGGAGAGTGTGGTACCCATAACACTTGCATCCCCTCACAGCAGCCATAGCCATAAACCTGGAATGGTACCACATAGGTGGAGGTCCAGGGGTTCTCAGGAGAGCACCACTGGTCATATTGCCCCTGGCAGGCGTGCCCTCACAGGTCTTAAGTTGACCAGTATGTTCCGGGCTGTAATGCAGGTTCAGGAACGTATGGAATGGTACACCAGGCAGGGACTTAGGGTGCATAGGGCACATTACACCGCTATTAATGACAGCATCTGTGACCTTGCCGGTGCCATCCAGACTTACACCGAGGTCATTGATAGACATTGGGGGGAGACATTAGATGCCCTCCACAACATGTCTTCCATGAGCCAGGACCATGCAGGACGGTTGCGACGTCAACGCAGATGCATGCCAGCAACAGCAACAGCTGCCAGTAGTCGCGGATGGCCCACAGTTTACAGCCACTCCCGTAGTGGCAGTACCAGCCCCAGCAATGCTGGGGCTGGCCTGTCCATTGACCCTCCCAGTAGACCAAGTGCACCTGGCTCTGGCCAGTCCCAGCAGGGACATGGGTCCAGTCGTCATACCTCTGCCTCTGATGACAGTACCCAGTCAGTGTTGGTACTCGGTACTGTCCATAGCACCCCTGCCAGGTACAGGTACTGTGTCCATGGCCAGAGACAGTGATCTGTACAGCCTAGCAGGTACAGTCTGTGGCTGTCCCACAAACTACCGTATATGGCAGCCACATGGTGGAGCTGTGTGCATGCAGACACACACACATTAACCAAACAACTAGGGCTCACACATACACACACATTACATCAACATTGACCCATGCTGTACTGTTGTCTCTCACACACACAAACAGACATGTCGATTGGATGGGTCAATGTCAGGCTCTGGCAAACAACATAATGCCCTGTGCATATGATGATACCTGTGTTGCCTCCTGTCATCTGCATCATTGATGGAGGGACAGGCTAACATGGTGCTGATGCACAGGGTGACACTATAGCAGTGTAGCAATAATAGCAAGTTGTCAACAAGGAAGTGTAACGACATCCTTGTAGGTATATCTGAGCAGACATTATGCATCAAAGCTCTGATTGTCAATGTAGCATTTTTTACACAACTGTTAGGTCTGAGTATGTATTGTCCACCCATGTGCCACTTGGCTGAAGTGTAATGTGTTGCCAGCATGTATTACTGAGTAGACAGTACGTGTGTGATGTGTGCAGTACAGATTAGCAAGTGTACATCTGTGAACATGGTGGGTGCGCACTGTCTGCATGTACGTGCATAGTGGACACATGGGATGTGTGGCATACCCTGTCGTACACATTGTTAACATCTCATAGTATCTTTCAATGGCCAGTATGCATTCTACTACAGTTATGTACTAAGATGGGTAGACATGTGGTATGACATGGGTCGACACTATGCTGTGGGTGATACCGTTAATATCTGTCAATGATTTGCGGTCTGGTAGTATACACAACCTCAACAGCATGAATATAAGCAATCATTGGATGATGTCCTGACAAATGACACACAGTAGTAGGGAACCCAGTAACAATTGGATCCTTCCGGTGCTACACTATAACATTAACCAGTGGTAATGACCGCCACCCATTCCTGTGACCACACCTGTTTGGCATATAGCCCCCTTAGGTACATGCAGACACACTAGGGATATGTCCATCCAAATCTGGAAATGCATGGATTGGCCTACAATGCATTCCCTGGATGGGACGCATATCCTACACAAGGGTATCATACAGACAGATACCTGTTGTCAGATACATGCTGTATAGCAGTAAGCCAACTATGGCATAGTCATCCTCATGTACTATACATACTATCTCATTTGTACCACACAAGTGGTAGCCCTCAACATGTATGTTGGGTACAAATGTGTGCATGCAGCCTCATGTTATGTCATGTGTCCCTTGGTATCCACATATCCATAGGTATTGTGGAGTCCCAAGTTGTATCACATAAGTCATTAGAGGCCTGAATGCATATCCACAAGGCAGTCGTACACCTATAAAGACTGTCCATTCTTAGCAGTCTTTGTTGTGTATGACCATGTCTGACATATATCCCAGGCATATACCCTCACTCACACTACTCAAGTAACTGTCATGGGTGTGTGTGCCACAGATGACCTTGGCCACAGAACATGACAGTGGACTGCCTTGTCACATACATACATATGTGACCTACGATCTGAGAATCAGCGGCACAACCTGTCAATGGAAACAAAGGTATTCATGTAGTATGCAGGCTTCACACCTATGTACTGATTGAGGGGACATGTACACATATATATTTGCCCCTCAGATACTTGTTGTGTGCAATGCACTTACCGTTGTAATCATACTATGTCATACCATAGTAAAAGCAAAAACCACACTGCATTGACCAACAGTGACACACACACAGTCAGCATTTGCAGGATTCAAACCCCTAGCTAGCTATGTTATGACACTAGAGAACGATGCATTAACACAGCGTGCTATCTGCTTTACAAGGGGGTTCCCTTTCTCCGGCTGTATTTGTAGGATGGTGACATCATCAGTCTTTCCAAAGAGGAATGTACCTCTTTTAGTGTGTTTTCCCAGTCTCCAAAAAGGGCACTCCTTTTAAAGACAACTGCATGCACACACACAAACAGTTTGCAGGATTCAAACCCCTACCTAACTATGTTATGATACTACAGAGAGACACTTTAACACGGCACGCTATTTGCTTTACTGGCTGGTTTTCCTTCTCCTGCTGTATTTATAGGATGGTGACATCATCAGACTGGACATGGTGATGTGTGTACACTTTGTTTTATGCCATTCCAGGAATGGTCCATGTGGGTCAGCAGGTGTCAACAGCTTGAACAAGACCTCAGAATCCTTACCTTATGTGATCTATCAGTGGACACAATGACATTCCGTCATATGTCAACACATATTTATGCACAGCTTAGGTTCATAGGTTCATAGGTTCATACTAGGTTATCTGCCCTAGGGCATTTATAAGCCTAGCCAGAGTATGTTTGGCTTTCGCCACCCATTTTAAATTAATTTTGCTATGCCCTTTTTCGAGGTTAGTATACTGTGCCTCTGTCTAACAGTGACACAGAAGTGATACCCGGGGTAAACCTATGATCTCCCATCCACTCATCAAGATTCCTCTTGAAGAGAGTCAATGAGGGACTCTGCCTAACCTGGACTGGGATTTTATTCCATAGTGAAGGGAGCCTCTGGGTTATGAATCTGTCCCTCCAGCATATCCTATTTATTTCAGTGCTGAGGTTCAAGTCTCTCGAGCGTGTAGCTCGATGGGATTTGGATCTTTTGAGGTGCAGCATGTCCCTTAATTTCGGGTAGAACATGGCCTTATACGTCAGGCACAGGTCACCTCTGAGCAGGCGGTATGCCACTGAGTAGAGCTGGAGTTTCTTTAACCGGGCAGCATATGGCATCTGTTTGAGCCCTTTGATCCTTTTGGTGAGGTACTTTTGGGGTCTTTCCAGTTGCTGCATGTGTTTGGTAAGGTACATCCCAAAAGGGGCATTGTACTCGATTATGGGCCTGATGAGGGAAGAGTAAAGAGGCATGATGACCTCCCCTAATCTAGATGTGAATCCCTTCATGATTAGGTGGGCTATATAAAATGTTTTTCTAACCACTTTGGCCACGTGGTTGTCAAATGAGAGATTGCTATCAACTTGGGTCCCCAGGTCCCTAATGACTTCTTCTGTACTTAATGGATTACCATCTATGTGGTAATTTGTGGGCACTTTGTTTTTGCCAAAGGGGATGACTATACACTTTTTGGTGTTTAGCTTGAGGCCATGGCTCTGGCAACCAGCTTGTTGGTTTTGTGGATACTACATGTGTCTGGGATGTTGATAAAGGGCTCTTCAAAGTCTATGTGACACATGTGTAGATGTGTTCATTGATGTATGTCCTGGGTGGCTGCCTTGCAAACAGTGTAGCATGTTTGGGAACCATGATCCACACATGAACATACCACAGTTGGTAGGGTTGTGTGTATGTCAGCTTCCAATAGCTCTGTTTATGACTGCAGCCATAATGGACTCCATGACCTTGCAAATCAGACTTCATAGACGCACTGGACTTGACTTCCCATGGTGTGTTGTGCACCAACACTTGTGGGGAGTGCCATAAGTAGCTGTGACACATTCAATGGTTACACATCCTGTGTAGGGGGTGAGGCTCAGCTGACTGTTCAGGTGCATGATCTGTTTGTTCTGTAGTTTGTGCATGACACATATTGGGAATCAATGTATTCCACTTGCTGCCATTCTTTTGGCAGTGGGGGTAGCTGCTCATCCATTCTACATGTGATATCTTCTGGTATGATGATATGGACTATTGTCAGTGGGAGGTGGGTATGTACATATGGGCCTGTCTGTCATGATGTTGGCATTGTCACTCAGGTACAGTTGGCCCTAACCCAGGACATATATGGGTGTACATTGCTATTTATGACATAGCTGAAGGAGGTGTTATGATTCAGTCTGGACTCCTTCTCAGCTACTCTTTACAAAACACCAACGAACATGAGCACTAATCCCTGTTATACTCTTTTACATGCTTAACACCCTACTGATCCTTTGTGATCAGGCTACAGAGTATGTCATGATAATATTCTGGCATGTCAAAGGGGTCGGTTTCATGTGTACTCTCCAGTCTAGCTGGTGGATATTGTGATATTGACACAATGTCACATCTGCCTCATGTACACAGACAACCCTCTCATCCTCCCGACAAACTCAGATACATGTGTGAGATGCACCTATATAGACATACAGGGTGCTGAACTCTCTCGACCCATGACTGGCACAGTCTATCAGGAGGTGAAGGTAACCACACACACACCACATATCAGTCTCACATATCCTCTAGCAATAGCACTCAATCCACATTATCACACATAGACATGCTCAGATGCTGTAAATGTTCTCTACCTAAGCAGCAGAGACCTCCAAAGCAGACACACACACACACCTGCTACCCCACTACAATACCCACATATCACATAGTTCACAATGTCAGTGTGCCACACAGTCACTGCCCTTCAGACTAAACAACACACCTAATACACTTGTAATAGGTGATACTTATTGTCAGACACACTGACGTACCATTCACCAGCCCTAACAAGGGAATAGTCACTTTGGGCTGTCTGTTGGGTGCCAGCATCTGCCGCATTACACAGGCCATCAGGTCACTCCAAAGCATGTACAGGACTGGCACCATCATTGTCCATGCTGGTGTGTATAAACTCAGAAGTTACTCCCTGGACCACATGACATGATAGATATAGGAACACTCTGATCATGTAGCCCAGGCCAGTATGACCCTGACCTTGTCTAGCATCTTACACCCACCAATTATGATGTCACAGTATCCGGACACACATATGATATTTAACAGTTGCCTAACAAATTTGTTTAATTCATAGGGGATACGGTGTCTGTCAGCCTATGGTGACATGCTCAACATGTCACGTAGCTTCACTATGGACAGCTTGCACCTGTCACCTTGGACTTTGGAATGCTGGCTAAGGCTCTTGCTACCACCATAGTGCCTTTTTTAAGCAGGGCTCAGAAGACTAACCCATCTCCATTGACATTACAGGTTAAATGAAACTAAGGGTAATGCTGCTCAACAACAGTTGTGTTAACCTCATATTGCGGCCACTCAGGACTCTCCTCAGTATGGAGGATAGTGATATCTGTGCACTGACAGACGCCTGGTTCAGGCTAACTTATGCACACCAGCACTACCAGGTTATGTTTTATACCATGCTGTCTGGCAACAAGCCTTGGAACACACAACACAACTAGGGGGAGTATCTATATACATCGCAGATACACACACCTCCGGGTTAGTAGCACTGCACAAAGCATCACAGACCATACATATACAACTACCATTGTGCAATACTGCCTTTCAGTTTGTTGCCTGCTACAGAACACACTCCCACACTCAGGAACCACACTCGGCTTTCGTGGGAACTATGAAGAATATGAAGGTCTCCACAAAACACCATTATATTGTGTGACTTCATATACACAGATATTGACTGGGGATACTACTCAAGCCCCGACAACCTCACCCAACAGTCGCTACAATTTGTAGACTCATATGCTATGGCACAACCAGTCAGCACAGCCACAAGGGGGAATACATATTGGACCTGATCATCACCAACATGGGGACTCTATGTTCCACACCAGCAATATACCCCTCAATGGTAAGGTCAGGACATACATGTATCTCACTGGTCATACATATACCCTCCACACACCCATCCTGTGTAATCTTGGTGAACTTCTCATGAGCCAACGTCTCACTTCACTGCAGCAAGGTGGTATCCTTCAGAGACCCTGAGAGAGTGGCAAATATGGTTCACACTACTGCATCCTTTACATATATATTCTATGGACATCTAGTGGACTGCATAGATTGTGCTATCCCAAATAACAACAGGACTCACTACTCCAATGGCAGGGGACTGTCCAGTAGACCCCAGCCATTAATAAGCTGTACAACATCAGGAGGAAGCTACTACATGATAGAGCACAATCCCACACTGGGAAGGCATCTGTGATCTGTACTAGCAGACAGCTACGATCACTCATGAACTTTTCTAAGGGCCGCTTCTACCGGACAATTGCAACAGACACGTAGGACTATCACACGGCCTTCTTAAGTTATGTCAGGAACCTGGGTGGACACTCACTGATATGCTGTGAGTTACTGCATACTGAATAAACCTACCCTGAACCCACTGGCATTGCCAACATCCTGGCAAACGGGTTCAGTGCAGATGTCTCCCACCCCCCCCCTAAGGAGCAACTATCCATCCCAACAGAGTATAACCTCTCTGACATCACGCAGTAACAGGTGAGTGCTGCACTCCCCAAAGCATACATCACAGTATCAATGTGACCAGACAGTGTCCCAGCCTGCATCTTACACGAGCATCATGACAGATGTAACCCTCGCATTACATCACTGTTCAATATCGGAGTTACCACAGGATATGTACCCAAGGAATGGCGTACAGCAACAGTGGTCCCACTACACAGAGTTGGTGCCACAACGGACCACAGACAATATTGCCCTATAAGCCTATGTAGCCTGTTCTGCAAAGCTATGGAGTGTATTGTTATGGGACTCATACACATAGACATAGGGAACCTACGGACACTGTGTCCTATAAATTTGAGCATTGTTGTGGGTAGATCTTGCCTCTTGAACCTGTTTGTATTCTTTAAACGGCTAACAGGTCCATCGACATAGGGATGGCTGTCCACACAGCCTACCTGAACCTTACAAAACCCTTCAACACAATAACCCACTGGGCCATTATGCATTGGCTCACCAGTGTCGATATGGACACATATCTCACACGATGGATTGATACCTGGATCAGGGATAGCACCCACATGGTCAGAATTGCAGGTGCCATATCTGACTATACACCAGTTACACGTGGCATCCCACACGGCTCAGTCCTGGGACCTCTCTTGTTCAGTATATATTTGTCTGAAGTACAGGCTACAACAGAGGGAATATGGCAGAACATGTTTGCACTTGGCTGCAAACTGGGTGCCATGATCAACTCTCCAGCTGTCACATGCATCCTCAAACAGGGTCTCACAGAGATGGATGACTGGTGCCTGAGCCATGGCCTACAGCTAAATGCCATTAGTTGCATAGTCATCCCCTTTGGGAATAACAACATGCCCACACATTACCACATAGGTAGCACTCCATTACATACGGTAGGAATTGTTAGGGGTTTGGGGACATGACTTGTTCGTATTGTCGCCTTTGACATTCACATTGCCAAAGTGGTTGGACACACCTTCTACGTGGGCCACCTTATCCCATATGATTTCACATCTAGATCGAGTGAGGTCATTGTGCCCCTATACTCATCACATCCATGCTTGGTTACAATGCCACATTTGGGGTGTACCTTACCCGACACCTGCAGCAACTGTACTGGCCACGGAAGTTCCTCACCAAGCAGATCTAGGGACTCACACAGATGCCCTGCACAGTTCAGATGCAGTAACTCCAGCTCTACTCAGTCGCTTACCACCTACTCAGATATGATGTGTGCCTGTTGTTTACAGATATACCCAACCCAGAATTACTGGACATGCTCCACCTCAGGATATCCGACTCCCTTGGAGCTACACACTCCAGGGACGCATACCTCAGCACAGATGTTAATAGGACATTGTGTAGGGACAGATTCTTATCCCAGAGGCTCCACTCACTCCAGAATGTAATCCCAGTTTCACATAGGCAGAGCCACCCAATGACCACCTACTGGAGACATATTGACGACTGTATGGGTGATCGTATATTTAACCCTGGGATGTCTTCTGTGTCCCTGCTAGACAGAGGCACACAAGCCTAAATGTACATGGGCTATCTTGTGTGACCTACTATTCACACACACAGTGTAGTAATCTGACAGGGTTGCGAATGCCAAACACACTCTGGATAGGCTTGTACATGCCCTAGGGCAGATAACCTGGTATCGACCTATGAACCTATGCTAATGATCATGATGCACAATGTTTATTGCTGATACTGTTTGCAGGTCTTTATCATCTTTGCTTTACAAGTTTCTATGAACAACTTCGGTATCTGCAGAACATATTTGATTATGACAGGGTTCCACTATATTATAGATGTGTCTGTTGTCATATAACTGTGTGCACAGGGCGGATTGCTGTATAGTGACAGGTTCCTGGGTTAACACATGCAACTGCCAGATATGCGTGGCCCACTGCTGTACTCAGACATGGCCTAAGTGTGTGAACATGCCCAGTTCTGCCATTCCGTGTTTTGTTGACTGACATTTGTCTCATTTATTCAAGTGTTTGAGCATGCCCAGTGTGACCTTTCAGTATGTTGCTATCTGAGGTCCACTACATTTGTTGATGTGTGCGAACATGACCGATATTAACATTTATACTGTGTGTGTTGGAAGTCAGGTTCTGTTCTCACTGTAGGACTCATCTTTGTGTCATAACTCGACAAGGATTATGCTGTGCCTGCAGGGTTTCCATGAAATACTTTGCATAGACTTATCAACATTCCTTCATATAGGCTGACCACTGCAATACTGTCATGGTTTAGTGGTTCAGTACTTTGGCTATAGTGCACAGTTTCCTGGGTTCGAAGCCCATCACTGCTTTATATTTTCATACTGAGCAGATCAGACTGCTTAAGGGCCAGTTAAGCAAATATGAGCATGTTGGCTTTTGTTCAGCTATGCCCTACTTAGACCAGGCTTGTCTGACATTGCTCAATATTCACCAACATTGCTGGACATTGCCCAGTATTACTGAACATTGACCACAGTTGTGCTAGTTGGTGTGTGCGATTTTGTTTGCATATACTACATGGTGGTAAATGCTGTTTAGCATTGCTTTATATTGCTTAACACATGGCAATCATGCCTTAGGTGGTGCTGCAGGGCTGCCTATGTCGGATGCACATACTACACTCCCTGTACATGTTTGAAAGCAGGTAGTGTCAACTTAGGCATCCCTTTTACTATATGTGCGAGTCAGAGAGAGGTATCATTTCCAGAGTTCCTACTGAGCCAGTGTATGTGCTATGCATTGCCTCTTTGCCATGGCCAAAGCATACTGGACACACCTCCTTCTGCCTACTGGGGCAGGCTCAGGTTGTTCCTCCTCTGAGTCACGCTCTGCCTGTGATGGCCTTGGCAATGTTGGGGGACTGTTTGGCCCAGGCCTATGCTGGTCCTGCTGCAGCTGTTTTTGCAGGATCATATTATGTAGCATAGCACATACCATGACAATTTGGGTACATCTAGTTGGTGAGTACTGCAAGGCTCCACCAGATGTGTCCTGGCACCGGAACCGTGACTTGAGCAGCCCAAACACATGCTCTATTACATTACATGTTTGTGCGTGTGCCTCATTATGGCGTTCCTGTTCAGGTGTGTGTGCATTTCTGATGGGTGTCATCAGCCACGGCTCCAGTGCATAGCCAGCATCCCCCACTAGGTGACCATGTGGGATGTCCCCATTGGCAAATGTCTGGTACAGCTGCGTCAGATGCCAGATATGGGAATCATGGTAGCTTCCAGGGCAGCCTGCACACACATTCAGTATTATGCCCTAAGCATCACACATGACCTGGCAGTTGATGGAGGGGAAACCCTTGTGGTGGAAGTATACCCTACCCCGCTCGCCAGCTGGTGCTTTGATGCATATGTGCGTGCAGTCTATTGCACCCACTACCTCAGGGTATTCCGCTATTTGCTGGAAGAGACACATATTGCTGGCCAGTACCTCATGGGAATTGGGGAAATATACATGATCACCGACATGTGCTGACATGGCATCCAGGAACTGGTGTAGTACCCTGGATGCTGATGCCTGTGATATCCCCATCATATCACCAGTTGGTCTCTGGAAGGTACCTGTTGCTAATATTCTTAGGCCAACACATACCTTGGCTTCCACTGGGATGGGTTCCCTTCTGTTGGTTCTGTGTGTGAGGCGTGGCCTGCAAAGCTCAACAATTTGCTGCAGGAAGTCTCTGTCCACTTTATAGAGCTCCACTATCTCCAGTTCATGTAGCCCCTGGTAGGTTACCCTGGGCCTGTACACTCTTTTCCGTCTCCTCTCTGTGGGTTGTCCAGCAGCATTTCCATTGTCACCACCCTCAGCATTTTGCATATGTCACCTTATTACAGCAATGGCAGCCCCTAACATTTCTTTGTCTCAGTAAAGCTTTCTCAGTTTTTACTTCTATTAGCTTACTACAGTGTCTGTTTTGAGAAACATAATGGACTGTTGTTTGTAGAGTTTTAAGTGCCAGGCTGGGCTGGGCTAGCGTACTGCCTGTGTAATTGACTGATTCTGATTGTTTTCACCTGCTAGCTCTGCTAGTACTCCCTGGTAGCTTCCTACTATTTGTTGTGCTTCGTTTTTCCTTTCTGTTTCCTCGGGGGGGGGGGGCGCCGCGCACACAATCACAAACACGCGCACATCAGCTAACACGCACGCACGCATGCTTAAATGGACTAAAACTTGCTTATTCAGGTTAAAACACGTGCACACCAGCGCAAACACGCTTACAACTCTTTAAACAGCCTTATACAGGCTTACTCCAGCTTAAATGTGCACACTCACGCTTAGACGCATGCACTCTGTCTTACTCGGGTTTACACTTGCGCACACGCATGCATTCCCACTCAGCAAGAAACTTTGGTGTTATCCACGGCATACACCTTCCATTTCTTGCCTTTCCCTAGCCTACCTGTTGACACACCTCTTTCCATGATGTGTAAATGACAGCTGACACATGCCACTCTGCTCCAATGAGCTTCACTTCTTTCATACATACCCCCTCGTGATGTCACCTATCTTCTACTCTGTTACTCCCCATATCCTACTCCTACACTCCACTGACTGTGCTCATTTGCTATGTAAACTTGCGATTCACTATCCTAATGCTCATTTACATAGGATTGCCTATTAATGCTTGGTTACATGTCTTAGACTGAGCTTCCCCCTTTGGCAACCTCTACTCGGTGGTTATGTTGTCTTCAGCCTGCCATTCCCTTACATTGTACATTAATAATTTCAATAAAATCCACATTTGTGGGTTTTAATTTTTAGTATTCTGGGTTTTAGAGCGCAGCCTGTTTGCGCGGTGCTGTGCTATGCTTAAACATCGGAAATCGGCGGAGAAAAATTCAAATATTTTTATTTTCATATTGCATCAGGAAACATTTCACATGGCCATATATTTGGCCATTGGCATGCTTCCTGCACTGGATGCAACCTTTATTTGGAGCTGTCATGGATCCGCTTTGCTATTTGCAGAACGGTACTCAGTTGTCAACTGAGTACATTTCTGCAAATAACACTGCTCTTACTCGGACAGGTTTGGGTTTCCTGAATCGCAAATCTACCTCATTTGCATGCCTTTAGCCTGCAATTGAGGTAATTTGCATATCCCAGCCCTGTCTGTGCAAGAGCTGTTTTAGGAGCTCTCTTACACACCCCTTGTTCCTGGATCGCTCGTCAGACATGATGGCTGCATAGAGTCTTACTCTACTTTAAGACTCCGTGCAAGCCTTCGTGAATCCGGCCCTTAGTCTAAAATCTTTTTATAATGCCTGCTCCTTTTTCCAACAGCAGGCCTGTTCCCCCTAATGAAATTCACATTAGATTCCTACAAGGCATGCAAATATACCACAATGGCAAAAAATACTTTACGTGCATGCGGGTAAGTTATTCCACTAAACAACAGCATCATAAGTTTTTGTCAACTTTTTCATCTTCTCAAAAGTCTTCTATATTTGAAAAAAGATCATTGTTATTCACCACAGATTCCCTCAAATTCTTTCATATCATTTCCAACAAACCCCCCCCAAAAAAAAATCACAGTGAAAGACAGTGAAGAACTTTTCCTGTTTTAATGAACCTCAACGAGATGAAGAACCATCTGCCTCAGCTATACCCAGCAACCATAACCCAAGATGACTGTAAAGCTGCTGGTGTTGAAAGATAGCCTATCAAACTTTTCATTATAATGTTGCTAGAGCCCTCTGCTCCTCTCTGTCAAGAGTCACAGCTCTAATTGTCAGCAATATATGCGACTCTCCTTCCAACACATGATTTCATGGACTTACTTCTTACTGCTCATGATACGTTGCTGAAGCATTAATGCATGTTTTCTGCAGAAGATAAAAAGGTTGCTCTTCTTCCTACATGTTCCTGGGGTGCCACTAGTCTCAGTATGATATTTATTCTTGGTGCATATTTTTGTCCATCTACTTTTACAGTGCTACATGGCCAGTCTCTTGTTCTAATGTAAATGTTTAGCTGTCATTAATATTTCGCAGCTATGAACCTTATTAACACCTATTTCTCTGAAACCTTCTATCTTGCATCTGGTTCAAGTCAAGCTTCATTTCCAATACTGTACCAGAGTTAAGCTGTCCCAGAGTCAACTACTTTGATATCAGTTATCTGTACCCTTCCCACCAGTGCCCTACTCAACACTATTCTTCCCAGGGCTGTTGTTGGTACCTGTGGCTCTTGCCCTTCTGTTCTCATCTGCTCAAGTATTGAAATTTAAGACTAGTATCTCCATTGCAAGGATGCTGGTGTCAACTTTCTAGGCATCAGGATTCATGGCTTAGAAATCTGCACTGTGTTTGCAGTGCAATAGCTACAAACCAATTTCACAGTCTTCGTTATGATCAAAATCTAATATAGGTTTTCATCCATCATCTTCAACTCATATATCCTGCTAAATGCTACTGCTTTCTCCCATTCCAATACAATTTTTACTGTCAGTCCCAATTTTTGAAAGACCAGAGGAGTCATATGAAACTGGATCGTGTCATAAACACTGTAGAAAGTGCCTACACCAATTTATGCACTTGCAAATGACCATTGTTGCAACATGGTAATTGGACTATTGAACCAGTTTCTCTCTCTGCAAGGCAGGTTACAGAAAACAATTTTCCCATAAACATCTGGGGTGATTCTGCCATGGGAATACAGCATATATGATTCTACCAGCCTTACAGGAGACAACCCTGACACCAGAGCTCCTGTCTTAAAAAAGTAGGCAGGATTTACCAGCCTCACAGTGAGTGCACTGTTTGTGCAAAAACTCAAAACATACTATTTTTTTTATGGTAATACTATGAAGAACCACCACGCTCCTTCTTCCCTTTAAAGAATCATAAGATCCGACATATTACCCTCATGTATACAGAAGTACCTGATGCACATACTGTGTTTTCTTAAGATGTGACTGATGAGCTTTAATCTACTGCTGAAAAGATTCTAAAGAATCTACAGATAGAAAATATCATGGAAGAGGCATGTAATTCTTTAACTGTCACCTATCACCTGACTGAAGGGGAAGTTAGAGCAGCAGGATCTTGCTCTGCCATCTGTTGCTATTCCTGACTGCAGTTAACATACATATTGAGCGTATCAAGTCACCTTTCTGAATTATTCCTTTAAGGGGTCTCATGTCTTCTGTCCAGACATTACAGAACAATTTCAAGAAAAGAATGGATAACAAAACGTACATTTGTGGGTGTGAAATTCATCTACAATACAATATTTTTGGATGTAAATGGGACAAGCGTTGTTTTGTCATGGACATCAGGAGTGACAACTGATGGGACAAAGGCATAGGCAGGTTCTTTGGTACAAATCTTAACAAGATCATGGTCTCAAAGGCTAAGACTCTTGATCCCAAAGAAGCTAAGGTCAACATAAGAGTGAGTGAGTGAGTGAGTGAGTGAGTGAGTGAGTGAGTGAGTGAGTGAGTGAGTGAGTGAGTGAGTGAAAGCAGTTCCTTTGCATCTTATCTTAAGTATGCAATGTACATGAAGATTTTCCTGCACGTCTCAGCATAAAAAAGATTCACGGAAGTAAGTTGGGCAAGGATATTATATTAATTGATGGTTTCATCCCCTTATCTTAAAATCCTGAGCTTGATATCAGATATTATATGCTGCACATAGGATTCTGTGAATGCCTTCTCAGAATTCAGTGGTCTCACAACTCAGATTCTATTACACCTTTCAATCAGATCTCTTAAGACACATTATTGTCATTTTGCCCGATGGATGATTTAACAAAACTTTTGACATGACATCACTTGCAGTGGTTACAATGGAATGATAAATGAACAGATACAGCTGTTTTTTGTTAGCTGGGTTTACATAAACTATATATTAGTCCAGTGTGCCTTTTTTTCTCTCCCAAACCTATATCTTTATCACACTGGCTTGGTTTCACTTTTATTTACAGTTGTAATTAGTCTATATTAAGGGACAATGTATGTGTATTAAAATAAATCAAGGCTGTCACATTTTTTTTTCATTTTTGCAAAATAAAGCCACGAGTCTTATTTAAGCTGCACATTTTTCATATGTTATTCTTTCTGTTGTGTATTACAGTAAAAAAGTAGTAAACACAACAGATTTCTATTAAAATAAACATTTATAGTTGCAAATTTAAAGACAGATGAATGCCTAATGAAACCAATATACAGCAACACATTGAAAAGTGAAACATCTGGGGATTCAGACTTCATTTACACTGCAGCAATTTCAAACGATGCAGCCACACCCAATGGTACTTACTAGTAGGCACAAATTGGTCTAAGGCCCATAATTAGGTACAGGTTTTAAATATTGCTCTTATCAACCTTGAAAGTTAAGAAAATACAGGTCTTACATTCAAGTGAATTGTGTGAAGGATATGAAGTCTGAAAAATAACTATTTGACATTATTTAGTGATATCAGTCCTCATTAATTTCAAAAAGGACAAAAAGGTAAGGAGGCTAGATCCAGTCCACAACGATTTATTCACAAAGCAATGTAAGCGCTTTCGGTTGACAAAATATACAACCTTCCTCAGACAAATCATTCGAAAAATGGTAGGGATTTAAATATAAAAACATGGTGACATCATCACATCCTAATCATAAAATTAAATCAACAGCCATGTTATAAAATATATTAAGTGTATAAGAATAAACATGTATAAATAAATAAATATGAATATAACACTAATTTAAGGCTATTTATCAAGTTAAATACTTTCAAAACATAATAAATATAACACCTATTGCTATATTAAAATTTAAAAATGTATATATAAATATATATATATATATATATATATATATATATATATATATAGAGAGAGAGAGAGAGAGAGAGAGAGTATATGTATCATATATACATTAACGTCTCTCCAAAGATTTGAGCTTAAGTAAGCATTTCAAAGAGCACATTTCATTAAGTCCAGGAAACATGTGAGCATTCATTAATAATTGCCACCAAAGCTCCCTATATTCAAGCATTAAGGACTAAGGGCCACCTCTAGGATTAATCTTAACCTGCTCAATCACTAAAAATAGAACAAAATTATCATTAAATTGGTTAATATGCCTTGCTAAGGCATTCATACAATCATTCCTAGAAATGCAATACTGATGTTCATAAAGTCTCTGTTTCATGTGGCGCTCAGTCTTACCAATATAAAATTGGGGACAACACTGGCATTCAGCTAAATATACAACCCCAGTGCTATTACAATTATATCTATCTCTCATGGAATAAGTGATAGACCTAAGACAAAACTTATATGAGACTTTAACATGCTTGCACTGGGGACAGCACCCACATTTAAATGGGTCTACTTTATTCTATCGAAACCGCGTTATGTCGAAAGTGAGTTTATCGACATGTAATCAGCGAACCACGAATCCAGCGAACACACAAAACTGCAAAAATCGAAATGTCTAAGTGTTTTGGTTGGCCCGTCTGAGCTACAGTTCCATAAGGTAAGTGTGCAATAGTTACGGACATTAGGGTAAGGATTAGGGTGCGGGTTAAGGTAAGTGCATAAATAGGTGATGTAAGATGGGCAATGTATTTAACATTTAGTGTAGGGTTTGAGGTAGGAGTTTGGTTAGTGTATGTGTGTGGTTTATTTATTTTGTTTGGGTATAGCTCCATAGGGTAAGTGTGTGGTAGTTAAGGACCTTAGGGTTAGGGAGGGGTTAAGGATAGTGCGTAGATAGCGGTGTATGTGGGGTTTAGTGTAGGGTTATAAGTAGGGTTTTTGTTGGTGTGTGTTTGTGGTTTATTTATTTTGTTTGTATGGGTAGTATGTTTCGGGCGTTGGGGTTGGCCATGTATGACAATTCGGTATTTTGAGTTTCGTGGTTTCGTGCATTCGATTATTTTGCAGTTTGGTGTATATTTGTCAGTGTAGCGGTGTTAGACGTAAAGCATTTTCATTTAAATAAAGTAGACCCATTTAAACATCCTTCCTGGTCAAGGAGTAAAGGAGTGTTTTCTCTCAACCATATTCTTGAGATTAACCCCCCTTTTATAAACAATATTAGGAAAATCTAGTATCTTGTTTCTCAAACTGCCATCATCCATTAAAAAGGCCCATTTGTTACAAATAACAGATCACACTTCATGGGCATCCAGAGAAAAGGCAGTAATAAAGGATAGAGAAATGTTTGTAACCATGTTTTCTTCAAAACCATTGTCATCCTGAATAGGATAACCTAACGTTGTTCCTGATGGGCTGATGCAATTATTTAATAAAGGCTTAAACCAGCCTGAATTTCGTTTTTGGGTAACTTCATCTATTAGTCCCTCAATCAAATCAGAGGGATACCCTCATGCAATAAACATTCTCATAAGGGTGTCACATTTTATTTGAAATTCATAATCCAAGGTGGTCATACGAGCAGCCCTCACTAACTGCCCCTTTACAACAGACCACTTCTGAAAAAATGAGTGGGAGCTTTCAAAATGTAAGAAGCAGTTGGAATAGGTTGGTTTTCGATAAATTTTAGCTGTATAACAATTATTGCTAATGTCTTTGTTCAACAGCACATCCAAAAAGTTGATGCAATCAGTTTTAAATTCATATGTGATATTTAAAAAAGTAGTGAGATCAGATATTACTTCAATAAAATGGACAGCTTCATTCTGGTTACCTTGAAATAATATAAAAATATTGTCAAGGTAATGTGTATACCAAATTACATGCTTTTTAAAGATGTCATGTTTAAAAAGCATCGTTATCTCCCAATGCGACATGACGCAGTTGGCAAAGCTCCCTCACATGGGGAGCCGATTGCAATACCGGATTTTTGAAGGTAAATATCTCCACCAAACATAATGTAATTGTTTGTTAAAACAATGTCAAGAAGATATTCAATTAAATCAATTTCATCTCCCCTTACATTATTCAAACATAAAACTCTCTTACCCACGACATCCCTAAATTCTGAGGGATAACAGTGTATAAGTCACACACATCTATTGTTAAAAAATGTACATCATTATGATACTGTAAGCTGTTAACAGACTCCAAAAAATACCAGGAGTCATGACAAATCTGAACCTGACCAGCCAAATACTTCCGCAGTTTACTGTCAACTACCCTAGCACACCTGTAGGTAATGCTGTTACGGCCGTCGACAATAGGGCGGAATGGGGGGCTGCTCAAGTCCTTATGTAATTTAGGCAACCCAAAAATCATTGGTGTAACTGGGGAGGGGTTTATTAAATAATTAAACATATCCAAATCTACCATTCCATCAATGAATAAATCATTCAGTAAGCTTCTAACATGTTGATACGCACCATTCAGTTCATTAAGAGATGCTTTCGCATAATTTTTGGTCAATAATAAGTTCAATATTTTATCATGATAAACAGTTTCACTCATTAAAACTAAGCCTCCACCTTTATCTGGCTTTAAAAACGAATGCCTTGTACTTTCAAAAAATTCAAAGCATCAATCTGACTATCAGACACATTAAGCTTGTTCTTAAATTTAGAGCAACTCCTAGTTTTAACTAGATTTCTCAAATCAATCTCACATAATTTTTCAAAACAATTAAGAGAAAAATGTAGCTGGGGGTTAAAAACACTGGCAATACGACATTCATTATTAACAGCAGGCAAATTCCCAAGTAAACAGTGTAAATTAAGTTTACGAACAAATATTTTCAAATCCAGCAGTGTATCAACTAGATTCATACATTTAGAAGGTAAAAAAGATAACCCTCTTTATAACAGATTAACAGATCATCAGGAACAACTACATCAGTAAATTTATATATTTTAAAGTCACTTGATGTGTTGTATAAAATCCGTAGATATGGATCTAAAAGAAATATGTTTGCATGGCTTAAATTAATGTCCAGCATTATCTCCGTTGATAGTTGTTCTTGTTCCGACGTGATTTTGGATTGCTGTTGTTCACTCTCAATGTAGCATTCTGAAGTGTTGGGCCATTCTGAAAAAAACACGTAATTACCACCTTGGTTCTTATTGGCTTGTTGATCTTTAAGCCGTTGACTATGCCTAGGGGATTCACAATGTTGGACATTAGGTACATTACCATTATTAGTACCACTGGTACCTGGTAATTCTATATTGACAGTGTTATCAGCTGCTCTTCCTCCTTTGCTTACTATATGTGAAGTTGCAGCAGGCATAGTAAAAGCGACAGTGGGCTCAACCATATGTGGGGGTAGGCAGTCCCAGTGGTATAATCCTTCTGGTCTCGTTCAAGTTTTTTATTTTTATTGAATTTCATCTTTTCAATAGCCTGTTCTATGCTATTGAAAATACGAATAAAATTGTATTTATATCTCAAGAAGTCAACATCATTTTTAAACTGGACTTCTAAATCATATAGTTCATTCTTGAGTTGCTCAGTTTGTTGCCTATAATTTTCGATAAGAAGTGCCAAAAATTCACAACCCTGCTTATTGAACAATGTTAAAAGTTCTTTGTGAAATTGTGAGTTGTGAATTACACCAGAAGGGAAACGCCACTGCCGTAATCCCTTCGGGACATGTGATCTGGTGATAGAAATTTCTAACTGTAATTTTTTATATTTAAAAAAACTTACTGTCAAAAAGCTTTAAATTCACAAGGCACACTGGAAATCTCTAAAGGAACTCCAGGCAAGAGCAGAACTGAAGTCAAACTTGTTAAGCAACAATTTATTTCCACAAAGCTTTTCGTTCAAGTGATAGCCGAACTTCTTCAGACAAACAGAGCAAACAAAACCACACCCATATATACATCTCCCTTTACAAACATATGTTAAAATTAATTAACATTTAAAGGGACTATACCATAAATAACAAGACTGCAAGTTAAAAATAAAAAAAACTTTTATACATGATCAATCAAATATTACCCACTAAATAAAAACCAACATCCTCAAATGCTGGACATGTAAAAATCCTACTTAGACTAATATAAAATAAACCTAATCCAGTAAAAAATCAAACAATCATGAAATGTTACCCCAACGTTCACATTTCAAGATTTATAAAAACATGCTGTTAATATAATGCTTGCTTAAATCTCATACAAACAGGTAGACAAATGGAAATAAGTATGCGCCAATATATGTGCAACTACCATCAATGCAAACATCAGATGGCCATTGCTCTATCTCAGTAGACTTTATAATTTCAGTATGCATGAAAGAGAAACCTTGTCATTAAGACCTGGAGCTCTGTAAGAATTCAACCTCAGCTGCCAAATCAATTCCTGTCTCTCTAACAGTAACTGGTAAGAGGCCCCCTTTTACATCTGATGTAATTTGATTTAAAACCCTAAACACAAAAGAGTGACTGGGATTCTCACTACAATGTTTGGCCAGGGCATTCTCTAACCTAGCCTTCCTTATGCTGCATACATGCTCATAGATCCTTTCTTTCAACTTCTTGTCAGTCTTGCCCACATAAAATGTGGGACAAAGCTGACAGGTAGCAAGGTAAACTACAGACCTCGAAGAGTATGTATATATCTTCCCTTTATCCTGTAAGTTTTGTTAGCTACTGAAAAACTGGCCCCAGTTGCCAAGTGCCTGCAACAACTGCACGCCTCACACTTGAAAGTCCCATCAATCTGGTGACATATTCCACTATTCATCTCCATGATACTCTTTAAATTATAACCTTTCCTGTAAGTGATGTAAGGTCTGTCACCCAATTTACTTATTATGTCAGAATCAAAACTGAACAAATCCCAGTTTCTCACCAGGATACACTTTATTAAATCTGCCTCTATACTGTAAGGGGTAATAAATCTCATTGTAAAACTCAACCCATTATCCTCCACATTATTTTCATCAATGGAAACAAAAGAGAGGGAGCCTGTGTTAGTGTAACCAGTACTAGACATCATGGTTTGCCCTGTCAAAATAGGTTTGTAAACTCCCATTCTTCTTTTGTTTTGTACCTCCTCTATTACACTAACACAGGCTCCCTCTCTGTTGATTCAGCATTATTGCCCCAGGTCAAAGCAGTGCACTGGAACACCTACCAACATAGCCACTCACAGGATTAAAAATGAAAATTGGCATTTTACACACACACACACACACACACTCACACTCACACACTCACACACACACACACACACACACACACATTCCAGACGACACTTACTTGTTGAAGTAGAACTATAGAAGCAGCATGGCGGCAACAAACAGAACATTAAATTCCATGAGGTAGGAAGAATAGATGATGCACGTACAGATGCAGCTTTTAGGAAGGCAGCCATTGTGTTCAGATAATTGACATTTTAGGAAGGCTGCATTCAGATAATAGGTTCATAGGTTAGTACTAAGCTAACTGTCCTTTCGAGCCATTTTAAGCTTAGCCAATTATCCCTTGTGGGACTCAAACCCTGCACCTTGTGTTTGTAAGGCAAATACCTTAACCATTAGGCCACCATCAACATTTTGGGTGATCGACTCTCTACTGTACAACACTTTCTAATATTTATAATTTTCATAATTCTTCAAATATTTAGAATTTAGTATAGTGTGGTATTTGTTTATTTATTGACAAGTCACAAAATACATAGTTTAGCATGGGGCCCCTATGCTAGTGGGGCCTCCAGCAATTGCCCATTGTATCCATGCATTAAGGCAGCACTGATTTTATGAAGAACAGCCAAATATATATATATATATATATATATATATATATATATATATATATATATTTTTTTTTTTTTATTTATTTATTTATTTTTATTGCAGTTGGTTTACCAGGATAGTCCATTTGGCCTTGAAGAACCCGTTTTCAATGGAGTCCTGGGGAGAAAAGCTCCAAAACAGAAAACAGATATACATTAACATTTGATAGTAATTACTAGATACATTGAAGTAGCAAAACATAATGTCATTATAATTAGACAGTAAAAGCCTTGGTACATGCATTTGAAGGAACAAAATGCAAAACATAAATGCAGATTAATAAACAAACATAGAAGGTGAATAAGGTAGATTATAAGGGCATTTAGTAGAGTTGGTTATGAGGGGTGGGAGCAAGAGCATTCCCATTGAGATGCTAGGTGTAAGAAAAGTGACTTCTTGAAGGTAGAGTGGTTAGAGGTAATGCGGATGTTAGGTGGTAGAGAGTTCCAGAGGTGAGCGAGGCTGAAGGAAAGGAGGTTTTTGCCTGGGGGATGAGTGGGTTTGTGCACTTCTAGTAAATTTTGATTATTAGACCTTAGCACTCTATTTGGTAGGTGCATTTTAAGGGCAGAAGCAAGGGAGGGACACTTGGAGGGGTTTTGGATCAGCTTATGGGCTAGAGTTAGCTGAGTGTAAGTAAGATAGTTGGGAAGTTCTAACCATTTTAGTTTATGGAGGGAGAGACAATGGTGAGTGGAAGACCTTTGAGTGGTGGCGAATTTAGCAATTTTATTATAGCATGAAGTGAGCTGTTTTTTTAATGAGGACTGAAGATTAGTAAGTAGTGGGGCACCATATAGAAGGGAGGGGATAAGAAAGGAAGTAGCTAGAGTGGTTTTAGTGGTGGATGTAAGGTAGACATTTTGTCTATACAGCATGCTAATTTTTTTATGTGTTTTCTTGATGTTTTTTTGTAGGTGGGAATTGAATTTTAGTTGGTTGTCGATCTGAACCCCGAGTAGTTTGGTGTCTGATACTATTTTGAGAGGTAAGTTATTTTGACTGGTAATTAAGAATGAGTTCATGTTGGGGGGAGTGAGTTTGGAGGGGGTAAATAACATTAATTTGGTTTTGGTGGCATTAAGAGCTAGATGATTGCTAAGCATCCATTGCTCTGTGGAAGAAAAGGCCTCTTGAGTAAGTTTTTGTAGGGTGGGGATAGAAGAGGCAGAGCAGATGATAGTAGAATCATCAGCATATTGGATGATGCTGGAGAAAGGGATAGCTTTGTGGAAGTCATTAATAAAGATATTGAAGAGTAGAGGACCCAATATGGAGCCTTGTGGAACTCCAGTAGGGGTAGTTAGGAAGGAGGAAGTTGCTTTTTTCCACTTTACAGCTTGATTTCTGTTGGAAAGATAGCTAGAGAACCAGTTCAAAGAGGAGGAGGATAGGTAGAGTTTGGAGAGTTTAGTTAAGAGCAGGCTGTGAGAGATAGTATCGAAAGCTTTAGAAAGATCAAGGAGTATGGTGGAAACGATTTGTCCTGAGTCACGGGCTTTATTGATGATTTCAAGGAAGGAGAGAAGGGCAGTCATGGTGCTATGATTAGGTCTGAAACCGTGTTGTGTGGGGGTGATAAGGTTGTTGTCTAGGAGATGAGGGAGGAGTTGGAGTTGTACACATTTTTCAAGGATTTTTGCAATGGGGGACAGGATGGCTATGGGACGGAAATTAGTAATGCTGTTATTGTTACCACCTTTGTGTAATGGTATGATATATGCTTGTTTCCAGATTTGGGGAACTGAGCCTTCTTGAAGGGAGCGTTAATTAAGATGCTGATGGGGTAGGCAAGACTTTCCGCAGCGATGCCAAGAAAGTAAGAAGGGATATTATCAGGAGCATTGGTACATGGTTTCAATTTCTGAAGGAGTTTCTTGATGGTAGCAGTAGGAATGGGATTTAAAGTGAAGAGAGTGCAGTCATGGGGTGTTGAATTTTGGGGTGGTATAGATGAGGATGGAATTTGTGTAGAAAGGGGTATAGTGGGATTAGTGGGTGTAGAGTAGGGTGCGGATGAACAGATACTGGGGGTGGGTGAAGGGGTGTTAGATGAAGGGGAAGAAATAGAGAAAGAGGAGGTTAGTTTGGAAATAGAGTCAATAAAGAAGGAATTGAATTGGGTGGCTAAATCTAGTTCTGGAGCATTTGGATCTGGGTTTGGAGTATCTGGTTTACTGGGGTGGAGGAGAGTGGAGATTCCTTTCCAGAATTTTTGTGGGTAGTTTTTGTTTTGGTTTTGGAGTGTAGAGTAGTAATTTTGTCTATCAGAAGAGATGTGTTTCTTAACTTTATTGCGGAGCATTTTGTATTCGTTAAGGAGTGGGGTTGCCTTATGTTTTTGGTAGCGTGCCCATGCTTTGTCTCTTTGTCTCATGGTAGAAAGAGTAGTTTTAGATAGCCAAGGGGCTGATTTAGTTTTTATTCTTTTAGTCCATAGGGGAGCTTGGGAATCAAGTACTTTTAAGAACGTTGAGTTGAAATATGAGACAGCATTGTCTAGAGGTAGTGTTTTTAGACAAGTCCAATTTACTGCTTTTAGTGAGTTTGAAAAGGTTGTTGGGTTGAACTTTTTTCAGTCACGGATTGTAATGATGTTGTGGGTCCGTTGAAGGATAGTGGGAAGTTGGTGGATAAAGGTGGGTAGGTGGTCACCTAGAGGGTCGGGAAGGATGCCACTGTTGGTGAAATAGTGGGGATGAGAGACTAGAATCCAATCCAATATGCTCCCATTTGAGGGGGTTTTGGCAGGGTGAGTGGGCAAGTTGATTAGTTGAGAGAAATTGTAGAGGTTGATATTGGTGGTGTTTGCAGGAGCCTGGATAAGGGCCCAGTTAATGTTTACATCTCCAAGGATTATGGTTTTGTTACTAATATTACTGGAAAGCCAACAGAGTATAAGTTCAAGTGTAGAGATATTATCCCCTGGTGGGATATAGAGGGAAGCTATATATATGTGCTTGTGATTATTGATCTGTAGTAGAGTAAGGAGAAGTCCAGCGTTGTTAAAATGTGGGATAGGTTTGTTGTAGGGTGTAACTACTAGGGAGGAGGAATATATGAGAGCTACTCCTCCGCCTTTTTTGAGAGGTCTATCCTTTCATATATATATATATGAGATAACAATCTGGACAGGTGAAAGGTATAGTCTTAAACTTATAAGCACCTTGTATACATTATTTAATAACAGACAAGAAAGTAAAATCAGTCAGGTAGTCAGCCTCTCTTTCTGTCTCATGGTTTCTCTCCAAACCCCCCCCCCCCACTCTCTCCCTCACTCATTTTCTCTGTCTTTCTCTGCCTTATTAGGTCTCATACTGTTGAGGTGTCGCAGTTGTACAAACATACATGGAAGTTAGTATTAAACTTTCTTTCACCAAGTTTCACCAAGTTTCACCTTGGCAAGCTGTCTGAACTGTAGACAGAAGAAAAGTAACTAATTCACTTTAAACAGGTGTCAGTATACCTCACGACTGTCCAGATTTTCACAGAATGTCCAAATATTTGCCTCATATTTTTGGTCCATTTGTCATAAAATCTGTCGTTTTCTGGCAAATCAGTGAGGATCAGAGTTAATAAATAATAACATGCATTTGAATATCAGACTTTATATCCTTGTATGGCAGTGGCTTCTTCAGCTGCCATTGCTGATTTTGTGTTTTGTTGCTGTTTTCCATAGTTGGACCATTTTTCTGGGTCCCTGGTTGTCAAGTGTAGAGAGGAGGTAGCCATGGTGTCAGTCGATCAGTGGCTTGGCTGATCATTTGGATGGTGGACTGTTGGGATTTGCTCAGGTGGCTTGGAGTGGTTGGAGTGGCAGAATGGTTGGCCTGGTTGTGGCTTTTCAGGCCTTCATGTGGACAGATGAGCTGGGAGGAGTAGATGGCAGAGACTGGGTGCTGGATGGTGTTGGTGGGTGTTGTGATGGACTTGAGTGGTTTGTGAAAGTGGAACTGGATCATTGGTGGTGGAGACAAGGTTAGTGTAGGAGTGGAGTAGGAGTGGATGGTAGATGGAGACTGTGATTGTGGAGACTGCAGTCATTGGCCTGGATTAGGCCGGAAGGTGGAGACCTGACTGTTAGCTTGGAAGTGTGCTGATCTGGACTTTTGAATGTCTGTTTTGTTGTATCGGTGGAACTGGACTGGGTCTTGCCAGTATGGAGATGAAGCTTTGGTTGGCTGGGACTCTGTGTTATATGTGTGTATCTTGTTTATATGATTTACATGTTTGTGTCTTTGTTGTAATGGTCTGTGCTGTGTATCAATGCACTAGAAGGAACGTAATTTCATTCAGCTATTCACTTTTTGGTTGTACAGTCTGAATGACAATAAAGTTTTGCTTTGCTTTGCTTTGCTTCATTAAATGCATGCAACACAAATCCTGTTATTCTAGCAACTTTCTAAGTTTAGAAGAGCAATCTGTAAAATCTGTTTCTGTTTTTTGAAACTTTGTCCTCTCCCCAACACTTTTCATTATTTTAGGCTTTGTCCAAATTTCATGAGCTAAGAGGTTAAGAATAATGGATCATGTCATCTAGTGGGCAGTAATGGAAAAATTCAAAGAAAGACAAGTTAATATAAAGTCTCTCTTACCAGAACTCCTGCTACTGAGCAGTAGCAGCATAGATTCAAAGGAATAAATTAAGACATGGTCTATTTTATCAGACCTGTGATTGGTGTGCAGTATTAGGTTTGTGCCATTCAAGTATATTTAGTAATTGCATAGACAGCTGCAGAGTTTTAGTAATCTGTGCTATACTGTAAATGTAATATGAAGTTTCTGGTACAAGAAAACTGTAAGTTTGAAACACCATTTAAATCTCTGGCATATAACTGACTCAGTCATCGAAAAGTCTGTAGTAAATAAGTATCTTAGGCAACCAAACATCTCAGCTAAATTAATACTTGAGGCAATCAAAAGTCTCTAGCAAATAAAACAGTCTCTCTGAGATAATATTTCAATGGATGAGTTAAGCATTCCTCTCTGGCTCCTCACCACTCCTTCATGGAAAAATGTTTCAGAACTCCAAATTCCAAGACTTTCACTGGTGGTCTTAAAAACACAGTTTACAGACTACCGATTAATGATAACCAATCTGGCCTTAGTTCTTCTTTCTTCAAGTAAACCCTTCAGTCTCCTCAGCAACTTACTTTGGTAATGAATTATCCATTCTGTTAGCTGCCCATCTATATATAGGTGCAAGTCTATAACTGCTATTAATTAGCTGTAGTTTCAGTTAGTTTTTTTAAGAGGACTAGTCATTTTTTTACCTTAACATCCTCTGCTTAAGCTACAGATTCCCAAATACACTTTACAAAGTATGATGTATCTAGTGGTTTTTCGTGTGCTTATCTGTACAATCCCCTTTGCTAGACGCTGCCAGCAGCACTGTTACACCATCTCCACAGCTTGTAGCTGTCAGCTTTGAGCCAGCAACAAGCTCTGTGAATTCTAGACATGCATTCAATGTTGGGACAGTGCATGCTTGGACTGTGCTGAATTATTTCTCTTTTTTTTTTATTTATTTTTTTTTTATTTTTCAAATACATCTGAATAAATTCCATAGTATTTATACATACCATCTTAAATAACTATGTACACTACTTGCATTAGCCTGACACTATAACAGATCTTGATGCATACAGCTACTTTATAAGTATGTCCAATCCATTATCAGAATGTCTGATCAATTATTGTATAGTGTCTATCAACAATAAGACTTTTCCCCAAGGGCTGTTGATAAATGGCTTTGGATAAATTCGTAGTTCTTTAATTTTAATTTCCAATAATGCTGTGGTCTTCAGTAGGCTGTAGAAGTCTTCTTCAGTTGGTATTGTGTTTGTATTCCATCTTCTTGTTATACACTTCTTTGAAATTGCAAGTATAGTCAGCACTAGATACATGTTTGACCTATTCAAATGAGGACCCGTATTCACATTTAATAATGCAAGAGCTTTAGCTAAATAAAATGATGAATTAAATAAAGCTTGTAGAAAGTTATTAATACCATTCCAAAATGGCTTAATTTTAACACAATCAAAGAAAATGTGGTTCTAATCTGCACTGTGTACTTGCTCACATCTCCAACATATTCCTTTTATGGAAGAACTCATTTTATTGATTCTGTCTGGGGTTAAGAATGTTCTGTGCAAGCATTTTCAAATAAGCACTTTCCAGCAGTGTGTAAAGGATGTATTTTTTATTGATAATAAGATATCTGTTTTAATATCTTCAGTTAACTGTATTGAGTGCCCTTTTGTTATATATTTCCAGTATGAGGTTTTTGGTGTTGTTTTATAGTTTATCAATATTTTGTAAAATTTTGAAATACTGTTTCCCATGTCAAAGTCATTATATATGATTTCATATATGCATTTCGTAAATGTAGGTATTTCTTTAAATGAATAATTGTTAATTATTCTACTTAAATCTTGTGAATATGACAGAATACTCTGTAAAGTTAGCCAGTCCTGTTGTGAAATTTTCTATTTTGTTTTTATTACTTTCATATCTAAAACATTTAGTTCTTTGATACATTGGAGCCAACAAACAAATATTTTCTGTTCCCAGGAATTAATAATTTCTCTATATATTTTATGTGGAAAATTCTTTGTGACTATAAATGGTGTTAAAAGATCAAACCAGATTTTTAAATCTATATTTGCATTAATAATTTTTCTAAATGAGTCAATGTAATAGTCATATGAGTTTTAATGGGTTTAGTTATGTTATATTGCATAGTAATACTCAATATGTACCATGACAAATTGTTTTTATCTGTTATTTTATTTTATTTTTTTTGTAAATCAAATTCACTTATCGATATTACAGTTAGTAATTCTTTCCAATTTGCAGAGTAATGTGAACTTATCCAGTCTGAGATTGTTTTAGATATTGATGCTTTTATATATGTTTCTATATCAGGAAAGTTTAATCCTTCCTGTTTCCATAATGATATGATGTATTAAAGCTATTATTAGTCATGAATTTATTTCTTTAAGTATATTATTTTCTGGTAACAGCTGTATTGCCAAGGCTATATTTAGGATCTTGGGCAGTAAAACCATTTTTATTAGCTGTGGTCTATCTTCAAATGTTAATATTATTTTGTTCCATTTTTCCACAGAGATTTTAATTGCATTGATGATATTATTGTAGTTTTTTTGGACTAATTCATTATTATACTTGCATAACTCAATTCCTAGATATTTTAAGGTAGATGCTTGTTTCCCTATGATGTGATTCCCCTTAGACTTCAGTTCTTTTTTTTTTTATTTAAAAATAAAAATTCTGATTTTGATTTATCGAAATGGAGTCCTTAAGTCGTGTGAAATTTGTCAATTAATATATATAATTCTTCTAATGTCTCTTTTGTATTAATGTTAGTAATATGTCATCAGCAAATAGCTGATTGAATCTGCCAATATTTCTATAGCCAGAGCAAATAGAATCTGTGACATGCCTTTTGTTATATGTTTAGATTCAGAGGTAAAAGGACCTAACTTGACATACGCTAAATTATTTGTATTTATATATATATTCACTAGGAGATGAAAAAAGGATGCAGGAAATTCAAATAGCATTGGGATTTTGAATAAATAGCCACAATTAAGGGAATCAAAGGCTTTCTCGATATCTAAGTGAATTATGAGTGTTTATTTTCTGCATTAACATAATCTATAAGAGAAATTATCCTTTTAATATTGTCATATGTGTGTGTCTATGATATATAAATCCAGTTTGATCATTATTTATTGTTTTGGATAGTGGTATTTCATTCTGTTAGTTAATATTGTCATAAATATCGTATAGTCATTATTCAATAATGATATAGGTCTTTATGGGGTACAGAGGTTTGGCGATTTGTTTTCCTTTAGGATTGGTGTGATTAAGGTATATCTCCAAGAGGGTGGTATTAAAGCTTGCAAATGAGTTTCTAATACAGTTTTATGGAAGAGGGATAGTATCTTTGAAGGAAAAAGTTTATATATTTCCATAATTATGCCATCTATACCTGGAGCTTTATTATTTTTACCCCCTTTTATTGTATCTGTAATTTCTTTGTAGGATATGGGTGCTTGCAGATCTAGTTTTAATTTTTCTGGTATTTTTTATATTAGAACATTTTTCATCTAGATTTAATTGATGGATATGTATATTTTCTTGTTGGAAATGTCGCATATAGTGATTTCTATAGGCATCAAGAATGTCACCTATATCCGAGACATTTTTCCCTTTCTTTTCATGGAAGATACTTTTAATGTTATTAGCTTTTGATTGTATTTTGATTCTTGTGGATAGTGGCCAAGGTATTAATTTTTAGTTTTTCTAAAGCTAAACTAGTTTTATGTGTTAGAATTTCATTGTATTTATTGTTTAATACTTCTACTTTCTTTTTCATAACTGCTGTGGTAGCGTTGTCACCTCACAGTTAGACGTTGCCCGTTCGATTCTCAGAGCGTCGTCTGTGTGGCGACATGCGTGAATGGGCATTCCTTCGTTGAAGGTTGTGTATTAGGCCCGGCAAGCCAGCACGTAAAACTCTACTGCCAATCATTATGTGGTGACCCCTAACCAGGAAAAGCTGAAAGACACAAACAAACTTCTACTTTCTTTTTCATCTCCAAATGATTTTGATTTTTTTCAGCTTTTACTGACAAAAGGTTGGATTGTAGATCTAATAATTCAGAATCCCATTCTCTGATTTTTTTTATATCAAGTTAGGGTTTTACCATATATGTAAGCTTTTAATGAGTCCCATATCATTATTTTATCTATCTCTGTGGTGTAATTAATATCTAAGAAGTACTGTAAGTCAGATAATAACCAAGGTTTGAACTCGTTAATTTTAGTTATATATGCTGGAATTCTGGAGTTAAAGGTTAATGGTTTGTACTCATTTTGAAGTTTTAGTATCAATGAATTGTGGTCTGAAAAAGGGCAAGGAGTGATTGAGAAATTAATGATTTTAGAAAGTAAGTCATGGGCAGCAAATATTTTATCTATTCTAGTTTGGCTACCTAATCTATGATCTTGATGGGAAAACAACAAAGATTTATTTTCTTTAAATTTGAAAGTATCTACAAGATGAAATGATTCTACCCACTTGTTTAAAGCTTTTTATACAGCAGATGTACGCAATGGTCTTTTATTTGTAGTTTCAGAAATATCAGATATACAGTTAAAATCTCCTCCTAATATTAAGTTGCCTTTATAATTATTGGAAATTAAATCCAAGTGTTTATAACAGTTTCTGTTCCAATGCCTGGGAACCAGTATAGGTTGTCAAGGGTACAAATGCTGTTATTATAATTACCTATTACTAATTCCATAAAGTCTTCTTTATCTTCATACTTATAAATGATTTCTGGGTTATCACATTTATGTTTTATAAAATTGTTACCGTTTTTGTCTTTATCTTATAAGTGGATTGCGCCAATATCATATATTCCTTAAGATTCCATTTGTAATTGTCATTTGTTTTGAAATGAGTTTCTTGAAGAAAGACAATTTGTACTTTGTTTAGTTTTAAATATTTCAGTAGATTTGATCACTTTGCTAGGATTTTTAAGCCATTGGTATTTAAAGATAATAACATTAAATCCATCTTAGGTTATTTAGACTTTGTATTTTTTTGTTTTATTGTGACTATTAAACATTTTCCTCTGATTAGTATAAAGTTATATTTGAGCTTTTAAAGGAAATTATCAGTTTTATACTTTGGGTGTTTACCAATAAAGTAATATTTTGGTAGACATACTAAAAATGTTTTTGTGAAATAATAAATTTAAATTAATAAATGTTAACAAAACTACTCTCTGCACTAGCCATGGAATTAAAATCATTCCTAATCTGATGGATAATAATAATAATCATACCTTGACAATCCAGAACATCTGAGATCTACAAACTGTATTATCATATGGAGAATATTTGTAATAGGAATAAGCAATATTTAAATTATATTGAACAGATATAGTACTATTGTAGATTAGACAGAATTCTAATACAAAATAAATGTCTACTTATTGTATAAGCAATTAATATTTGCATGAAAGATAGACGACAAGCAATTCAGTCATAGTAAAGTAGGATGTATCATATATAAAACCTCAGTAAAAGATTATAGCATACAGTTATTTAACATGTTCACCCTTATTGATGAAGTCTCTCAAAACTTATTAATATAAATAGATGGTGATGATATTTATACCTAATGTTTATAATACAGTGTATTTTACTGGCTATATCAGAAGTTATATTTCATTGTTTTGCCAGCATTTAAGTAATCACTTTGTTTGTTGCTAACTTACTTAAAGCACCAAGTTTGTTTTATGTGAACATTGATGAAAGTTAGTGCATTTTAATTATCAGTGCATCCCCCTTCCCCACATTTCCTACACATAATAATTTTCATATCTGTCATATTTGTTATAAAATCAGTGAAATTATAGGCCAAAAACAACAAAGTCACTTATTGTGATTAATGATTACAAGTTCTCTTTCCATATTCATAAATTTCCATTTTATGGCATATATTGAAAGTTTTTCAATTTAAATGGCCCCATTCTATTTTGTATAATCAGCAAAGGTTAAACTGAGTAATTATTGTCAATTTAATACTATTTGTTCAGAATGTGATTGTTACCATCTGTGACAGCCCTAGTTCAGACTTCTATTGTTTCCCTTGAACAACGTTGTCAGTTTGATGTCATGTATACAACATTGGTTACCTTGGTAACAGCTTAAGTATTATGCATGGTCAAGATGGGTTACAAAACCACAATTCAAGTTAAAGCAATTATGTGACTTGTTATGCATATTTACTTATATAAGAAAATCATCATGTTTCCCCTTGATGTTCAATGTAGTGTATGTCATTTATGACAAGTTAAGACAGTGTTATTATACACAAGCCCATGTTATTAAATCCTGTCTTTAATATCTAAATTCAGCAGACTGCTTCATCTTATATGACAATTATATATTTTATGTCTAGATTTACTAAAATCATACATTACATAACTATTGTGTGTGTATGTGTGTGTGTGTGTGTTTTTTGTTTTTTTTTTTTTGGCTGTTGCCTAGTTATTTGAGAGACCACAAGCTGTAATGCTTATTCTTCTTATTAGCTCCTTCCAAGCATGCTTATACAGTCCATAGACTTTACATTATGAGACCATTCTAGTTTCTTATTTGTTATCAGTATATTTCCATCCTTACATACACACATATCAGTACTTCAAGCATGGGCAACAATGCTCATCCAGTTTTGCCAAAATACCATTCACTAGTTCATGTGGTGTGTTTCCAGGCTGTTCTTAACTCATTACAGCTGAGTGATATCTTCAGGCCTTTCTACAGTTACCTCCTACTGCGCCTCTAGGTGTCAAATATTGCCTGTTCATATTTGCATTAATAATTCTAAAACCTTGCTACATACAGGGTATCAGAATATTTTATCTTGAAGCATACATGATGCTAAACACAATTGTATTGATATATGACCTCTGTCAATTAGTGTTTGTTAGAACTGTAAGGTGATAACATCATTTTTTAAAGGCTGAAGCCACACCCACTGGGAGGTAAAAGTACACCATCAAAAGAGCTCTACTGGAGGGAATGAGTTTCAAACCAATATTTCTCCTGTTTCATTTTACCAGCCTTTTTCCATGCAGTGGTCATTCTGCCAGTGAACCACTCAACACACTTTCCATTTCTACAGAAGGAAATCTGATGACTCTCTAGCACTTCCTGTCAATCCCAAACACCCCTAGAATCAGCTATGCCCATATGTCCATGCAAGTTCACGTTACAGACCACTGCAAAAGGTACTGCACAAGACCAAGTGCTCTTAGTCTTTCACAATAACTCAGACTTCCACTCTTATGTAAGTCCTTAATGTGTTTGGACCAAATACATTTTAAATATAAAATTGTACTTATTATTTATTTATTTATTTTTTATCAAGAATCAACTTAATGAGCTAAACAATGTGTTGGGAGACCATCAATAGGTGTACATGTGAGTTAAAACAGCCCTTTTATTATATATATGTATATATGTATATATATATATATATATATATATATATATATATATATATATATATATATATATATATATATATATATATATATATATATATATATATATATATATATATATATATATATATATATATATATTTTTTTTTTTAACAAAAACTTCATTGCTGAGAATCATTGCAGAGGCTCCTCAGAGCCATTAAGCATTATCATCATCACTATGTCTCTGTTACCATCGCAACCTGGGAGCATCTGTTTCTGTTATTGTGTCTGTGTACTGCATACCAGAGGCTCACGGTGCACCTGAAGCAAAGCTTCACTTCACTGCAACTTCAAGTCTAAATTCTCTCCCTTTCAGTGAGACAGCAGCTAGGAAAAGAACAGAGGACAAACAGATAAAAAAAACAAACTCTCAACAAGCCGCCGCAACAAGAGATAACACATTTTTCCAGCCTTCCCACCTCTCACACAGCAGATGTATAAACAAACTATTCTCTGCCAAAATATCCCAAATCACAGTTTTATCCACCCCCTTCCCTTGGATCCAGGCTAAAACACTAAATGTCTCTTCCTAATACACAAGCATCAGTAAACCTTGATCACAAGCCTCAACCCACAGCTTCCTGGAGATGAAAACGGCAACATACAACAGCTGCTAGACACAGCTGCATCCACACACACCATGTCAGACATAAACAAACAGCTCTCGAAGCTATGATACTTGCCATAATTTATATTAACTATGTTTAGACAGAATAATAATGACATTTGTACTAGCTGCCAGATACAGCTGCAGCCACGAATACCATATCAGGATTGATCAAACAGCACTCGAAGCTATGATACCTGCCATAACTGATGTTTAGACAGAATAATAATGACATTTGTACTAGCTGCCAGACACAGCTGCATCCAAGCACACCATATCATGATTGATCAAACAGGACTTGTAGCTCTGATACCTGCCATAATTGATATTAACTATATTTAGACAGAATAATGATGACATTTGTACTAAGAGCTTGCTACTATTATTTAACCAGGATATACATGAAATTTCTAAATCATACTTTGAAAAAGGCATTAGTCTCCATGACAGCATTTTTTTTTCAAAACACTCTACTGTTACTCCTATTATATACAATGTTAATTTGTTACATTTGAGTCTGAACTCTGATGAATGGTACCTTGTTGAATTAGTTAATTAATTACTTAAATTATAAGTAAAATCAATGAAAAATTAACAAGATAGGTATTCATTGAGTTCAGGTAGGGGAATAGAAACTTCTATGTTTATAATATGTTGCTTTGTTTGGCTTATATATAATGCAAATAGTAACCCATCTTGATCTAGATATGTTTATGAAGAATTACTCAACTCTTTCAACATTCTGAATAAATCATTACTGTTTCTCAGTTGTTTAAGAAACCCTCTTTTTTAAATAAAACAGATGACAAGTGATGCACCATATCAGATGATACTTTGAGAGATGTAGCTGTAAGAGTTATATTTTTGGGACAGCTATCTTAGAATCAGTTTTTTGTTTCTTCTTTCTAGCATCAGTCCAAGGATTTGTTTCTTTTATTCTTTTAAGAGTAGGAGGCATCCATTCCATTTCTTCTGAGATCGACACTAGGTTG
>NC_056733.1:1954631857-1954809357 GCF_019279795.1 Protopterus annectens
GGTCTGAAGTTTTATAGTCTGAGGTCAGGAGGAAGATTGTTCCATATTTTTGCTATTTCATGGCAACTAGTGATTCCCCCGGAGTTGTTTTTGCATGTGATGGTTTCGATTAAGGCTTTGTTGGAGGACCAAAGTTGTATATTTGTATTGTAGAAGTTCACCATACCAGTAAGGTTGTGGGTTTTCTTGGGATAGTACAGAATTAGATGAGCAAGGCTGAGTTGATGGTATCTTAATAGGTGTTGAAATTCAAGCCAGTGCAAGGCTTGTAGGGAAAGGCAGTGGTGGGATTGTGATTTTTCATTGTAACAGATGGAAAGTTTATTAAGGTCAGTTTTGTAAAGATTAGTTAGAATTGGGGATGCATAAAGTAGAATAAATAGGAGGTGGGTCCTGGCTATTGCAATTTGAGATTCGGTGGTTAGATAACTTTTACAATTATAGAGGGAACCTAGCTTTTTGTGGACTTTAGTGATGGTTGTTGATATGTGCTTTGTGAATGAGTTGCTGGTCAATGGTAACTCCTAGGAGTTTAGCCTCAGTGACGGGTGATTTGGGTTTGCTGGTGGAGAGTATAGAGAAGGTAAGGTTGCTCGTTTTAGTAGAGTGGAATAACATTTGTTGTGTTTTGTTGGGATTTAGTATGAGTTGTGAGTTGTTAGGCCAGTTCTCTATTTCAGAAAAGGCTTCTTGGGCTTTTTGTTGGAGATATTGCATGTTGAGTGCAGAGCATATGTGAGTTGTGTTGCCAGCATATTGGACTTTGTCGGCATTAGAGGTAGCTAAGTGTGGTTGGTTTGTGAATATATTAAAAAGAAAGGGTCCTAGGATTGATCCTTTCTGCATGCCTAAGGAGGCTGGGAGTGGGGAGGGATAGAGAGTTATGCCATTTGATGGATTGTTGGTGGTTATCTAAATAGCTTTTAAACCAGAGGATGATGGGGTTGTTAAGGCTGAGATCAGGGAGACAAGACAGTAGTTTATTATGTGAGATTATGCAGAATGCCTTGGATAAATCTAGGAAGGTAGCTGAGACAAATTTACCTAGATTCCTGTGGGAGTTTATAGTATTGGTGACATTTGGCAAGTAACTTATTCTCTCTGTCTAAGATAATGTAGAAGCAAGACCCAGTCACATATTTGTAACACATCACTACCAGCATTCTTGTCATTCATCAACTGTTGATTAGCTTTTGCTTTTTCAAGGTGATCCTAGTTAATGGGCATTATTAGTCTAATTTTCTGCTGCAGACTATCATAGTGTTCAAGTGCAGTTCTGAAAAGGGCTTTTACCTCTTCTCAAGTTTCCTTTACTACTGCCAGTGGCTGCTAAAGGTATCTGCTATACAACCAGTCTAAGAGCTTAAATCCTGTGGTGGCTTTGGTACCACCTTCATTAAGAACATCAGTTAAGGCAGTTACTGGTCCCAGTATTTTTCCATCAAGATATATATGAGCTTCTTTAGCATTGACATCGAGGGTCTGTTGAAACTTTCCACTAAAGAATTGGTTTGGTGATGAAAAATACAAGTTCTAAGATATTTTATCTAAAAATCTCTGAAAAAGATGTCTCATAGTATTGGACATAAATGGGTTGTCTTCATTTGTCAATATCTTCTTAAGTATACCAACCTGTGAGGATAACAGCACCGGCTCTATAGCAAGGGCCTTCATGTTGGCTTTGGGATACTGCCTTATGAAATCCAGTAACATAACATAGGATTACAAGGATAAACTGGTGTCCATTGCTGGAGAGGACTAGTAGACCAACAATGCCCTTTACTATTCTCTCAAAGGGCATCTCATTATGGGCACTGAGACTAGAGAATTTTTGAATCCTAGGATTCCAGCTGTTGTTAGACATTCTGGATAGCTTGCAGAAGAGTTTTCAATATCATGCCAGGACAAGAGAACTGGGCCAAGGCCTTTATTATAATCTAGACCATACGCCATGAAAAAAGGCAAAGCAGTGTCAACCAACTAACAAAGCTCAAGAAGCTTCATAGTAACCAGCAAAATAAAAAATTAATATGCAGGAAACAGTTGTTGATACCTATGATATGAATGTGAATAAATTGCATGAGTGTATGTTGAGGTACAAAATGTTTTATCTTGATAATAGATACTTAAAATAATGTATTAACAGGGGCATTGTACCAAAAGGCATGATGGTGTACAAATACCCTAATAATGTTGTTGAGGGCTCTGATTTTCATAAGGAATTACTTAGAATCTTTGACAATTGTGGTTTTGAAATAACGAGAGCTATTTTTAGACAGAGTGAGAGGGATATGGAGGTATTATTTATGCAAAGTGAAGTGATTAATAATAAAATAATTAATGATTTGTTCTTTACAGTGGAGGATAAAAAGAAATAATATAAGAATTTTAGAGTGAGGATAGATGAGAAATGTGAATTTGTGGTTAAAAGAAAATGTAAAAAGCTAGAAAGAGACAGAACTGAATGCGAACAGAAAAGGAGTTGTCTGAGACCAAGACAGTTTAAGGACGATTTATACAGCAAAAATTCGCACACAACAGTTATCCAAACAATGAAGTACTGGGAGAATAGTGAAAATTCTAGAAGTGATGGACATTTGTCAGGGAAGGGACAGGAGGATGGCTATGGGAATTTTGATATTAATGACCCTTTAGAGTTTCCACCCCTAAGGAGATCAGAAAGGTTAAAAAACTGAAAAACAAGTATATGTTCTTGTGCTTTTCCGTCTATGTGGATTAAAGTTTTCATTGTTTAAGCCTGAGTGCTCCAACGACTGATCTTATTATGTTTGGTATCTCCACAGTGCCTGATTTTTTTTTTATTTTCTGGATACTACATAGTTTCTGTTGATCTTTGCTAGTCAGTTGGCACTGTTTTGCCTTTTTTTCATGGTGTTTGCGTTTTTGGATGGAGGATTTTGAGTACAAGTTATTTTCCCAATTGGGGGAGCTCCCCAGGTGATTACTGTGGAAAATATTCATAAATTAGTGGGTGAGCTTACCCAATTGATTAATTTGATGGTTAAAACCTTCAGGAGATTGGCAATGAGTGGTTCTATAGCAACGATTCTGTGTAACCAGGTAGTGAGGTCTGTGGATGCCTTTCAGTCTCAGCCACGTGAACAGGAATTGATAGCGGAAAGAGAAAGTGTTCTCAGTGAAGAACCAAATTTGGAATCATTGTTTTCTATATGTACTGGGATTCCTAATATTTTTTCTTCATAAAAAGATATTCAAAAGGATTTCACAGTGGAAAGAAGGATGACCGAAGTCTAGTGCCTAAAGAACAATGCCAGCATAAAAAGGTGACTTTCAAATCCACTCTAATTTTGTGCAGAGTGTTAGTCCTAATGACTTAGATTTTAACTGTTTGGGAGCCTGGCTTACAGGTAAATACGCTTTTCCAGTAACTGGACAATTTAATATGCAGGAAACAGCTGTCGATACCTATGATATGAATGTGAATAAATTGCATGAGTGTATGTTGAAGTGCAAAGTACTTTGCCTTGATAATAGTTACTTAAAAGAATGTATTAATACAGGTATTGTACCAATAGGGCTGCAAGTGTACAAATATCCTAATTATGTTATAAAGGACTCTGATTTTCATAAGGAATTACTTAGAATATTTGACAATTGTGGTTTTAAATACTGAGATCCATTATTAGACAGAATGAGAGGGATAAGGAGGTATTATTTAAACAAATAGAACTGATTAATAAAATAATTAATGATTTGTTATTTACAGTGGATGATGAAAAGAAAAAAAATATCAGAATATTAGAGTGAGGATAGATGTAAAATGTGAATTTTTGGTTAAGGGAAAATGTAAAAATCTTGAAAGAGACAGCATTGTGAAAAAAGAGAATAGGAGTTATCCAACACCAAGGCAGTTTAAGGAAGATTTATATAACAAAAATTCACACATACCGGTTAACCACACAATGGCGTACTGGGAGAATAGTGAACATTTTAGAAGGGATGGATATTTGTCAGGGAGGGGACAGGAATATGGCTATGGAAATTTTGATATTAATGGCCGTTTAGAGTTTTGACACCTAAGGAAGTCAGAAATGTTAAAAAATAAACAAACAGACAAAAAAACATGTATGTATGCTCATGCTTTTCCATATATGTGGATTCAATTTTCATTGTTTAAGCCTGACTGCTCCAGTGACTGATCTTATTACATTTAGTATCTCTGCAGTGTCTGAAATTGTTATTTTATCATCTAGACTATGTGTATGTAGCTTCATAGCATTTGGCTATGGGCCATTGTCATTTATGTTGTCCTGACAGGTTTGGGAACCAGCAACAGTCATATAACATATTTCATTTCATTCTTTACCCTATACAGCAGGTATTAAATGCATCCTCTGTTCTTGGTTTGTACCTTCATGAAGTGAACCCTGTTATTCACAACATCTCACCAAGATGATACTGATATATAGACTGTATTTTATATAACATATATCATGGGTAGAAGTAGTTAAAAAATAAAAAAAGATAGCTGGGTGCACAAGACCCAGAGTAAAAAAAAGTGCCCAATCCTGGTAGGCTCGCTGGTACCAGGACTGGAAAAAATAACAATGTAGAATCCTCAAGGCATGGAAACATTCCGACAATGAGGCTTGGCTGGTCCTAGGAGGACAATGGTCCCCCATTGTAGAAGGAAATAGTTATCATAAAAACCGATAGGCCAAAAAAGAGCCATAAAGATAATAGACTGGACTATTGAGGATAAGAATGAAATTATGTATTGTTACTATTACGCAAGAAGCCTGTAATTTCCAGAAAGAAGATTTAGAAAAAGATTAAGAAAGAAATTAGAGGAAAGAAAAATAAATGCATAAGAAAAACTGTTAAATCTTCAAATGCAAATCTGTGTTCATTAATACAAGAGATTCATAAAAAACATTATATAGACCAAGAAACCTTGGGCCATTTGGAAATAGAAGTTACTATGGAAGTGTGAAAATATAAAGAACAATATCTAGAGAGTTTTGAAAGGTATAAAAAAAGAAATATGGACATAGGCAAGAAATAGAGGTGTGATACTGTACAATATTTATACAAAGGAGAAAGACAAATCCATTAATATAAAAAAAGCCCCAAAGATATTCAAGGAAAAATACAGGTGAAGACACTCAGATGTGGAACATTTCATAATAACGAAAAATAAGATTACAAAGCGGAACACTGAACAGAAGATTAGTAAAGTAATAGTTAAAAAATAGAAGCTGAAGTTATAGAATATCTGCAAAGTGAAGGATTTAGTGTAAAAAGTCTAACACAGGTTATGTCACAACATGCTGGAGCAATGAGTTCCCCCAACGAAGGAGAAATATGAGGAGTGGGTGACATATGAAGAAGAAATATGAGCATGGGAAACAAAAAAAGATTTAATATGGTGCAATATGTATGTAAAGTAGAAAGCAAATCTAATCAATGCAAAAAGAGCAGCACCAAAGAGTTTTGAAGAGAAATACAGGCAAAGGCATCCAGATATGGAAAAGTTTACAATGCAATACAAAAAACCCCCAAAAAAACAAACAAAAAAAAACAAAGGGGAAACTAGAAAAGATGATTAGTAATGGAGAATTTAAATCGAAACATAAGCTATGGATTATCTGCAAAGTGAAAGATTTACAGTAGAAAATCTAACTGATAATATTACAGTGTGATAAAATGCTGAATCCCCAAATTAAGGAGAAAACAGTGAAGTGGGAAGCATCTGGTCAGTTGCTATATGAATATACGTTGAAGCCTTCAGTAGGAAACCAGTAAAAAAGTTCAGTTGGTGTTGCATATATACTTCTCAACATCTTAGAGCAAGAAATCTGGACAAAGTCATACGTAAAAGAGAGAGAGACAAAGGCCCAAAAATAGGGACAATTTTTAAATATTATTGTTACAAACTTAGAAAGTTGCTAGAATAACGGGTTTTGCATTAGCATGTATTTTCTAAAGGGGTGGAGTCTAAAACTCAAATGGCTGTCATTATTTTCTAACTTCAATCTTTAATGATTTGCTACTAATTTGCCAGAAAACCACAATATTATGAAAAACAGCCCAAAAATATGAGGCAAAAATATGGACATTCTCTGAAAATCTGTACAGTTGAGAGGTATGGAACTTGCACAGTAAAGGAAGGAACAAGAAACTGTGGCAACTCTGACAATGAGGTCCAATAAGAAACAGCAATGGGTAACACAGGGTGAAGTTGAAGAGAATATGGCACAGGAAGATTTTCTTGAACATTCTGTAAAGTTTCCACAGGAAAAAACAACAAATAATGTGTCCTTAGTTTACAAGAAAATTATCTTATTGTAGAATTGCTTCATTTAATAGAGATGGATAGACATATTAAAGATCAATGAAAGAAATAGACTTCAGAAAGTCAGTAAGACCCATGTTAGAAGTTTGATAAAACAAATGAAACAGTAACCAAGACTGTTCATAGACATTTTTGTGACATAACTGAAGTAAATATGATATATTACAGTGCAGTAAATTAATAAAAGATAGTCTTACCACAAAAACACAGGGCCATATGGGAAAGGTGAGAAATCAAATGCCATCACTAACTGGAATAATCTAAAGACTTTACCACTTGACAGCGCCATCGAGGCCTTTAACTCTACTTTCCTAAATGTACTTAATTGCCATGCACCACCTCGAACTATAAGAATCAAATCCAAATCCACATCATGGTTAACTAGGGAAACCAAAAAACTTATGCAACAGAGAGAGATAAATGCTGGAAATTATCTCAGCACAATAAACAACCAGAGACCCTAATTCAATATGAGCAACTCCGCAACCTTACTAAAAGACATATATCCAAAGACAAACAATCCTACTTTATGACTCTCCAAGCCAACCACTCTAAAAACCCCAAACAATTCTGGAAGTCCATTAATTCACTTCTCAACCCAGGCACCAAAAATAATCCCTGCCCTGACACTACCAAGTCCGACCCAGAAATTGCCACTTTTTTCAACTCCTCCTTTATTAATTCTATAGCTGAAATAAATAAGTCCTTCCCTATTAACCCATCCTCCCAGTTCAGTCACTCTACCCTGGCCTCCAAACCCAACCCTCCCCCTACTTTTCAACTCAATGAAATCTCTACCTCATATATTAAAAAACTTCTCAGCAAACTGAAACCTTGCTCTAATGCCCCAGATAACATTCCATCTAAATTCTTACAAATTGCCGCAGATGGAGTCGCCCTCCCCATTAGCATCCTAATCAACAGATCCATACAGGAATCATATGTCCCCAAACTGTTGCGTGCTGCCTTTATACACTCTCTCCATAAAGGAGGTATAAATAACAATACCTCAAACTTTCGCCCCATAGCCATCCCCTCCCCAATTTCAAAAATACTGGAAAAATGCGTTCACATTCAGCTAATGCTTTTCCTTACCAAAAACCACCTCCTCTCTCATACCCAACATGGTTTCTGTCCTGGCCATAGCACTATAACTGCTCTACTTTCATTCCTTGATATAGTCAATCGTGCCCGTGACACTGGTAAAATAGTATCAACAGTCCTACTAGATCTCTCTAAGGCTTTCGACACTCTCCCATTCTCATCTCCTTAGTCACCTAGCTAACCTCAACCTCTCACACAATACACTATCCTAGTTCTCAAGTTACCTTTCCAATAGATCTCAAGCTGTAAAATGGAGGAAAGGCACCTCTAACTTCCTTCCTACCCCCACTAGAGTTTCCCAAGGTTCCATTCTTGGCCCCTTGCTTTTCAATATCTTTATCAACGACTTCCACTCTGCCATCCCAAACACCAAAATCGTACAATACGCCAAAGACTCCACTTTAATCTGCTGTGCCACCAACCTCCCTGAACTTCTAGCATACACCCAAACTGCCTTCTCCACCACTGAGTACTGGATGCTCCAAAACCACATATCTCTAAATGCTAACAAATCTAAAATACTACTCTTCCCCACCTCAAAATCCTTTCCTCTTGACAAACAGTCCTTCCAAATTAGAAGCCACAACAACTCAACCATAGAAATTGTTCCCTATGCCAAACTCCTTGGGGTCACTATAGATGAAAACCTAAAATTTGACACACATATTCAACTCAACATCAAGAAAACACATCAAAAACTAGACCTGTTATATAGAAACATCCACTATCTCTCTCCTTCTTCTACACAAACCCTCGCCACTACCTATCTTCTTCCCTCACTAATATATGGTGCCCCTCTATTAACTAACTTATCTGCCTCCATCTCCTCAAAAATGGAAAGTTGTTATAATAAAATTTCAAAATTCGCCATCAAAGCCAAACACTCCTCCCACCATTGCTCTGCACTCCACTCACTAAACTGGCTAGAACTTCCGAACCTTCTAGACTACCTCCAACTTACCACTGCCCATAGACTATTATTTAACCCCTCTAAATGTCCTGCACTATCCAACATCCTACAACCATACACCCCTAACAGGCCACGTAGATCTGCTCACCTAAACCTACTCACTGTCCACAAACCAAAGCGACCTGCTGGGCAGTACCTCCTATCTTTTTCCTTAGCCAAAAAGTGGAATTCTCTCTCTCCTTCTTTACGAATGACAGAAAATTCTGACAACTTCAAAACTCTATTCCATTCCTACTTGTTCTCTAGGTGGAAGTGCAACTGCACTTTCCCCACCTAGACTTTTACTCCGCACACACTAACTGTATTTCTATACTATTTCCTACTACCATCAACTTTGTTCCTGGATTTACTTTCTGTCTACTGTTGTCTTGTGTATATATGTAAGTATTGTAAATAGTTTGCTGTCCCTTTATTCCCCTCCCTAACATTTATGCTTGTTCTACCACTCTGCCATTACAAGACTCAGACTGTATGTAACCTTTTTAACCAACCATGTCAATATATGACTCATATGCCACTATGTCAATATATGACTCATATGTTATGTAAACACTATACGTCTTAATGTCTCTGTATCACAATCTACCAGTATTTTTATCACTTAGGCTGACTTTTGCATCTTTATGTATCTGTATCTTTGAACCTTAATTTTAATTTTATCTTTTGTACTTTCTTTTGTTTTATCTTTTATATTATTATGTAATGTGGAGCTTTTCTCCCTGGACCTCCACTGAAAATGGGCTCTTGAGCCCAGTGGACCTCCCCGGTCATCAAACTGAAATAAATAAATAAATATAAATAAAGTATCAAAAAGAGAAAACTATAAAGCAATAATTAAGACAAAAAGTGTCACTGTTAGAAGTATATAGAAGAGGGAACAGATCAACAAAAATACTCAGAAAGATAGACATGATAAAAACAATGTGCAGTAGCAGAACAGGCCAGTATTCATTGTACACTATTGCAAATAACAACTAAATATATTAGCATAGGTAGAAAAACATAGAAGATGTGCAGATAAATATAAAGGAAAAGTACAAAATAAGCAATTTATTGATGACCCAAAAAAGTTATATAGAAAACTGAAGCATCATCCTCTGGAACATAAGATGATGAATGGATAGAAGATGTAAATGAAAGAATAGGAAATTCAAATGTAAGGGATATGAAATGGAATTAAATAATGGCAAGAGAAGTTGAAACAAAGTTAAGAAAAGCTCCTAATTGAAAATCCCCAGGCCAAGATGTAGTACCTTCTGGCTACAATCATTAGCATCTTTACATGAAGATTTAGCCATGATTAAGAACTATTTATGTGCACATCCCAAACAGATGCCATCCTGGTTAACAACAGGAAAAAATGATACTCTTGCTTAAGAATGAACCTACAAGATATCCTAAAATCTATAAACCAATTACTTGCTTTCCAACAATGTATCAACAATACAATGGAACTAATGCCTATAGAGTTTATAGTCATTTAGAAGAAAACTCTAGTGTGGCAACAGAACAAAACGGTAACAAAAGAAAGTCTTACTGATCAAAGAATTATTTGATGTTAAATAAAATAATGGGGAATTAAAAAATGGGGAGGAATCTAAGTATGGCTTGGATAGACTACAAAAAAGCATTTGACAGCATCTCACATAAGTGGATAAAAGAGTGCTTGCAAACATATAAGATGCACTCTACATTGATTGATTACAATACAATATTTTCAAATGTCAAGATATATGCTAAGAGGCTGAAAGTGTATTGGTCACATTCTGTGACAAATGCAACTGAAAAGCCCATATATTTGTATATAACTTTCTTATTATTTTCAATGTCAAATTACGCAGTTTTGATGCAAAACATTTGTTGGTTTTGCATTTTATTTTGTCAATAAGGATGGTCCCCTGACCATTTACTTGGATCTGAAAATCCCTTCCATGACATCATGAAAGATTGAACTGACTATGCTTCACTACCTAAATTAATGTATAGGCTACTACATGTCCATATCAAATGCATCAGGAGGCCTTTCTTACTTCTTTGAAAGCAAAGTTCACAGCTAGGTATTGCAGCTGGAACAGCTTATCTTGAGAAATAACACATATGATGATGAAATACTGACAACACAATGTAAGAAGGTCTATAGAGCCTCAAACATGTCCACTACCAGATGGTGTTGCAGTGGAGGAACCCACTGTTGAGGGAGGAGGCTTCTTTGCTGGTGCTATGGTCTGAACTGACTGGGAAAGCATGCCTTCTACACTCTGAAGACAGGATTCAACTGGTAGAATTCTCCTCTAAACTCCCTCTTCCAGTTCATCCATAATCAAACTCTGAAGTCCCTTTTCTGTGAAGCTTGCCAGGCTGCCACTTACCAAAATGCTTGCACTGCCTTCACTCTGACCGTGGAAGGACATCACCAGATGGGCATAGGGTGGACTGATCTGAACCTACAAGTTACATGCCTGGACTGATCCTGAGGGATCTAAATATGTATGAAAAAATGAAAAATATTGGGAAAGAAGTAAAACAAAAAAGGACACAGAAATGTACACACAAAATAAGAAAAAAAAGAGAGAGAAAAAAGTTAGGTAGAGACAAAACACAAGAAGTGCAGTAAATCCACACAATACCATTCTAATGCAATTAAAAACACAGTATTGAAATACTGCAGTAGAATATTTATTGAGGTAAAACTTGTATATGGGAAGTGCTTCCGTTTACACTTGGGGATAATGATTTGGTATGTGCTTCTGTACTTGGGAAGAATGTAAGAGTAGTAATTATGCATACGTGTGATGAATTGAAACGGGGAGAGCTTCTGTCTTTCTGCAGGGGTGTTTGTTTAAATTATGTACTTTAAATACAGAGTATACACTATCCAAAAAAAAAAACAAACAAAAAAGAAAGCAAAGATATCAGTAACTATTGCAATTAATCAAGTTAACAAATCAGATTAAAAGACATTTCTCTTGATCTAAGTCTTCAGTTGCATGTCTTTCATCTGCAAAGCTGTAACAACATTGTCTACAGCAGTAGTACAGAAAACAATTTGAAAACCATTGCCTTATAAATGTTCCTGCTACCATCACTGTTGTATAATAATTTCAACTATACACTGTTAAAAAAGAAAAATCTTTTGACACTTCTTGTACTTATCAGAAGACTCAACCAGATGGTGCATTCATCTCTTTTTCTTGTTGGTGATTGTAATGTACTTTTTTCTTTGAATATCTTCCACATATAAATATAAGTATGTCTTATAGTCTCTGTAAACATTTGTTTTTAATTTCTATTCTGTTTTAACTGATATATGCATCTGTGTGTGAATTATTACAATAATTTATTAATATTCCAATCAATTCTAGAGGCTAGTAAATATGAAATGAGTCTTGAGTTTTATTTGAAAAATACATGTAATACTTTCTATTATAGCTAAAATGCAAAGGCTGAAATGTATCAGTTCAATGAAGTGTGCATTCCTTTTTTGCAGAACTGTGTCTGATTTATTGTAAGTAATACTGAGTAAAATAGCATGTTCTCTGAAAACTTTTGTGCAGCTTATTCTCTTATCCAATTAACCACCACTTACCTCCCCCAACATGCTTTCTAACTAGGGTATGGTATCATTTCAGCCATGTTGAACATGCGACTAGAAAAATGTATGAATTAAGTTAAATGATTGTTTTTAATTATATGTATACATCTCTTACAAAACTGTCTTCATGTACTGTTTATCTCTTACAACTTTTTCCCTGCAATGGTAAACAATTATAAATCTGTAACTGCAACTTTATTTCATAACTTTATTATGTGCAGTCAGCATTACTGATACTTCAACAGTGTTAAACGATTTACATAGTTATCTATACAGATTATTATTTTAATACTCTTACCTGAAATTCATATATATATATATATATATATATATATATATATATATATATATATGGATCCCCTTCAGTTAACCGAAACGCCACAATGCCGAAACACAAATCACCGACACCAACAGACAGACAACACAAAATACCGACAATACACACAACCATACATGCACTAACCGTAACCCAAACCCTAACCCTAAGGTCCGACACAACCGCACACTTACCCTACCCGCACCCTAACCCTAACTCACTTAACCCACTATCTCCATCTGGGGGCATGTAGCCCTTTGATTCCCAACCACCTTCCCCTTCCAAGGTGTTTATCCTCATCATGTGTCATACACCGCCCCCGCCTGCTGTCCTGTCTGTTTGCAAAAGCAACATCTCCTATGCAACTTACCTCCCCAAATGTACATACAACCCTTCCCCAACATCCCACTCTCACCTTAAAAAAAAGGAGGCATCTGTCCCCACATAAAAAATGTGTCCCATACATAACTCTCCATTTCACCCCCATGTACACTAACATTAATCAATTTACCCTTGAACTAATCAACAAATGTATGTCACCCGCACCCCTCCCTGTGGGGGTGTGAGGCTCTAAATTCTAAATTGTCCACATCATTCATAGCTGTTGCTGCACAAGAAATGGAGAGTTATGGTCCTTTCCTATACCCATCCTGCACATCCCTAGCTTCCTTTCACAATGTTTTTCCCCTGCTTGCCCCCATTTCACCACTTTCCTATCACCCCTTTTTTTCTTTTCTTCTTTTTTTGGAATTACCGTGAGTTTAAGTGGGAATAAGCCCTGCTAAGCAAAGCTAAGCAGGACTAAGTGCTGCTTGGCATCACTTAGCATTGTGCAAATCCACTTAAAACTCCTTAAAACTTCTTTAATCACTTCATCTCATTCAGCCACTGTTTTGCCCAGCAACAAAATAATCAGCCCTGCCAGAAACCTGTGCACTATAATCAAAGGAATGTATTACTACACCAAATCATCTGTGAGAATTACTAATGCTTTTGTAAATATATCATGCATTACAGTCATTTAACTTTAGGGAAAAAAAATCCCTACCAAGTCTCGAACCCAGGACTCGGTGCACTAAGGTCAGAGCAACACATCATTACATCAAACCAGATGTAGGGTTTAGCAATGCTTTTGTAAATATATCATGCATTACAGTCGTTTAAGATTAGGGAAAAAAATTCATCAGGACCCTGTGCACCAGAGTCAGAGCAATGCACTGCTAAGCCAAATCAGCTGTGAGAATTAGTAATGCTTTTGTGAATATATCATTCATTACAGTCATGTAACATTAGGGAAAAAAGACAAAGCTACCAAGTCCAAAACACAGGACCTTCTGAACCATAGTCTACACACCAATACATAAAATCAGCTCTGGGGAATTGCTGAAGTATTTCTAAATATATCATGCAGTACAGGGATGGAAATTTATGGAAAAAAGATATGCTGCCAAATTTTGAACCCAGAACCATTTGACTGATAGTTAGAGCAACATACCAGTAAGCCAACTGACCTCTGGATTATAGCAACTGTTTTTACAAACATATCTTGATTGCCAGTCACACACTAGTCCTATATATATTGGCCCAAATCACAGTGTACTTGGGTCTCTGACACAGACACAGAACCAGTACACAGACAAATAAGTGCCGCTGGATGTACAGGAGGCCTATGATATCAGATAGAGCTGACGACTGCACAGAATGTTGCTTAATATCCACAGTTGTGCCCCATATTTATGGCAGAGACCTTGTAAAACCTACACTGTGTGCTCACATATTGGCAAGTCAGTGCAGATTGGGGTTACAAAAGCATGACAGACAACTCAGTGTCACACGTCAAACCCATCAGAACACACATGGCCTTGCTAATCCTGTGTTACACACTGTATGCATGCATATATGTCTTACAAATACAACTGCCATAATAATGACTTGATAGCTCCATCTGTTACAGTTCTAGCATCTGTCACATCTAGGCACCCACAGTCATGGCCCACAGCCGGTGTGTGGCAGGGCAACTACATGCATATCAGTACAACATAGGAACAATGGAGCCCTGCAATGTCCAGAAAAACTGGTTGCTCCTACTGCATTCACTGCCACCCACAGTAGCATGTTAAAGGCCTGAAGGGTGGGACACATTTCAGAATTATGAATATGTGTATTAAATGCTGCCTTACACTCTCTGGGTGACACTATTGTGTATCATATGCCCCACAGGCACATGCCTCACCTGGACTGTTGTGGGTACCCACAACCAGGCCATGATGTGACACAACAGCTGACACTGCACCCTCACTGGCAGTAACAGCTTGCCCTGCCCCAATGTCTTCACAATCCATAGTCTGTCTCCTGGTCAGAATGCAGCAGCTGTGGCCTGCTACACATGCAGCAGTATGTCCCACTACCTGCTACAGACCTAACATTTCCCCCAAACACCTAGACCAGGCCATCCACACAACAGCCAAACATAAAGGGTTGGTGGGTGGATGTTGAGGTTTTAAGGGACATGTCTCAGTCTGCCTCTACAAACATATACAGCTGATAGACCAGCATCAACTGCAGCAGCATGCACAGTCAGATAGAAAAGCCTATATGACACTCACATCTGCCTGTCTCCTTACTCACTCCAACACACACTTACACAGTACACTGCAACAGAATCTGAAAGTCTGTTAAAAATGGCCAGACATAATTAGCATGCAAAACTGTGGACATAGCATATTAATCCAAATAGTGGACAATATTTCCACCTACCATCTGTAATGCTGTAGCTCCCACACCTCAATAATGTCCTCACAGGCTAGGAAAAGGGGCAAGGCCCACATGAAGGCCTTACTTATAGCACTGTGTTGCCATGTCAGTGGCTAATGGAAAGGCCACACAGCTGCTTATGATGCAATTAGCAAATGAGCGACACAGATTGGTGCACAGGGCATCACTTGTTCATGAGCATTACTTACAAAAGGCAAGCTGCTGCCTATGCTAAACAGGTCTGACACTTCCTTCATGAAGGCAGACTGTGATTCTTTAGAACACTACTTGTGGATTTCTTCTGACAAAAGAGTACAGCACTATACCAGTTATGTCATACAAGTAAGCATGTAATGGAACGCAGATGAGCGGATGCTGTCATGGGAAATAGGAATTTAAACAGTAAGTATCAACACTTCCGACTGACGTGCTGCTGTTAGTCTGCTGTCCAGCACCTTTGGCCATCCCTGATGGCTAACTGCAGTGGCATAGATCATAGCTCTGGCCTCTTAGGTACCCCAGCAAGGGTCAGCTCACATATGACTGCTACTGGATTATGTAATTTGTGAATATTAATATGATACATATGCTTGTCTTACAAATGTAAGAGGCCTATTTATGTTATGTGGATATTAAACAACTGGTGCAGAAGTGTGTGTTGGACTGTATGTTATGAACTGAGCTCATATCTCTCAACTGTCCAGAGTTTTGCAGACTGACCACATTTGCCTCATATTTGTAGTCATTTAATCATAAATTTGTGTTTTGTCTGGCAAATCACTGGCAAATCATTAAATACTGAAGCCATAAAATAATAGCACACATTTGAATGTCAGATGTCATATCCTTCAGCAAATTCATGCAAATGCAAAACCTGCTATTCTACCAACTGTCTAAGTGTGTAAGAGCAATATTTATAAAGTGTCACTATTTTCTGGCTTTTGTCCTCCCTTTATTTGTGCCTTTGTTCAGATGTCTTGCTGTAGGAGGTTGAGAGGCATGACTGAGCTTCAAGAGTATAACCACAGTGTAATGTACTGGCAAAGAACAGAAATGTATATAAATGATTACATGTGCAAATGTATGTATTACTAGTAGAAGCTGGAAGCCTTGAACATACAGACAAAAGTTGTAAAACTTCAAGTAAATAAGCTGAACTTGTTTATGAATATGTTATCTCAGTTTCAGTGCAGCAAGCAGACATAAATGTCTACAGATAGAGATTTTTGTATTTTCCTGAAACATAAATAATTACTAGGTTGAAAATGTAAAAGTGCTTAACTGTGTTATGACATCCAGTTCTACACAAACATCAAACATATATGTATTTCTGACGCAGAGAAGTTAAAATGCATGTTAGTTGCTGTTAGCTTAGGAAATGAAGACAGGTGACAAACACTGAAGTAATCTGAGCTAATCCACAATTAATGTTGATTATTACTTTCAGACATGCCTCAGAGAAAGACCTTTGCATGTTGGATGTGTCTTTGTGTCTGACAGCATCCAATCTTCTTCATTTGCCTTGCTAATAATAAGGAACAAGGGAAATGTAAAATTGTTTATATAAAAATGGGAATATAGTATATCTGTCTGATGTTTGCATGGTCTGCATTGCTCTGAGTATCACTCATCTCATTTCATTTTGATTTGAAGCTCTTTATTTAAGGTTTGATCACTTTAATGGTGTATCTTATTCTAGTATTACATTTGTTAAGTTTTAAGTTTTCTGTTCTGTTGGAGTTTTAAGAGTTCCTGGCTAGAGTTAGTTAAAAATAGTCACCAAAGAATTCCATTTCAAACTGTGAATAGCATCAGTTAATTAGTGGGAGGAACTCAGAGACAGCGTTGTTCTTTTATTTAGAAATATATGTAGTTAGCTGAAGCATTTGTGTGGTCTGCATTGCTATGAGTATCACTCACCTCTGCATTTTATTTTGATTTAAAGCTCTTTAGTTAAGGTTTGATCACTTCTATTTTGTATCTTATTCTAATATTACATTTGTTTTGTTTTAAGTTTTCCATTCTGTTTGAGTTTTAAGAGTTCTCCATGTCATCTGCCCAGTCCTTGTTCTGTTCTTATATTTGATGGCTTTTGAGTTGCCTGTCCCTACTATAAATCTCATTTTGGACACTCTTCTCATTCCCATCTCATCAGCTTATTCTACTGAGTAGAGCCAGATCATTTGGGAACCCCCCCTTAGTTTCCCAACCTTAAATTAACATATTTCATCCCTTCCCACTTAACCTAAAAGAAAAATAATGTTACTCTATTTCTGTTTTTTCCTATTTTATTACTCTATTTTGCTTTTGCTCCTTGTTCTTAAAAGTATTCAACTGCACTTATTCTGCTGTATTTATTAATGATTGTTAGTAGCCTGATTACATTGTAACTGCTATTCTAAGCCTTTTGGTTTAAGCACTTGGGCTTCAGGCCAGTTGTTTTACATTAAGAAGGTCTGTGGTCTGCACTCTTGTGGCAGGAGAGGTAGCTTACATCCTTTTAATTTGAGATATGTTGGTTGAAGGCTTAGTGTCTGTTATTCTAAAAGTGTCTTAGTTCTGGTTTAAGCACTTGGGCTTCAGGCCAGCTATTTTACATTCAGAGGGTTTGTGGTTTACAGTCTTGTGGGAGGAAAGGGTAGATTCTGCCCTTCTAAGCTGGAAATTGCTGGTTAAAGACTTATTATGCCTGCTTATTTGAACTGTGTCTTTCTGAAATTGGTGTACCTTGTTTGCTATAACATAGACTAGATTCAGACTCGCTGAATATAGCTTTGTTTGTATAACTTGAGCACTAATCCAGGCCATCTTTTTGTAGAGGGTTCCCCTGCACCCTAGTGGTAGGTGTGTGTTGTTAGAAGTTGTCTGATTAAAGACTGCCGGAACAGGGCTCAATATTGAGATTTGTTATTGGTTAATTGGTTAATTTGTTTAAATCAGTTTGCTCTTGTTTGCTACTGTTATAGTTAAGAATGTATCTGTTCTCCTGTGTTATGCTGACCTAAACAGAGTTGAAATATCTTTAGCATAGTCTGGTTTCAGGTTTTGCTGTATTCAGATCTGTTTGTGTGATTCCTGTGTTTCCTGCTACATCATTTTCTGTTGGACAGGCCTGCCTGCACTTACTCGGAGTAAGTGAACTGGATGGAAATGGTCTGGCATAGAATTTAGAGCTAAGAGCTCAGGGACAAGGGTTGATTGGTCAGTTCCAGTATTTTTAGTTTACCTTTGTTTTTGTGGTATTTAAACCCAGCATTTGTGTGGGTTTGTGCTTGTTTGCTGCACCACCACTGTACTGTTTTCACCCTTTGCAAAGTATCTCGGTTGCATTTTTCCCTTACCAGCAATCCTGTGTGAGTAAGGCCCTCATCTGCAGCTACTGTTTTGATTTATCCAGCCATACTCACACCCATATGTACTCTCCTCAGATGGTACCCACTCTATTATCGCTAACCTCTCTTCCACAGATTGTGCTAACCATAGACAGACTATTTCCTGTGGTTTCTCTTCCTATTCTGCTTGATATGGGTATCCTGAAACAGTGTAGCAACTGCCTTATATACACACATACAACCCTCTACTACTACTACCTAGGAACACAACATGTGAGAGATGCAATCACATTAAAAAAATGAGGATTCTTGCTGTCTCAGTTATAAGCCAGTACATGATTGACAGACCACAATGCTTTACCAGAGATAGCCTTCATCTGTCTCCCCTAGGCTTTAGGATTCAGACAAAGGCTCTTGCCTCCTCCATTGCACCTATTTTAGGCAAAGTCATGAGCACAAAATTACCAACATGGAAAATTCTTATAAACAAAATAAAGCCATGCTGCTAAATGCTAGTAGTCTTAGCATGAAACTACACTCATTGCAAGCATTCCTTGCCCTGGAGGATGCTGACATTTGTGCAGTCACCAAAACCTGGTTCAAAGCTGGGGAGAGCACCCCAACCCCACTGTTACTTATCCTACCATACTTTCAGACCCCAAATGAAGGGCTAAAAATCCAAAGGAGGTGGAGTTTTAATATTTTTCAAAGACATACACAACTCCAGCCTACTCAAATGGTATGATGCACAGGAGACACTCCAAGTGCAGTTAACTGTTGACAAAACACCTATTCAAATCATAGCTAGCTACAGACACCCAACCATGACTCAGGACACACACTCCACCTATCTGGACTTACTTGAATCCACCAAGATTCAACCCTCTACTCTGATCATCTGTGACTTTAACTACCCAACCTTAGATTGCAAGACCTATTCTAGCCCAAGCATGAACACCCAGTATTCCTCAACTTTGTCAATGGCAATGCATTGGATCAGCTGATTGAGACCCCTACGAGAGGTAAAAATATCCTGTACCTGGTCCTCACCAACATGAGCAGCCACTGTAGCACTCCTACAGAATCATCCTCCTTAGTAAGATCCGACCATAACATGATCACTTTTGAAGTCACCTTCTCCCCTAACCACCCTTTGTCAGGGTAAAACAAAAAACATTTCCAAAGCTGACTACAGTCTCCTCAGAGCAGGTATAAGCAGCTTCACAGCCACCATCCCTTCAGTTGGAACTAGCACTAATGTCCAAACCTAAACCAAAAATCTGTATAAGCAGCTTCATAGCTGTATGGACTCAACAATACCTGACAGGACCAAATCATCTTTCTTAAGGAAGTTTAAACCTGTCTGGTGGATAGCAGCAATACACACACTCTATACTAGAGGGAAGAAAAATTGCTGTCCAGGGCCAAGAAAGTGCAGGTGCCAAGTTGGAAGCAATTTCTCCTTTGTCTGAACAAGCAAATAAGGTCACTAGTGAAATTTGCTAAGGCTAACTTTGAGTCCAAATTGGCCACATCCACCAAGGACAATCACAAGGCCTTCTTCACATATGTCTGCAGTCTCAAAGGCAACACCCAGGTCTGCTTTGAACTGGTGGTCAATAACACCACATACACAAATTCCATAGATATAGCCAAACTGCTGGCAGACAGTTTCAGTGAAAACTTCACCCCCTCGCCCCCATCAGTAAACCACAAAATCCCCAGCACCTGCCCCCTTCCCCTCATCACCATGGAGCAGGTCCTTAATGCCCTCTCAAAGGCAAAAAATACAGTTTCCATGCAACCTGATAACATTCCTCACTGTATCCTATATGAACTCAGGCATGAGCTTTCAGCTCCATTAGATACCCTATTCAATGACAGCCTGAGCAGCAGTTTCATCCCACCTGAATGAAGGACAGCCACTATCATCCCTCTACACAAAGGTGGAGCGTCCACTGACCCAGGCAATTATAGGCCCATCAGCCTAACTGTCCTGATCTGCAAGGCCATGGAATGCATTATCATGAACCTTATAAACAAGGACATTGGCAACCTCCAAATGCTTGACCCCATACCATTTGTTTTTGTCAAAGGGAGATCATGCCTGTTACACTTGTTCGACTTCTTTGAAACAGTCACCAAGGCCATGCACAAGGGGAAGATGGTGCACAGTGCCTACCTTGACCTAGCCAAAGCCTTCGACACTATCCTCCACTCGAGCATAATACATAAACCCTCCCAGATAGGTATCAATCCATATGTTATCAGATGGGTAGCTAGCTGGCTCACTGATAGAACCCAATCAGTCAAAGTAGGGGAAGCCACCTCTAGTAGTAGACCCGTAATGAGTGGTGTACCCCAAGGATCAGTCTTCGGGCCTCTACTGTTTGGCATACCCTTTTCTGAGGTGCAAGCCAAAACCAGTGGTCTGCGGCTGACCAAGTTTGCAGATAACTCCAAGCTGGGTGCTGTCTTAAATTCCCCTAGAGATGTGAACATCATCCAAGAAGGCCTTACCCAAACTAATGACTGGTACCAGAAACATGGCCTCAAACTGAATGCCAAGACATGCATCATTATCCCCTTTGGGGAAAATGTCATCCCCACAAATTATGACATCAATAACAGCATACTAAGCATGCAATTAGTCATGAGGGACTTGGGCACCCAAAAATCTGAACTGACTTTTGACTACCACGTTCCCTTTGTTGTACACACAGCTTTCTACATGGCCCACCTCATAAATAAGGGTATTTCAATCAGGAACAAGGAGTTAATAACATCCCTTTACTCCTCCCTTATCAGACCCATTATTGAGTACAATTCCCCCTTCGGCATGAACCTTGCCAAGCACATGCAGCAGTTGGAGAGACCACAGCGGTTCCTGACTAGAAAGATCCAGGGTCTCAAACAACTATCCTATAAAGATAGGCTTAAAGCTCTGTCCATCTGCTCAGTTTCATACAGACTGCTCAGAGGTGACCTGTGTCTTGCATACAAGGCCATTTCTGACACAGCGTTGATGTAGTTGCCGAATATCCAGAAGACAAAGTCCACTTATGCAACCCATATGTAAGACCTTAACCTGATCTGTGACATGAATAGCACTTGTTGGAGGGATAGATTTTTGTCCCAAAGACTTGCCCATCTGTGGAATACACTCCCTCTCCATGTCAAGCAGAGTACCTCTCTAGCCCTCTTTAAGAGGAACCTGGACGACTGGATGGGAAACAGAAAATACACCCCTGGTATCCCACCTGTGCCCCTGCTGAAGAGGGGAAACAGGTCCTAATTTTGAAGGAACATGGGTGAAATTCTTGGCTAGGCTTATAAGGGCCTCTGGACCAATAGACTAGTATCATCCTATGAACCTATGAACCTATTACTTTAGATGTTTGCTGTATTTACTTCAGACTGTCCTGCAATATTGTCTTAAATTATTCCCTGTGAGTCTGAACTCTGTAGTTACTGTATTGATTGAGTATTATCTTGTTCCTTTATTAGTCATTATTAAATATAGTTAAACCTTGTAATTGTGTTTGGCTTGTATAGAACTACTAAGCTGTTAGAGTACTTGCATATGTATTTGGTGACACTGTATAGCCCACTCCAATATCCTTAGTCCTGGTCACACTTACCAGTTGGCACATCAAACAGTAGGATTTGGCACCTCTTGGTAAGGGTCTTACAGTAGCTGATAAAGAGCTGGATTGTGACAGTCAGAACTACCGTTAAGTCTGGGCATAAAGATCCATGGCTAGTAAACTTGTGCCAGCCTTTCCCAGGACTGTGTGTGTGTGTGTGTGTGTGTGTGTGTGTGTGTGTGTGTGTGTGTGTGTGTGTGTGTGTGTGTGTGTGTACGTGTGTGTGCATGTGTGTGTGTGTGTGTGTGTGTGTGTGTGTGTGTGTGTGTGTGTGTGTGTGTGTGTGTGTGTGTGATTTATAAATACAATCTCAAAGTGTGTGTGTCAACTACCTGGACGGGAACAGGAAGCACTGGTTAGACAGAGAGGGTGATGGAGGTTTTGGCTTGTCTGCTATGCTGAGATCTTAACCATATAGCTGTGCCAGTGGGGTCTTATTGGGGACCTGGAGAGAGAGAGAAGGCAAAACCAGAATGACTGTGATCTCTGTTTGCTCTGGAGGGTACTTAACTGTACTACATGTGTACTTGTCATCCAGCCCTTGGGTATGTCCCTCACTGGTGCTAGTGGTGAGGATTGAGGCTCCTTGATTACTTGGCCAAAGCAGGGGTGTCACAGTGACAGTGCATACTGGTGGATACCACTGGCCTGTCACATCATGTACTGTCATTGAGCCCCTCTCAGTCTACTAATGTCATACAGGATTATTTCACAGATTGTCCAGGTCACCTTGACCATTCCTGACATACTCTGGCAAGTCAGTGTGTAATCCATACTTCTATCTGATTGCCTGATATCTACAGCTAGTGTACCTGGAGAGCCCCTGCTGCAGCAGGACAGCAGGTTATAGGTAGTAGTAGTGGGGAGATGCTGGCTCTGGCTCTGCAGCAGTGCATACATACTGAGCATACAATGTAAGGGAAATGATACAGTACCAGATCTTCATGTACCATTACTGTGTCCCCATGGAGTCTGGTACATTCCCCAAACTCTGTGGACAACCATCACATATTGTTCATCTGATGTCCAGAAATACACATTTGTCTGGCAGGGGGTCTACATCTATCATCCATTTGTACACATTCCACAGACATCTGGGTACTGCAGATGTCAGACACCTATGAAGAGGTCACCCTACAACACATATGCACTGCTCTCTGTTATTGTGTACCTCAGATGTTCCAGGGATGTCCACATGCACCTGTATTAGCACTCACCTGTTTGTGGGATGTAGGCTGGATGACATGGTACTGTAACTTTGCCCATAGGAAACACCCAGCAGCTGATGGCAGTGATGTGTGTGGACATATAACAACACAGTCTGTCGCAGCAGTCAGGCCATTTCTGGTATCCCTGGTATCATACGAGGTTACTAGGCTATACGCCCTGAGTATCCATATGCCTAGGCCACATGTAAGCTCATGTGTATGCAAGGCAGCAGCTGATGTCCCCATCCAACAGAGACACAGGTGGTAACCCAAGGATGTCTGTGCTGTTAACCATCCAGCTGACCATTTTATACCTGCAAAGGTGTAGGTAGCTACACTGCTTGATGTGGACAGGGTGCCCATTCCACCACAGGGTGATTGTGTGGGACATACATCTGAGCTCCCAACAAGGCCAGTTCAGGTGTGTGTGTGTGTGTGTGTGTGTGTGTGTGTGTGTGTGTGTGTGTGTGTGTGTGTGTGTGTGTGTCTCTGTGTTAACAGAGGGAAGCATAACTTGCACTTGTGCATCAGTCCCTGCAATGTGGAGTCCATGATTGCCTGGCATGCCAGAGTGTAGTCACTCCTGAGGAATATGTATGAAACCAGGTGGAGGTTTGGCCTTATAGCATATAGGTGTATGGTAGATGTTTGAACCTCTGTGATGTCCTCAGCTGCTGCATCTGCTATGTGATGTGAATGACAAACAGAGAATTATGCACATTAATGGTCCTTATTGGGGGGAACATAAAACATCAGGATCAGGGGGCCAATGCATGCTGTAATGCCTGTATGTTGCCAATAGCCACACACAGACTGTGCTGATAGATGGTGGGGGTATGATGTGGGTGTTAGTGGTGGATATTGCTGGCAAAATTGGATGAGTAGGGTCTCTACATAATGGTGGTCAATGTCTACAGTCCTATGATGTGTTCCCCTGTTCATGTCTTTCAGTTGGGATGTACCAAAGATGGAACCCGCCCTTCTCAGAAGCAGAGAATGCTGCAATCATTGATGCCCTCAGACTCCATCACTGGATAGTTGGGAAGGAGCCTTCAAAACCAGCAGCAATGCACTGCCCTGTTGGCAGAAATGGTAGCAAATATCAACAATGTGTGCTATCTGGACAGTAGCTACAAACAGGCCCAACACCGTGCCAGAGACCTCAACCACACTGCATGGTAAAGGGTTGCAGCTGTGGTCAGGGACTGTGCTGGCACACGTGGAGGGCCTGTCACTCAAGCACAAATATCAGCCACTGAGGAGTTCCTTGCATACCTTGGTTCAGCCACCACTTCCCAGGAAACCATGATTACATATGTTGTGGAAGTGAGTGGCATAGATTCCACAGCCAAGGAGAGTAAAGGTATGGCCCCAGTGGGCATCACATTAATAATGTAGCATTCATAGTGGCAGCCTTTGCATGCCTGTATGCATATATCAGGTCACTCTGCATTTATGGGTGGGAATTTGCAATGCACACATGTGCACATGTATTGTGAATGTCAGCAATATGGGTAGTATCACAGCTTGCAATGTACATGTTTATAAATGCACAGATTATCCTGTACCACTGCCGCATGTGTGTGTGTGCTGACAGCAACTCTCCCCCAAACTCCATAGGTCCCTCTGGTGTGGCTGGAGAACATCAACCTTAAGTTAGTGAGTGTGGAACTGTAATGTTGTCGCTCACTTATACCCTAGGCTTGTTAACAGCAGCCAGTTTTCCATGTGCACAACTGTTAAGCTTAGCCTTATTGCAACATGTGCATGTTCACTTGTGGTGTGGTTCACTGCAGTGCATCACATTGTTCATCACAGGAGTCTATTTGTTGGAGCTGTAACATATTGGCATGTACTTTCGTGTAGGTGTAGCCACTGTGCTATACAAGGGTACATTAGTTGTGTGTACATGGATGCACTGTGAGTTAGGTGAAGGTCCATCACATACTGCCACTTCTCACATATCTCACAGGTGTATAGTAGTAGCAACATTAACTGGATGTAGCTGCACTGCATGTTGTTGAGGGCCTGTCCAGAGTGTGTCTGTTGTGGTCTGGTTGCATGTCGTGCATGGCATCAGTCAGAAGGTGTGGTCTGTATAATGCCTTTGTGGCACCCCACCTGTATGAGTGTGTGTGTGTGTGTGTGTGTGTGTGTGTGTGTGTGTGTGTGTGTGTGTGTGTGTGTGTGGATCAGCAAACATTATAGTGCAGGACGTAATTGACTTATGTTGTCATCCCCTCACAGGTGAACATGGGGGTTAGGGTTTCTCCCCCTCTTAACCTGATGTCAGTGCCTCATCGGACTCTGATGATGATGGTGGCCATAGTGAGGCACAGGTGGGGTAGTTGGGGGCTGAATCTGTGCCATTGGTTGACATCCCACTTCCACTCCCAGTGCACCGTCACAAGGTCAATATGCCCAAACATACCCGGTCCCCAGCAGCCATAGATATCAGACAGTCAGAGGATGGTGGCATCAAACAGGGTAGTGTGACAACTATGGGATCTGTGACTATAGAGACTAGCCATAGCTGGAGAGCTGTCGAGGTCTCACACAGGCAGATTGACATGGGTGCTCAAAGGAGGACTGCTGCCCATCCAGCCCTGTCAGAGGTGTCGAAGCACATGTCACCAGATACATGTTTTGGTTCGTCATGGAGGCACAGGCACATTGTGAAAGGTACACCAGATGGATACTCAGGGTTATGGATGCAACACTTCCTGGCATGCGTGACACCCTCCATGGCATTGGTGATGCCGTACATCATTTTGCTGATGCTGTGGATAGACAGTGGGGTGAGACAATGTCAGTCCTTAACCGTGCAATCTCTGTGCTTGAACATGTGGTGGGAGTATGGTGTCAGAGACATGGATATAGGTAAGCAACAACATCAGCTGAGAGCCCATGTGGCCATGCACATTCACACTCATATAGTGGCAGTACCACCAGCACTACTGAAGGGAGGGTGCTGTCCACACCACAACATCACAGGCCATGGGCACGTGGATCTGGCTGGTCCTGTGAGGGACATAGACACAGCAGACAGTTGTCACTGCCAGGAACTAGTACCACATCTGGCTTGGGCAAGGTGGTGCCAGTGACACTCCTGACAGGACCAGTTCCCGTGTCCATAGCTGGAGATGGTGAACTGTATATCCTGCCATGTATGGTCCGTGGCTGTCCAACATACCCTCGTGTATGGTTAGCACATGACTTGACTATGTGCATATACACACTCACACATCACTATCACATGCAGGTCACCATGACACACACAAAGCTCCTCTCCATGGCCCAGCTGAACACCACCCCTCCAGACAGACACACACATGATGTCAACTGTATGGCACAGCCTAGGCCTTTAGCAACCCCATACCACACCTTATGCATGTGATGATACCTGTGCCACATCCTGCTTATCCATACCATTGATGCAGGGACATGCTAATATGTGTCTGATGTGCAGGGTGAATATAGTACAGGTAATACCAGTGTGTAGTATAATACTGTTATGCCATGTAAGGTGCTATCTGCTGCCTATTGTCATGGGTGCACATTGAAGTGTATGTACCCTTGTGCCATGATGCTTTAATGCTGTTAGTACTGCTGACTGACTGTTGTCTCACAAATCTTATTCTGTTCAAGGTGTTTGTGTGTGTACATGCTGGGGAACTGCTGTCATTACCGAAGTCAAGTATGGCAGAGTGGAAACACAGAGACCTTTTCATCACCAAGGTATGGCTGTGTATGTGCATGTTTACCTAGGTCTGTATGCATGCAACAGTGTCTGAGGGGCAATGGGGGCAGGCAGCATAACCTTCATGCATACCCTTGACACAGCCAGCTATCCTTCATACATGTCACTTGGGTGCTCTGTAGGATCACAGGTTTATAGATACAAAGAAGGTTACTAGAGTACTGGCCCTGGGTCCCTTATAAGCTTAGCCATTACTTTATCTCCAGCAGCATCATCAATCAGAACCTGTTGCCTCTGGCATTGCTGAACACAGGTTAAACCCCTGGGACAGATGCTGTTTTTCCCAGCCACTCAACCTTGATGCAGTTGATGATGGTATGCGTGATAGTGTGCTTGAGATGTTTGGGGAGTGTAGTCCTGAAACAAGGCAGCCTCTGGGAGACACACCTGATTCTCCAGCATGTGTTTTTGCTATCTCATATGAGCTGCAGGCCTCTTGTGCCAGTAATATGCACAGAGTTATACTCTCATATATGGGGCAGCTGTTTAAGGGCTGAGCACAATATTGCCATCTAGGCATGACACAGACACCTGTGGACAACCTGACCGATAACCACTGGGGCAGTACTGATTATAGGCTGTCTGCGTGGAACAGGTGTTGAGGACAATGGCTGACCAGGTGGGTGTTAACATAGCCTTTACAGTCTCTGTGGATGTCTGCATAGGTGCATAGCAGACCGGTCATGCTGCTAATGTATTGTTGTACTGACTGAGGATTATTCGGAAGTACTGGCCACCATTTATCTGGATTCAGTCCCTTTACTTATGTGATGACCCACATACAAGCATTTTCTGACCACTGCCACTACTTGTTGCCTGAATGCAACATTGTTGGCATCTTGACTACCCAGGTCTGTCATCACAGTCTGTCTGATTATGGGGTTGGTGCTGATGTGGTGACTACTGTGGCCATGTCCTTGCTGTATGGTATGCTGACACTGTTGTCTGCATTCAGCTTGAGGCCAAGACTTTGGCACCATTCCATATCCACCGTATGGTCCATTTCAGTGTGTTAACAGCAGTTTGTTGCTCAATGACAGAATGCTTAATACTTACAGTTGACACATCCTTAGGCAGTACCTACATATGTGGGTGGTGCCAGTTAACATTCATGAATACATACATGTGGGTCACTGGGGGCAGCACGTAGTCATAGGGCCTTCACATGTCTACATATTGCACACACATAGGTGACACAGATTGTGCCACCTTATCAAATGTGGACTATGGGACATGTCTTGTAGTAACATGATAGTTGGCAGGACATACCATACCCATGGCAAGTGCAACACACTGGGCTTCCTTTGGTGTGCTACTATGACACTTTCGTTGTGTGACATTACCTTAGCTTACGCTATTTGTCATAACATTAAAGTGCTTCTGATGTGCAATAAATGCTGTATGCAGATAGTAGACAACTTTATGAAATGTGTGTTGCCCTACACTCTCCGGACCACTGCATTGTTTCAGTTATGATCACTGGACACACCTTGCCAGGAATGGACTGCAACCTTCAGGGTGGTACAGATGGTGGCCATACCTCTGACCTCTGGATATAACTGCAGAATGTCCTGATGTTTAACACATATTTTGTTTCCATTTTTCATAACGTTGTGGTTGTCTGGCAAATTTTGAGAAAAGCATGACAGACTAACATTACAGATTAATGATGATTATTGTCATATCACAACACATACCCTTTGGAAAGTGCATTCAAATGCATAACCTGTTCTGGTATCTGCTTTCCATGTATGTCACAGCAATATCTGAAGCTTGTGCTCAATGTTTGGCATTTGCCCCTCTGCACTGTATGTATTTAACCAGACATCTGTCTGTAAGGGTTTGAGAGTTATGCAGGTGGCCGTAACACAGTTAGACTGCTGCAAGGGGGTACACACACACACACGCACACACACGCACACACACGCACACACACGCGCACACACACACACACACACACACACACGCACACACACACACACACACACACACACACACACACACGCACACGTACGCACACACACACACACACATGACCTGCCCTTGTTGACAGTATAACCTCTACCTGCCTAGTTTTACATACAATACTGATAAATGCATAGCACAAGCATCACATGCTATTATAGTGTTGTAGTGTCTGCCACTACTATTCAGGTGGGTGACAATTGCAGGATCTGTTAGGATTTCCAATGGGGGTTCACAGGACGTTAACATGGCAGAGCCATCTCAAACACACACACACACACACACACACACACACACACACACACACACACACACACACACTTGACTGGGGATATGCATTGAAGCACACATGCACACAGAGTTGACACTTCTATGATTAGAACACCCACCTATCTTATGTACAATACAGACTGACATGACTATTGCACATGCCACAGTGTCTTTGTGTTAGAAAAAATATGCAACTGTGCTTCTATGGTGGATGACATCTGTATGGGCCCTGACTAGGTTGGTGATGGGGGAGTTAACAGGATGGAACAGCCACACAAAATGGTATAGCCATCGCATACACATAAGCAAGACAGCCACAGGAGATATGCATACAGAAAGACATACACTTACACAGTTGGCAATAATCAGATTAGAACACCTACCTATTTACTTGTATGTATCATAGTGCTATGTACATATTGTATACGCCATGGAGACTATATGCCAGGGAAATATCTCACAACCACTTACAACAATTAATCTTGGGAATGCTTTCATGAATGATGGGATACACCACACAAAATAGGAACTGTTCTCATGTATTGCTCTTACAAACGTAGACAACTGATAGGGTAACAGAACTTGCATCAGCATGACATTTCAGATGAGTATGATGTCTGAAGCCCACATGTCTGTCAGTACAGCAACTGTCACATATTTGCAAATTATTTGACATAATCCTGCATTGTTATGAGACATGGACCACAAACATGTTGAAAACATCCTGACATGCTGCATACATCTGTACAGATGACTGGTGTGGCCTGTAGAGTTTGACATGGGGCATCTAAGGTGGATAACAACAAAAGGATCTTTAAAGTAATGCCAAGAGGAGGGGGACAACAGGCCTTGAAATGGTATAACCAATCCACACAACAGCCATAGGGGCTATGCTTCACACACAAACATATTCAGCAGTATATTTGGCAGTACTGAGATTCAAATCCCTTCTACTTAGTTGTATGTATTATAGTGCTACCTACATATCACATGTGCCACGGAGCTTATATGCCTAAACAGTGTCCAACAGTGGATCTAAGGTGGATGACATGGACAGGTCCTGTAAAGTAATGCAATGGGGGGGGTCACCAGTGTGGAACACGTCTCAAAATGGTATAACCAACCCACACACAAGAGGTAGAACCTTTACCTACCCAGTTATATACACCACAGTGCCACATATTTATCGCTTGCACCACAGAGCTTACAGGGCAGAAGAGTGTTCAAAGGTACATTAAGGTGAATGACATCAGCAGGCCTTGTAAAGTAGGGTAATGGGAAGTTTACTGGGTGGAAAAGGCCTCAAAACACATTAATCTATGAACACACACAGTTGTGAGTACTAAGATTAGAACCCCTATCTATCTAGTTATATATACTACAGTGCTACACAGTTATCACATGAGCCATGGAGCTTACAGGGCTGAAGAGTGTCCAAAGGTACTTCTAAGAATGACATCAGCAAGCCTTGTAAAGTAGAGCAGTGGGAAATTTACTGGGTGGAAAAGGCCTCAAAATACTTTAACCTACAAACACACACACACACCGTTGTCAGTGCTGAGATATATTATCAATGCGACATATTTATCGTGTGTGTCATAGAGCTTAGAGGGTGGAATAGTGTCCAAATGTACTTCTAAGGTGAATGACATCAGCAAACTTTGTAAAGTAACTGGTGGAAAAGTCCTCAAAATACATTTATCTACCACAACGCACACATTTGCCAGTACTGAGATTAGAACCCCTACCTATCTAGGTATAGGCACTATACTGCTATGGATTTATTTCATGCTCCACAGAACTTATAGGGCTAAAGAGTGTCCAAATGTACTTCTAAGGTGAATGACATCAGTAAGCCTTGTAAAGTAGGGCAATGGGAAGTTTAATGGTTGAAAAAGGCCTCACAATGCTTTAACCTACAAGCACAAACACATACACACAAGGCAGGTGAGGTGTGATTACAATCCCTACCTCACTACTGTTACACAATGGAGGTCACCTTAGTACTGGCATGTCCTGGTGGTTACAATTGATGTGCAAATGTCTGCATGAAGACATCACTCTATGCCTTTCAGTCTCTCTCTCTCTCTCTCTATATATATATATATATGTATATATATATATATTTATAACTTTCTCTCTTTCAGTCTGTCTGTCTCTCTATCTCTCATTATCCATCTGTCTGTCTCTCCCTCCCACTGTCTCTGCCTGCTATAATTGATATATTTGTATATGTTACCTATATATATGTATGTCTATCACATTCAACAGATGCAGATATATCAAATATGTGCCACCTCCAGATAGCTGTGAGTAATCCTGTCTAATGGGGTGGGGAGACACAGTTAAGGTGTACATAGCTGTCTGTATGTGAAGACATATCTGGGCAACAGAGTTGCCTAGCCAGATGAGGGTTTATAGATGGGCTGTAATTCTCTAAGTATAGGAGCATGCCCAGTAAGACCTTCAATGGTACGAGTTTGACTCCATTCCAGCAGTAGCTGTAGTCTGGTTCAGGATTTTGTGTGTTAAAGCTGATTGGCTGAAGAACCTGTGTAAAGAGTCTTGCACCTCAGTGATATACTGTGTGAGGAATCTTCTGGCTGTGTGCTATCCTTATTAACTGAGTCATATCCTGGTGTGGGTACAGAATGCATTGGACTGAGCAGATATTTCCATAATATTTGTGGTATATTTTACATAGCACTGTGATTTCCTGGTATGAGAGTGGCAGATCAGTATACAGTAATGTGAGGGAGCAGTGACAGGCATTTGTTTACTGACCCCATACACTGCAGGGAACTATGTTACAGCAGAAATTGTTCTAGTGTGCACAATCTATGTTTGTCTGGCCAGTGGTTCCCCTTCCCATTATATGTATGTCTTTGTCCTTCTCTAGTGCAGTCACGGCCTTTATCCACAGTTGTTGCTGTTATGCATTTGTAGTTATGTTGTTAGTGGGGTAGACATTGTAACATCACACACAGGGTTACAGACCTCACACCTCTGACTGTATCTGTTTAGTAGGTTGTCCATCATTGTGCCCCATACATCTGCTATGGTCCTCAGATGGTTTGTGTTGCACTGTTATTGTAAGGCTACAGGTTGGCCATAACTCTCAGAGTCTTACAGACGGACATCTGGACAGGCCCATATATATCAGTCAGGCACATGCCCAGACATGGGGGCAGGCTCTTAGTATTGCTCTTCCAAACATACACAGTTGGTAGAATGGTTTTGTATTAGCTTGCATTTACTTATGGGTATAACATCTGCATCTCTACTGTCTGTCATTGCTGTTTTCACATCAATCTTTATTGGTTTGCCAATAGTTTGTCAGGCAAATGCAATGTTATGACAAGCAGAACAGATATATGAGGCATACATGTGGACATTCTGTGTCACCCTGTCATTCCACATGTATGGATGGTGCCCGCTGACTTGTTGTCTGTGCTGACACAGTGACATGGCAGACTTTATATCCTGGCATTCAACTTACTTGTCACAACCTGCTGTTGTAGTAGGCACTGTGTAGGTTACTCAGACCTATGTACTGTCCATGTGTGTGGACCCCTGTCCCTCCATTGTCCAACTTTCCTGCAATAACAAACATTGGGTTCTGGCCAGTGTGTACAACTCCTAACTTTGATGTACCTGACATGCAAAATAGTTGGCACAGCTAGTCTCGAACCATGGCAACTACAGTACTGTATTTAGACCACTAAGCCGCAACAGCCACTAGTAAGTGGTGTCTACTTGCTGACACTATTAACCACAAATATGCATAGCACATTGACCCCTGCATATTGCAGAAATGGAAAAAGTGATCAAGTCAGTTGTGACAGCCCTGGCAATGTGTGGCCTGCCGCTATCAACTCGCAGACATAAATGTTACTGTAGTTCTATGTGAACACAAGTGTGTTGAGGGAAGGGGGGCATACCTCTAAAGTGTATGCATCTTTACAGACTGTGCAGATGTTTAGCTCATAATTTGAGCCCATTTTTTATAAAATTGTGGTTGTATGGCAAATAATGGTGAATACATTACAAACTGAAGTTAGAAAGTAATGACAGGCATTTGAGTTTCACGCTTCCTGACCTTCAGAGAATTCATGCTACTGCAACAGCTGTTATTCTGCCTACTTTCCATGTTTGTAAGTGCAACATTTATGACTTGACCATGTTTTAGAGCCTTTTCCACACATTTCTTTATGGGTTTGTGCAGATTTCATACTGTATGAGGATTAGAGCTATGTATGGGACTCCAACATTGATGTCCATACATGTGTCCTTTGACCCCACTGTTTGTAAGTCCCTAACATAGTGCAGTGGATTTTGCTGGCTTAGGGCCTACTGCATATTGTAGGTCAGCCAGTATTTGGGTGAGAGTTCCTGTTGTCCCACATAGCTGTCCATTGCCTGCTGCTAGCCTGGTAACCCACACTATTCTCAGGCATACATCCAGCAATACCATACATATGCTACCACAGTCTACTACCACATTCATTTATTGTTAATAAGAGTGACTTACCTTGTGCCAGCAGCAGTTGAGAGGACAGTGATTCAGGGCTGACTCTGTTGGATGCAGGCAGTATACGGCCTATACATGGTAAGGTATAGGTGGTGTGATGTGGCGGGCATCCATTTTACTTTGAGTATGTGAGTCAGAGAGAGGTGTCACACCCTGGGCCCCAGTTTGTCAGTATAAGTGCTATGCATTGACTTTTTGCCAAGGCCAGGATGTGCCGGGCACACCTACATCTGCCTAGAGGGACAGGCTGACGGGGTTCCTCCTCCGGGTCCCTATGTGCCTATGAGGACCTTGGCAATGGTTGGAGGCTGTGTCCCACTTCCCTGTGATGTTCCTGATGCAGCTGTTTCCAGAGGATTGTATTGTGTAGCATGGCCGATACTATGAATGTGTGGATGGAGAGTACTGCAGGCCTCAACCAGATCTGACAAGGCTGTGAAACTGTGAATGGATCAACACAAACTCACTGTACAATATTCCTAGCATGTGCGTGTGTTTCATTATGGCATTCTTCTGTGTGTGTGTGTGTGTGTGTGTGTGTGTGTGTGTGTGTGTGTGCGCGTGTGTGTGTGCATTTCTGATGGGTGTCATCATCTACGGTTCCAGTGTGTAACCAGCATCTCACACTGGATGGCAGTATGAGATGTTCCCCCTGGCAAATTCCTGGTGCAGCTGTGAGGCGTCCCATATGTGGGAGTTGTGATAACTGCCAGTGCACACATTGATGATAATGCCTTGTGCATTGCACATGACCTGGCAGTTGATGGTATTATAGCCCTTGTGGCTGACGTAGACTCTACCCTCCTTACCTGTTTAGTAGATTGTCCATCATTGGACCCCTGCATCTACTGTGTTGCTCAGATCGCTTGTGTTGCAATGCTATTATAAGGCTATATATTGACCATAGCTGTTAAACTCTTACAGACTGATCCACAAACACTTCAAAAAGAGCAAAACACAAACATAATCCAAGTATAAAGCCAGCTCTTTTATTTCGATCTGGTACCTCGGCCTTTCGCCTTCAAAGGATCACAGAAACAGTGCATATTGTCAAGGTATAAATACACATTTTCTTAATAGCATAATTGATCTTAATTAACAAAATTGATCTCAATTAACAAAAGCATCTGAGATAGTCAATTAAAACAATTCCAATTCCATTCATTTAAAGAGACATTCATATTTAAACCAACAATGACTTTCATTGTTGGTTTCAAAGTGAAATTTTCATTTAATTTAATTCCAAGTTTTAAAGATGGAAATAGTCAATGCAAACAGTAAATCGTATTTCTAAATTATTTATAAATTATTTATGAATATACCGCTGAATGGATCACTGCAAATAATTATATAATTTCAGTATTTTAAATGTTATAAATACTACATCATATAAACATTTATATTCATTTCAACAATTTAAATACTTAATTCCAAATTTAATCCGCCAGGATTTAAGGTATTATATTTAAGAATCATTTTTGTTTCTAATTCAAGTAATTTTTGAATGAACATACCCCCACTTTCAAGACAAAATTGCTTCCCCAAGATACAAAATTTTAGGCTATTAGAGCAACCACCATGATAGTCAACAAAGTGTTTGGCCACGGGACTAAATTCACTATTATTTCTTATGTCCCTTAAATGTTCAAGTATACGAACTCGAACCATCCTTTTAGTCTGCCCTATGTACCATACATTATTGCATGAACAACCCAATATATATACTACTCCCACTGACCTACAATTAAAGTAAAATCTAGGGGAGAACGATATCCCATTAATTTTACTTAAGTTAGTAACCTTTACACAGACGCTGCAGTGACCACAAGGATGCGTGCCTATCGGAAGATCTATCATCTCCTTTCAAAAAGTTATAATTTAATAGTTCTTTTAAATTTTTCCCCCTCTTATAAGAGAAAGTTACATGTTTGGGAAATAAATGACCTATACTTTCATCTTCATTAATAAGATGCCAATATTTCCTTATCACTTTTTCCATTTCATCCGATAGAGGGGAAAATTTAGTCACATAAAATAACTTTTCTTCCTCCATCCCATTGGTAGTATTCTTAAATGTTTCATAGTCAACATTAACCAAACTTTTATTAAATTTATGATACTCACAATCATTGATCCCCAATATTTTATTCTTGCTCATTCTCAAATGGTCTATACTATAACCTCTCTGAATTAGCCTTAGCTCAACCTTATTTAACTCTCTATGTCTTACGTTTACATCACTAGTGTGGTCAGAAATCCTTTTAAATTCCCCTAAAGGTAACGAACGCACTAGATGTCCAGGGTGCATGCTCTCAGCATGTAAGAACATATTAACAGAGGTGTCTTTTCTAAATGGTCTATATCCAATATTTCCCTCATTATGATATAATGTTATATCTAGGAAATTAGTCTCTTCCCTACTATGTTCAAAAGAAAAAGTCAAACCATGGCTATTCTTGTTTAATGTATCAAAAAATTCAAAAAATTCCAAGATGTCACCCTTACAAATCAGAAAGAGATCATCAATATAACGTTTATAAGTAATAACATTCTTTTTATAAAAGGAACTAGGGTAAATAAATTGTTTCTCAAAATAACCCATATATATAATGGCATATGAGGGTGCAAAAGCAGCCCCCATAGCCGTTCCTTTTAATTGCAGAAAAAATTTATTGTCAAAGCAAAAATAGTTGTGAGTAAGGCAAAAATCCAGTAGTTGAATCAGAAACATAGTTCTAGGTCCATCACCTAGCATCTCAAAAACGGCATCCAACCCCACCTTCTATTGATATTAGTATATAAGGATTTCACATCAATTGTCACCCAATAGTAGTCATTACACCATTTAACATGAGAAAGTTCATTTAATAAGTCTTGAGTGTTAGCGATATGTGCCATCACTTTACTTAGCTGTTTTTTTAAATGAAAATCCAAAAATAGGTTAACATTACTTAAAAACAAACCTATTCCTGACACTATTGGCCTACCGGGGGGTTTAGTTAAACTTTTATGAACCTTGGGTAGGACATAAAAAATAGGTGTCAGTGGATTTTTAACATATAGTTTACATACATCATTGTGACTAAAAAAGCCCAGGTGTTCCCCTCTCTCCAACAAATTCAATAAATCAGCATTAAATTCAGTTACAGGATTCTTAACTAAACATTTATATTCATCTTCACTATGAAGCAAGTCATTAACCATTTCACAATAAAAGGCTTTGTTAGTGATAACCCAGTTGCCCCCTTTATCTGCACATTTGAAAATAAATTCCTTTTTAACACTCATCAAACTTTTTAAAGCATTCCATTCATTTTTATCTAGATTATATTGTTTCTGACTGTTATGAAACTTTTTCATTAGTAACGTCAATTCTCTAAATATAATCCTGAAAAACATAGCAATCACAGGAACTTTTATATTTGGTATAAATTTATTATTAGAGGCTAACTTTGGTAACAACAGCTTCCCATAACCTGTAAAAAAACCTTCAGCACTTTCATCATTGTTATCCATATCAGACACATTTTCATCTATAAAACAACAATCGGTATTTTCATAATCATATACGAATAGGTTTAACAAATTAGTGTCAACACCATCTTCGATATAATTCTCATCAGAAATATTATTTACAGTGTTAGCAGTATCATTAGAAAAATATACTTTTAGATACAGCTTTCACACAAAACATTTCAGCTCCATATACAAATTCCCAAGTGAGGGAAAAAAAGTAGGCACAAATTTACTGCCTTTCAATAACATCGATTTCATGTCATCATTAAGAACTAAATTGGACAAACTAATCAAACATAAAGTTCGTTCGTTGGACACACTCACATTCCTATTCTTTGAAACGGTTTCTCCCCTTCCAGCCGTTTCTTCCTCGACCTGATTTGCTATTCTGAAAGGAACTATCGTTTTTAGTAGAATTTAAACCGCCATTTGTACCCTCGGTTTCAGCATTCTTATTATCAGTACAATCTGCAAAGGTAACATTTTTTGAACCAAAGTTATTTCTTTCATGCTCCCCCGAGGACACAGACACACTCCGCTGCCTTGAGGAGTTTCTCCTGACCTTTGACCTGCTGCGCGTCGTTTCACACTGCCAGGAAAAAAGTACACCAGTTTCATAGTCTTTCATATCGTGTAGCAATTTGTTTCTCTTCCGCTGTAAGATGTCATTTTCCAATTTAGACAACTTTTCTTTAATTTTAGTGAATTGCACCCTAAAACAGGACTCCTCCACCACCTCGTCCTGTAGGTGCATGATTTCACTTTTAAGCTTATCATGTAGCCTCTGGTTCCATTTCACTAAAATACGGAGCCATTTGGTAGTGCATTCTAGCGACGCTTGTTTCCATTCATCCAGCAGGTCATGCTCATCCTCAGAAAAAACAGTTGCAGGTAACTTGTCAATGCATAAACCTCTAGGCATTAACTTCAAATTGATATATTTTTCCAACAGACATGTGTCGAGAAACAGAGCAATTTCTTTGGTCATGAATCTGTCCAAAGAGATAAAACGATCATCTATCTGACTACTCCCACCAACATTCCATGGATCCAAATTCACAAATTTTCTTTCACGTTCATTGACCATATCAGCAAAACAGAACGCTCCTGGCATATTAATCTGCCCCGAATCTCCACTTGCCTGTGTCATCTCACTGGTAGTATTCTTGGACCAAAAACAGTTCCACAAACACTTCAAAAAGAGCAAAACACAAACATAATCCAAGTATAAAGCCAGCTCTTTTATTTTGATCTGGTACCTTGGCCTTTCGCCTTCAAAGGATCACAGAAACAGTGCATATTGTCAAGGTATAAATACACATTTTCTTAATAGCATAATTGATCTTAATTAACAAAATTGATCTGATGACTGGACAGGCCCATATATAACAGTCAGACACAGGCCCTGACATGGGGACAGGGTGTTACTATTGCTATTTCAAGTGTAGACAGTTGGTAGAACATTTTTGGATTTGCTTGTGTTTTCTTATGGGTATGACAGCTGCTTTTCAACTGTCTATCACTGATGTTTCACATCAACCTTTATTGTTTTGCAAATAATTTGGAGGCAAATGCAATGTTATGAGGTGCAGAACAGATATGTGAGGCATACGTGTGTACATTATTTGACACCCTGTCATTCCAGGGCTATGGATGGTGCCCACTGACTTGCTGTCAGTACTGACACAGTAACATGGCAACCATTTATATCTTGGCACTACACTGACCTGTCACAACCTGCTGTTCTACTAGGCACTATGGAGGTTACTCCGAGCTGTGTACTATCCATATGTGTGCCCCCCTGTCCCTCCAATGTGCAGATTTCCTGCAGTAGCAAATATAGACTTCTGGACAGTGTGTAAAATTCCTACCGTAGGTGTAGCTGACATGCAAAATAGTTGGCATAGCCAGTCTCAAACCTTGTCAACCACAGTACTATATTTAGACCACTAAGCCACAACAGCCAACAGTAAGTGCTGTCTACTTCTTGACAGCACTAACCATGCACAGACATAGCACATTGATCCATTCATATTGTGGACATGGAACAAGTTAACAAGTTGATTGGGATAGCCGGGGGAATGTATAGCCTGCTGCTATTACCCTACAAACATAAATGTTACTGCATTTCTATGGGAACACGGGTGTGTAGGGGGGGAGGGAGGCATACCTCTCAATTGTACAAATTACCACAGATTGTCCAGGTGTTTGCCTCATATTTTGAGTGCATTTAGCACAGTATTGTGGTTGTCTTGGAAAATACTGACATACCATTACAGATCAGAGTTAGAAAGTAATGACAGACAATTGAGTTTCAGACTTCTTACCCTTCAAAGACTTAATGCAACAGCAAAACCCATTCTAATATCACTGTCCAAGTTTTTCAGAGAAATATTTTATAACTGTCCCTATTTGTGGGCCTTTGCCACACATGTATTGATGGCGTTCTACAGATGACTTGCTGTGAGTGGCTGAGAGGTGAGTATGGGAATCCAACATTGACATCCATGCATGTGACCTATGACAATGCAGTGTCTTAGTCCTCCACATATACTGCAGAGAGTTTTGGCACCTTGGGGACTACTGCATATTCTGTGCAGCCAATATCTGTCAGACATTTCCTGTTGTCCCACATAGCTTCCACTTGTTTGCTGCTATCCCAGTAGCCCACCCCATTCCCTTGAATACATGCAGCAATACCATGGATATGCTACTACAGTCTACTACTCCATTCATTTGTTGTTAAGAAGAGTTACTTACCTTGTGCCTGCAGCAATCATGAGGACAGTGCTTCAGGGCTGACTCTGTTGGATGCACACAGTACACAGCCTATACATGGTAAGGTACAGGTAGTGTGATGTGTGCGGCATTCCTTTTCCTGGGTGTGTGAGTTGGAATGAGGTGTGAGTCCCCTGGGCCCCTAGCATCTCAGTGTATGTGCTATGCCTTGCCTCTTTTCCAAGGCAGGGTGTACTGGGCATGCCCATGTCTGCCTACAGGGAAAGGCTGAGGGGATTTATTCTCCGAGTCCCCTGTACCTGTGGGACCTTGGCAATGGTGGGGGGCTGTGTCCCCTTTCTCTGTGATGTTCCTGCTGCAGTTGTTTACACAGGATCATATTGTGTAGCATGGCAGATACTATGAACATGTGTGCACATGTGGCTGGAGTGTACTGCAGGGCTCCACCAGATATGTCAAGGCAGTGGAACCGTGACTTGAGTATCCCAAACACATGCTCTATGATGTTCCTTGTTTGTGCATGTGGCTCATTGTGGCATTCTTCAGTGATACAGTTCCAGTGCGTAAACAGTATTCCCCCCCTGGATAGCCGTATGGAATGTCCGGTACAGTTATGAGGCATGCCAGATGTGGGAGTCATGATAACTGCCAGGGCTGCCAGCAAACACAGTGATGATAACCACTGTAACAGGAACAGGCAAACAAAAACTGAGGGTGATGCTACTCAATGCTAGAAGTCTAAATCTCAAAATACACTCACTTGAGGCACTCCTTAAAATGGAGAACATCAATATCTGTGCAACTGAGACCTGGTTAAAGGCTCCAGAGAACACCCCTGCACTACCAGGCTATAACTCATACCACACTTTTCGGCCATGTAACCTGGACCGGAACACCAAAGGCGTAGGTGTGTCCATATTTCATTAAGTATATCCACAACTCTGGGCTAGTTGCTCAGCATAATGCAGCCAAGGTTATTTATGTGCAATTAACTCTGGGCAAAACTTTAATCCAAATTGTAGCTTGCTACAGATCCCCCACCATGCCCCAGGATTCCTACTCCTCTTTTCTTGATGTACTGGAAAATATTAGGGTTCAACCAAACACCCTAATAATGGGTGATTTCAACTACCCCACCATTAACTGGGAAAACTACTCATGTACCAACTCATTCAATCAACGCTTTCTGGAATTCATAAACTCCAATACCCTGGATCAACTTATCCACACCCCCACCAGAGGCAACAATATCCTAGATCTAGTCATTACCAGCATGAGTGAACGGTGTTCTACACCTGAAGTCAACGCCTCATTGGTCAGATCTGACCATAAGCTAATTACCCTAGAAATCCACATCCTGCCCCACCCCCATTAAGGAAACCACGGTATAAAATTTCTCCAAAGCTAATTTCATGCTTCTTTAGACAGAAGTGGTGAACTTCATGACACCCATGTAGATGGACAATACAGTTGCGACTACTGAATCCTACACAATTGCACTTTATAAGCACTTACATGAGTGCATGGATCATGCTATCCCAAACAAAACCAAGACGCTATCCTCCAAAAAAAGGAAGCTGATCTGGTGGTCCTGTGCCATAAACAAACTGTACAACAGAAGGAAGAAACTGTTGCAAAAGAGAGTAAAATCCCATGAGTGGAGGAGCTCCCTGGTCAGCCTCAGTAAGAGGCTGCGATCCCTGATAAAATCCTCCAAAGCTAGTTATGAAAACAAAATTACCACTGATTCTAAAGACAACCACAAAGCATTCTATAGCTATGTCAAGAATCTCAATGGCAACACTCAGATCTGCTCTGAGTTACAACACAATGGCACTAAATATACAAAACCAACTGATATTGCCAACATCCTGGCAGATAGATTCAGTGCTAACTTTCCCCCCCTCTCACCCTCTAAACAGCCCATCTCTATACTGGAAGAATGCAAAGTTCCTGTAATCACAGCTGCACAGGTAAAAAACACACTCTCCAATGCCAAGAATACAGCATCCATGGGAGACAATATCCAAGGCTGCATTCCACATGAACTAGAGACCGAACTGACACCCCACCTAAGTACCATGTTCAATCATAGCCTCACCTCAGGCTTTGCGCCCACTGAATGGTGCATGGTGATGGTTATCCCACTCTACAAGGGGGGAGCCACCATGGACCCCAGGGAACTACCGCCCCCATTAGCCTAACGAGCCTGGTGTGCAAGGCCATGGAACGTATCATCATGGAACTTATAAACAAAGACATTGGTAATCTCCCAACTCTGGACCCCACCCAGTTCGGGTTTGTAAAAGGCAGGTCATGTTTCCTAAACCTGATAGACTTCTTTGAAGCAGTCACCAAAGCTATAGATGAGGGTAAGGTGGTTCACACAGCCTATCTAGATCTTGCCAAGGCTTTTGACACCATCCCCCACTCTGGAATTATAGATAAACTCACTGAACTCAGTATAAATCCCTATGTCACAAGATGGATTGCCAACTGGCTCACTGACAGAACCCACACTGTGAAAGTAGCAGACTCCAAATCTGACTTCAGAGCAGTGACAAGTGGAGTACCACAGGGTTCAGTCCTGGGTTTTCTCCTGTTTGGTATCTACTTCTCTGAAGTACAGGCTAACACAGAAGGTCTTTGGCTAACAAAGTTCGCAGATGACTGCAAATTAGGAGCCATAATTGAAACGCCTAACGATGCGGACATCCTACAAAAGGACCTCACTGAGACAGATGCCTGGTGTCAAAGTCACAGCCTCAAACTCAATACCAAAAAGTGCATTGTCATCCCCTTTGGAAAAATCTCTGTACCCATGAACTACAACATAGGCGGTAGTATACTTAACATCGAAAGTGTGATAAGAGACCTTGGCACACAGGTGGACATTTGTCTCTCCTTTGATGATCACATCACCACAGTAGTCAGGAAATCTTTCTACATGGCACACCTCATCACAAAGGGTTTCTCATCCAGAAAAAAAGTGGTTATTGTTCCCCTCAACTCATCACTCATTAGGCCCATTATAGAGTACAACGTCCCTTTTGGTATGTACCTCACAAGACATCTACAACAACTGGAAAGGCCACAAAAATAACTCACAAAGAGGATTACTAGCCTCAAACAGATGCCCTACACAGACCATCTAAAAAAACTCCAGCTTTACTCCTTTGCATATCGCCTACACAGAGGTGATCTCTGCCTAACATACAAAGCAATGTCAAACCCAGAGCTGTTGGACATGCTCCACTTAAAGAAGTCTCAATCCCACCGAGCTACACGCTCTATGGACCTAAACCTTGTCACTACAATAAACAGAACATGCCAGGGGGATAGATTCCTGTCCCACAGACTTCCCATACTCTGGAATAAACTACCTATCTTTATCAAACAAAACTCCTCATTAGTACTCTTCAAGAAAAATCTTGATGATTGGATGGGAAATAAGAAATTCACCCCGGGGATCACTTCTGTGGCTCTGCTCGACAGTGGCACAGGAAAATAATTTTCTTAGGTGGCAAAAGCCAGGGTACCTTTTTGGCTAGGCTTGCATAGGCCCACGGGCCGATAGCCTAGTACCTACCTATGAACCTATGGACCTAAAATGCCCTGGGCTTTGCACACAAATTGGCAGTTGATGGAGTGTTAGTGCCCTTGGGGTTGACGTAGACTCTACCCTCATCACCAGGTGGAGCTTTGATGTGCACATGAGTGCAGTCAATGGCATGCAGTACCTCTGGGTAGTGTGCTACATGGTGGAAGAGACACATATTGGTAGTCCTCTCCTCAGGGGTTTTGGGGAAATAAATGTACTCACTGGCATGTGTTAGCATGACATCCAGGAGCTGGTAAAGTACCCTGGATGTGGATACCTGTGAGATCCCCATGATGTCCCCAGTAGGTCTTTGGAAAGTACCAGGAGCTAGTATGTTTAAGGCTACACATACCTTTGTTTCTACTGGGACGGGTTCCCCTCTGTTGGTTCTGGGTCTGCCATGAGGGTGGCAGAGCTTTGTGAGTTGCTGTAGTATGTCCCTGTCCACCCTGTAGTGCTCTACTATCTCCAGCTGATGTAACCCCTGAAAGGTTACCCTGGCTCTGAGCACTCTTCTCCACCTCAGTCTGGGCTGGTTGTCAGCATCATTCTCATCACTGCCCTCAGCCTGTAGCATGTATAGCTGTAGCAAAGCAGCAGCAGCCCATATCATTTTGTCAGTTAAAATTCCCAAGTGTGTACTCCCATCATGCAGAGTATGTGGGAAAATGAGATTGATGGGTGTCTGCATACTTTATACTGGTATGCTGCAGATGCAGCCTGTGTGATTGACTGACCATGATACATTCCACCTGCCACTTACATTATTGAGGGGGTAAACTGGGCCACTGTGAGTGGCAGAGGGCTTATTAGTCATGTATAGTTGATTGCCTTTTGTCAGCTATTTCCTTTTTTTTTCAATTTCCTCAACTTATAAGCCCAATGGCACTCCTGACAAACCTTTGGAGCTGGTTTAAACATTGCTGAGTAGAAAATCCCTCCCCTGTGCATGAACATGCTCAATTTTCTTTAACAAGCTAAGCACAGCTTAGCAGCCTCAGACACCCCTCCCGCTTAACTGTGCTTAGCTGAGTGCAAACAGGAGCAGCTAAACTCCATTCTGCTTATACAAACCCTTACACACCCCCTTTTCATGTCAGCTGCTTCTTCTGCCTACTCTACCACATTGTAGCCCCTACATGGTTAGGTAGCTGCAAACATGGTGGCCCATTTTGCTATTCAGTAAACTTAGTTAATTTACATACACTAATTGCATATACCTTAGTTACTGCAGTACACCAGAGCCTATGTCCTTAGCCACTATAACCTGTCATTGTATGACTCTGCCTACTAGCCAATATAACGGGGAACTTCAGTATAGCTTTATATCTCATATTTTGCTATTTTAATTTTAATTTTATGATCTATTATGTTTGCGTGTCGCTGCACACTACTTAAAGCTGTCATATGTGTTAAAAAATTGATTTCTCATTAATTGCATTTGTTTTAATAGCCAATGGCCACTGTTTTGACCATTGGCATACCTACTGCACCTAATACATGCTTTTACTTGAGTTGTCATGCCCCTTTTTTATTTTTACATTACGGTACATGGTTACTAACTGCATACATTTTTCCTGCAGACACGGCACCTACACAGATGCCTGTCTGCTTCCTGGATCACAAATTCACCTCATTTGCATGGTTTTCACCTGTAAATTAGACAATTTGCATTATGTGGTTGCCTCCATATTGGAACAGTGCTGGGAGGCTCGTGCACACCCCCAGCCTTGTTTCCTGGATCACTCGGCATCCTGATTCCATGTCCGAGCTTTAACACTATGCCTACATGAAGAATAACTCCATGCAGGCTTTATTGACTTATCCCCTGAGTATAATTCTATGTTAGGCACAGCTATTCCTCCATATGGCCAACTTGTTAGATGATGATTAAGTGCCAATCTGGGTTTGTAAGGATGCCAAAGAAATTTAAGCATCAATGTGTTGAATTATTTTATTTACTGTTTTGGAATAGGTAGAGCCAATGATTGTATAACATATAGTATTTTTGGTAATAATATCATCTTTATTGTTAAATATCTTTCTTCCATTGTAAGTCTAAACTTATTCCATTAATTGATTTTTTTTTATTTTAACTAAACAGGTGGTGTAGTTTATGTTAATAGTTTCTTTTATATTCTTAGTTAATATAATTCCAAGGTAAGTTATTTTATGATTTTTGACAGACCAGAAATATTTGTATTTATACGTACAATTTTTTGTTTTATCCTCATTAAATTAAAGGCCTGATTTAGATTGGAATGTTTGATAGTCATAAAAAGACAAGAGAATTTTTATTATCCTTCAATGTTAATAAAATGTTATCAGCAAATAGAAGCATTTTTGAATTTAGATTATGATCAATACACCTGCCATATCATTGTTTGATCTTATATAATTCACAAAGGGTTCCATAACCAGTGTAAATAATAACGGGTGGGGATTTAGTAAACTGAACAGAAACTGAAGAGATGAAGTGGATAATGAATTTGCAATCAGATCAGTCGCCAGGTCTGAATGCATTTGTCCCTTTAAAACCTGCACTAAAAGGGAAAGCTCTTCAGCACTCAAAATGACATAATCAAAAGGGTGTGTATGCTGCTATGGTTACTAAATGCATCTTAGTGAGTGAACACTAGGAAATGAAGGTATTTAAGAGGAAGTTTCACTGGCAAGCATTTAGGATCTGAAAAAGGTATTATACCGAAAGAGCTTATCCGGTTTATGAGCCAGTGTGTTTATTTTATCTTATCATCATATATTTTATTAACATTTTCAAGTTTCAAGTGTTTTTAAGTGGAATTGGTGGCAGAACCATTTGTTTTTGGAGTTTTATATTTTGATGTGCTCTGCCTTTGGTGACGCTACTTACTACTTCTTTTTTTGCCTAAATAATAAAGGGGACAGCGGGCAGCCTTGTTTTGTTCCTTTAGTTATTTGTATTAATTGTGATGCATACGATCATATTTTTATGCAGACTAACGAATTATGCTAAAGATTTTTTATAAGTTGCTGGAAATCCTTTGAAAAATTATATTCCTGTAATATTAGCAACATATAATTACAATTGACTGTATCAAAAGCACTGTTAATATCTAGACTTATTAAGGTTAAATTATCATTTATATTGTTGGTATAGTCACTTGTAGTTAAAATTCTTTTGATATTATCATACGTGCTCCTATTTCTTATAAAATCAGTTTGATCATTGCGAATTAGGCCAGCTAAAAACTGTTGTATTCTATCTGCAATTACAGACATAAATAATTTGTAATCAACATTTAGTAATGAGATTCGCCTGTAAGAGGTACATTTTGAAGGATCCTTATCTGATTTCAATATTGGTGAAATAAGTGTGTACTTCCAAGATAGTTGAACTTTTACTAAATTTGTTTCTGATTGGAAAGTGTGAAGTAATATATTTAATGCAGTTTCGGGCATTAATGTATAAAGTTCAGGTTTTATGCCATTGTTTCCTGGGGCTTTATTAAGTTTTAGCTTATTGATTTGATTTGTAAGTTCAGTTATTAATATGGATTTATCAGTTGTTTTCAGTTGTTAATCTATTATCTTAGTTTTAGTATATTTTCTAATGAATGCTTTTATTGTTTCTTGTTGATCCATTACTGGATTATTTTGATTAAATTTAACAAAATATTTTCTAAAGTCATTGAGAATATCTTTAATTGCAGTGACTCTCCCTTTATTCTCCTCACTGTATAATTCTATAACATATCTTGTTTTGATCATCATTTTTGTTCTAGATGCTGTTCGATGTAAATATTTTGGATTTGTCACATGATTCACTAGTTTACTTGGTTTCATTTTTGAAATTAACTTACTTCAAAATAGCCTGGTTGGCCTAAGTTTGTCAGTGGCACCTTCTGAAGATGCTATTCTGTTTAAACTACTACTATTACCAAAATACACAGCTTCTCTTCACTCTGTTCACTCTGTTGAGGCATCTAAGAATGAGCCATGGTTGATCAATTTTGCACTATCAAGACATATAACTCAAAATACATTTTAAAACAGAAAAAAAAGTTGTTTTTTTTTTTTGTGGGGGAAGCAATCCTGCATCCCCTAACTTATATATACCAAATCCACAATTCACAGCAGAGTGGGAAAAATGTAGATAATATTCTGAGGTATACCCTCAGCTTGCACAGTACAAGTCACATTAATCTTAACAATCAGTAACAGTACAAAATCAAGAAAAAAATCACTCACACAACTACTGCAGTGGAATTTAGATATACCAAGTTTGTTTGATAGTACTCTTCTGTTTTAACATTTTATAACAAAATATGAACTGATAAAGACAGATATTGTTTTGTTTTTAATACAGAGTAAACCTAAAGTGAAATAATCTTAAATTCAGCAGGCCAGCAGGTAGAGGGCTTTTGAAGTGTAAGGTGATGAGTTTAGCTGGAAGAGCAAGCAAAAATGTCCAGTTTTGTCATAAAAACAGCTAAGATTGTCCCTATGTAAAGTAAACCTGTTGATGCAGCTTATTGTTTTTATGGAGTAGTTAAATATTACACTTCAACTTCATCATCAACTTCAATTTTATTAAAGCATTAAAGTGCTTTTTAAACCAGGTCACACATAGCAATATCATAAAAACATAAATTAGAGCTGAATACAGTTTAAACAATGAGTCAAGTAACAACCGACAAAATGATCAATGTGAATATCAGTGTGCATGTAAAAATAAGGAGTAATAAAAATGGAAGTAGAAGTAACATATGAGTAAAGTAAAAGAAATCATGGGGTTGACAAACTGCACTCTCACTGAAGGTCAACATAATTTTTTTTTATTACCTCCACCTTCACAGAACCAATAGTTTGTCTAATACTCGTGCCAAAGATCTCATATCACTTAAAGATCAACAGCAGCTGCTGGCATGACAGATTTGGACCACAGTGCACTCCCTGCCTTTGGAATAAACTCCATCTACATGTCAAAGTAATGCCCTGTCTTTGTTCAAATCCATGTTCCACAACTGGAAGGGAGATTATAAATATGAATATGAGTTCAGGTACCACCACTGCCACTTATTGCACAAATATCATAGCTTCCTCATAGGCTTCTTGCTGTTTGTGTAGCTTATTGTCTGAATCATGCAAACAGTTAAATACCAGCAGCATAACTTGGTAGTTATACGATCAATGAGTCTTAGCCTCACTCCAACTTAAACTTATTAAATGCACCTTATAAACAAAAGTTTGACCAAGCTCATCATGCAACAAATCATCTGTTGCAAAAGTAAAAAATAACCTTGTGGTGCCAGACAGACAGCATGCATGTCAGCAAATTAATAAAATAGCTTGTGGCCATAGACATTACGCTCTTGCTTGTACACAGCACATCACAAATGATCAACAAAACTAAATCACTCTACTAAGTGTATGCTGCTATAACCCTTTCCTTTTCCCAGACACATTTGTCATTATGCAGACATATACAAGTAGAAGTAATACTGATTTTTTACAGTGAATGGTAATCGTCTATCAAATACATATTAGTGTACTTGCTCGGTGTCCTCTACACAGACACATAAAATAGTGATAGAAAGAGGCCAGTTTATCCCATCTGATATGTAGGCAGTGGCAATAGGATCATAGGATCATAGGAGGTTACTAGTCTAGTGGCCCTGGGGCCCTTACAAGGCTATTCAAGAGTTTATCCCCCAAAAAAAGAAATATCAATCATCACCTGTCACTCCTGTCAGTTGAGAGACACAGGTGGAAACACTGGGACAAATTTGGGGTTTCCCATCCACTCATCAAGGTTGCGCTTGAAGAGGGTCAGCGACATGCTTTTTTTGACATGTATGGGGAGTCTATTCCAGAGATAGGGCAGCCATTGGGATACAAACCTGTCTCTCCAGCAGATTTTGTTAATGTTGCATATTAGCTTTAGAGCTTTCAAGTGGGTAATGCGTGAAGTTAGACTTATGGATATGGAGCATCTCTAGTAGGGCAAGGTTCGAGATTGCCTTGTAGGTGAGACACAGATCACCTCTGAGCAATCTGTATGATACCAAGTAGAGTGATAGTGATTTGAGCCTGTCCACATAGTACAGGTGCTAGAGTCCATGGATTTTCTTTGTGAGGTACTTCTGTGGGCTTTTCAGTTGGTGCAGATGTTTTTTGCAGTTAGCTGTTGAGATGTAAGCATGTATGTATGTAAGGTCTGTCTGTTTACTAGTTCATTCGTATTTAAAGTTGCTGCTTTCCATCCTGATGTATTTCTATGTATTAAAGCATCTAAATGAAACACCAAGCCTTCTTGTTATATATGGTAGAGACAAATGGGTGATATGGTATCAGAAGAGGGATGTCTAAAAGGGCATGGAGTCACAATCGTCATATCCAAAGGGCATGAAGCCAGAAATGGCTTGGTTAAAATGATTAGAGGCATTTGCTTAGATGCTGATGGAATATGCAAGAGTGAAGTATCACAAAAATGTGCTTACTTCACAAAATGGGTCAGAAATGAATTTTAGATAGTAAAACCTGCTCAACACTATTTCTTTTCATATAATATAAAATGGGGCATACAGAATATTTGAAACGAAATTTGTATAAACTATGTACGATACTGATAAAAATATTCGAATTACTGTAGAAAATGTTTGAAATAAAATCCAAATTGCATAAAATAAATAAAATAAAGTGAAATGACTGCATTTTCAATACATGCTTCATGAATCCATATTTTTCATATTAAGCAAAGATATTCAAGTTATCAGAAGTGTATAAAGTGTTTGTATATTTGTGCAGTGTTACAGTAAAGTTGTTTCACAAAGTACAGCCATTACAGAGCATATTTCGCAAATTAAAGTATTTCAGAGTTTATTGTGCATTTGAAAGAATGGGACTTTACTCATGTTGCAAGTAGTCCAGAGTACCTGCAGTCAAATGGTTTGGCAGAACATGCAGTTTAAAGTGCAAAGCAGTTACTTGAGAAGTAAAAATGAGATAATAGTGATGTTTTCATGAATCGTTTGAATCTCAGAAAGGTTCCTCATGATGAACATCTTGGTTCACTTGCTTAGAGACTCCTGTCGAGACAAACCAGAACCACATTACTAATCAGTAGCCAGTTGTTGGTTCCATGTGTCAAGAACAGATCAGTGAAAGCCAATCTATTGAAGAAGCGCTTAACTCAAAAGTCTTACTATGATAAAACTAGTAAACCCCTCAATTACGAGAGGGAGAAGTGGTGAGGATGCAAACGTCCAAAGGAGCTGAGATCGTACATAGGTAGGTTCATAGGTTCCTAGGTAGGTACTAGGCTATCTGCCCAAAGGCATTTATAAGCCTAGCCAGAATGTGTTGGCTTTCGCTACCCCCTTAAATTAGTTCCCTGTGCCTCTGTCCAGCAGAGCCACTGAAGTGATCCCCAGGGTAAACTTTCTGTTTCCCATCCTCTCGTCAAGGTTTCTCTTGAAGAGTGTTAATGAGGAGCTCTGCCTAATGTAGAGTGGAATCTTGTTCCAAAACATGGAAAATCTCAAGGACAGGAATCTATCCCTCCAGCACATCCTATTTATTGTTGTGGTGAGGTTTAGATCCCTAGAGCATGTGGCTCGAAGGGATAAGGTTTTCTTTAGGTGGAGCATGCCCATCAATTCTGGGTTGGACATGGCCTTGTATGTCAGGCAGAGATCACCTCTGAGTAGGCGGTATGCAACCAAGTACAGCTGGAGTTTCTTCAGTCGAGCTGCATAGGCCATCTGTTTGAGGCCAGCGATCCTCTTGGGGAGGTACTTCTGTGGTCTTTCCAACTGTTGCAGGTGTCTTGTAAGGTACATCCCAAATAGGGCGTTGTACTCTATGATGTTTCTGATGAGTGATGAGTAGAGGGGCACAATGACCTCTTTTGATCTGGATGCAAACCCTTTCATGATTAGGTGGGCCACAAAGAAGGATTTTCTAACTGCTTTGGCAATTTGATTATCAAAGTAGAGATTACTATCTACTTGGGTCCCCAGATCCCGTATTGCATTTTCTGTATTTAGGGGACTACCACCTATGTGGTAGTTTATGGATACTTTGTTTTTTCCAAAGGGGATGACTATGCACTTTTTGGTATTTAGCTTGAGGCCATGATTTTGACACCAGGTATCCATCTCAGTGAGACCCTTTTGGTGGATGTCTGTGTCAGCCGGAGAGTCAGTTATAGCCCTTAGTTTGCAATCGTCTGCGAACTTGGTCAGCCATAGTCCTCCTGTGCTTCCCTGTACCTCTGAGAAGTATATGCCGAACAGTAGGGATCCTATGACTGAGCCCTGGGGAACACCACTTGTAACCGGTTTAGAGTCAGACCTAGATCCCGCAACGCTCACCATGTGGGTTCTGACCATGAGCCAGTTGGCAACCCATCTTGTGATGTAGGGGTTTATGTTCAGGCTGGTGAGCTTGTCAATGATACCAGAATGGGGAATGGTGTTGAAGGCCTTTGCGAGGTATAGGTAGGCTATCTGTACCACCTTTCCCTCATCTTTTGCCTTGGTAACTGTCTCAAAAAAGTCCACCAGGTTTAGGAGACATGATCTGCTTTTAACAAAGCCAAACAGAGTAGGGTCCAGTGTTTGGAGGTTCCTAATGTCTCTGTTAATGAGTTCCATGATGATGCGCTCCATAGCCTTGCAGACCAAGCTAGTCAGGCTTACAGGGTGATAGTTCCTGGGGTTTGTTGTGGCTCCACCTTTCTGGGGCAGAATAACCATTGCTGTGCACCACTCTATGGGTATGTAGCCTGTGGAGAGGCTGAGTTTGAACAGTGTGTTTAGGTGAGGGGTTAGTTTGTCTTTGAGCTCGTGTAGGACGCAGCCTGGGACACTGTCCGGTCCCATTGATACTGCGTTTTTGGCGTTGGAGAGGGCTGTTTTAACCTGAGTGTCAGTGATTTTAAGGGGTTCTACATTCTTCTGGTATGGTTATGGGCCCTTTTGAGAGATCACAACCATAGGAAATATGATTTGGAAGAATATATGGTCATGGGCCAGATGCTATGGCTATGGCTATAGCAGCTGTTCAGCAGGACATTAGTACAGCAAGTCTTGTTGGTACATATATTCTTTCAAATCATATTTCCTATTATTACAGACCAAGTACTACATTCAATTTCATGCTTACATGTTCCACTTACTTTTTTTATTTTCTTCTCTTTTCCAGTTTATGTTTTGTTTTCCCTCTGTCTCTCTCTCTCTCTCTCTCTCTCTCTCTCTGTGCACTACAGGGATAGTAATGGTTTGAATAGGTGGCAGCATGGCTTTTGTAGGTGATGCTCATGACCAGGTGATGGCCTGTGCACCTATTGGGGTTCCCCACTTACTAACTGTATGCAGAGCAACTGTGTAGTTCTTACAATAGCCAATGTCATGGCAACACACTCCTATAACTGACTATTCCATGTGGGCATTGGCCCTTTCCCTTACTTTTGAGGAAGACATCCTGAAGTTATGTGAGCTACTACCGATTACAACAAGACTTGTGGTGACAAGCCAACTAAATGGTGGAGAAGGTTCAAGACTTAGGGGCAGAATGTGAGTATTGCTGTTATATGTTTGGAATGCTGCTAGTTTAACATGGTTGGTCTGCACATGCTACCTCTGCATGGGTTTCAATTTGACAAAGTTCTGTCTCTGCATAGCTTTCAACTGTAGGGCTATTCACATAATGGCCACGGATTTGCCTGTTATGTTTGGTCTGTCCTTGGCAAATCAGTAGCATATGCTGGTAATTGCAATCTGTAAATGCTAACATCCATTTGTTTTTCTGACTTTATATCCCTCAGAAAATATATGTTACAAGAAACCCTGTAACACCAGCAACTTTCTCAGTGTTTAACAGCAATATTTTAAATATGGCCATGTATTTGGGCCTCTGTCCACCAATTATGTAAGGCTTTGCCCAGATGTCATCCCATTGGAGGTTGATAGGTATAATGGTCTATCATTATTTAGTGCATGTTATTCCTGCTAAGGGGAAAGGCTGGAAAACATGTTGAAGTCTGTACATTCAAAAGGTTGGTGTATAGAGAATGCTCTTAGATGCACTTGTAACATATTTTATGTTGGGGAGAGTAACACATGTTTCAAAACTAGGCTGATAGAACATGTGAGACATATTACTGATAAGAAAGATTACAGTTCTATAGCCATACATTTGAATGAATCTCACCATGAGGACAGTAGTGGGTTCCAAAGTACTGTTTTGGAAAAAGTCTGTTCCATAGTTTGATAAAACATTCATAAAAGGACAATTGTTATGTACAGACTCAATGTGTTACTATTAAATGTGATACTTTATCCCTTAGGAGGTTAAATGAGGAGTGTAATTGCAGGCTGTGTATTTAATTATGTAATTAAGTGTTCATTGCTTCCTGTGATTAAGGCAAGTATTTGTTGTAATGTTTTACTCCTTGAAGGCTTTGGCCAAGACATCAGAGTATAATAAACATGTGAATTACTGGCTGGTTGTATTTCTCTTTGCAATGTTCAGACATTTTAGTTGTTTTGCTAAGAGGTTGTTGTATAGGTTCATAGGTTCATAGGTTCATACTAGGCTATCTGCCAAAGGGCATTTATAAACCTAGCCTTTCGCCACCCATTTTAAATTGATTTTGCTATGCCCTTTTTCGAGGTTAGTATACTGTGCCTCTGTCTAACAGTGACACAGAAGTGATACCTGGGGTAAACCTTCTATCTCCCATCCACTCATCAAGATTCCTCTTGAAGAGAGTCAATGATGGACTCTACCGAACCTGGACTGGGATTTTATTCCAGAGTGAAGGGAGCCTCTGGGTTATGAATCTGTCCCTCCAGCACGTCCTATTTATTTCATTGCTGAGGTTGAAGTCTCTCGAGCGTGTAGCTCGATGGGATTTGGATTTTTTGAGGTGCAGCATGTCCCTTAATTACAGGTTGGACATGGCTTTATACGTCAGGCACAGGTCGCCTCTGAGCAGGCGGTATGCCACTGAGTAGAGCTGGAGTTTCTTTAACCGGGCAGCATATGGCATGTGTTTGAGCCCTTTGATCCTCTTGGTGAGGTACTTTTGGGGTCTTTCCATTTGCTGCAGGTGTTTGGTAAGGTACATCCCAAAAGGGGCATTGTACTCAATTATGGGCCTGATGAGGGATGAGTAAAGAGGCACTATGACCTCCCCTAATCTAGATGGGAATCCCTTCATGATTAGGTGGGCTATATAATATGTTTTTCTAACCACTTTGGCCACGTGGTTGTCAAATGAAAGATTGATATCAACTTGTGTCCCCAGGTCCCTAATTACTTCTTCTGTACTTAATGGATTAATACCTATGTGGTAATTTGTGGGCGCTTTGTTTTTGCCAAAGGGGATGACTATACACTTTTTGGCATTTAGCTTGAGGCCATGGCTCTGGCACCAGTTGTCTGTTTTTATGAGGCCCTTTTGGAGGATGCTTGTGACAGCTGGAGAGTTGATTATGGCACCCAGTTTGCAGTCATCTGCGAACTTGGTCAGCCACAGTCAGTCCTTCTGTGTTGGCCTGTACCTCCGAGAAATATATACCGAACAAGAGAAGTCCCAGGACTGAGCCTTTTGGGACGCCACTTGTAACTGGTTTGGAGTCTGACATGGCTCCAGCAATTCTAACCATGTGGGTTCTGTCCTTGAGCCAGTTTGCAACCCATCTTGTGACATAGGGGTTTATATTTAAGCTGGTGAGCTTATCTATAATGCCCGAGTGGGGTATTGTATCGAAGGCTTTTGCGAGGTCCAGGTAGGCTGTATGGGCCATCTTCCCTTCGTCAATGGCCTTGGTGACTGTTTCAAAGAAGTCGACCAGGTTTAAGAGGCAGGATCTGCCCTTAACAAAGCCAAACTGGGTAGGATCCAGTGCTGTAGGTCCCCAATTATCTTTATTTATGAGGTCCATGATGATCCTTTCCATAGCTTTGCAGACCAAGCTAGTCAGGCTTATGGGGCGATAGTTTCCAGGGTCCGTTGAGGCACCACCTTTGTGGAGAGGGAAAACTGGTGCTGTACACCATTCTTTGGGTACATATCCTGTAGTAAGGCTGAGATTGAACAGTAGTTTTATGTTTGGGTTTAGCTCTTCTTGGAGTTCATGTAGGACGCAGCCCAGGACACCGTCTGGTCCCATTGATGCTGTGTTTTTTGCTTTGGAGAGGGCAGCTCTTACCTGAGCATCTGAGATGTCAGGGGGGCAGCACTCTGCTGGGATAGATATTTTCCCTTTTGGTGGGGAGGGGGGTGGAGAAGTTTGTGCTGAACCTGTCAGCTAGGATGTTGGCAATGTCTGTGGGTTTGGTGTATTTTTTGTCATTTTGGACTAATTCTGAGCATATCTGGGAATTCCCACCCAGGTTCCTAACATAACTAAAGAAAGCCTTGTGATTATCCTTAGTGTTCTGTGCAATTTTTTCTCTCGAAGCTGGCCTTAGATGATTTTATGAGTGCCCTTAGTTTTTTGTTAATACTGATTAGAGATGCCTTCCCTTTTTGGGATTTTGCTCTATCATGTAGTAGCTTCCTCCTTCTATTGTATAGTTTGTTTATGGCTGGGGTCCACCAGACAGGACGTCTGCCTTTGGAGGACTGGGTCTTGGTTTTATTTGGGATTGCATGATCCTGATATGAGTTGTACACCGCAGACTGTCCCTGTTGCTAAATTTGGTCCCAACTGTTATGTTACGAGATATGGTCAAATCTGTAAAGCCTGTAGCAGATATGAAGCAACTTGGACATGAACATTGCATTTTGTTTCTGATGTATATAGTAATGCATGCCTAACTCTGATGTTGTTTGTCTAAGGGACAATCTTTTTAAGAAAGAGGATGTAGATCGATATATGTAAATATATATTTAAGACGCTATCCAAGGGCTTGCACAAGTGTATAAATACTAAGCACATGCAAGCTGGACTGCCATTTTCTAGTTAGCTATTGAGATCTAAGTATATATGTAAGTAAGGCCTGTCTGTTAACTAGTTCGTTCATACTTAAAGATACTGCTATCCATCCTGTTATGTTTTTATGTATTAAAGCATCTAAATGCAGTGGTGCAGTGGTAGCATTGTTGCCTCACAGCAAGAGGTTATCTGGCTTGATTCTCAGCTGCGGTGCCTTCTGTGTGGAGTCGGCACGTCCTCTCTGTGTTTGTGTGTTTTTTTTCTGGGTACTCCGGTTTCCTCCCACGTTACAAAGACATGCATTTGGAGTGTCGCTCCTCAGGCCTCTGCTGAAAATTGGCTTTGTTCCAAGTCAGACTTTCCTGGTAAATAAATGAAACCCCAAGCCTTCTTGTTATATGTGTTAGAGATGAATGAGTGACAATACACAAGAGTGATGTTCTCTTACCCAGACAGTGCAACTCTTGCCCCAGCTTTAATGCCACTACTGTGTTCACTCATACAACAAATACCATCTAGTCTATCTTTGATAAGAGATTTATTACTGATAATTCTGTCAATCACATGATAGCATTTAACTCATTAGAACACTATTTCCTTGTAAAGCAGCTGCCATCTAAACTGCTTATCCCAATTAAAAAGCCTTCTAACGGACATTTTTTTTGTTCTGCATTTCCTGTTTATATCCAGAATCCCCCAAGACAAAGACCAATCTTCTTTTCTTTGTCATAAACACATTACTACAGGATCTTTCTAGCAATAATCTGTTATTGTTGACAGTATCTCAGCAAAATTATCTACAGATAGATTTCCATAATATCTACCTCTGGATTTCAAAACATCAGGTTACAGTAACTTTTTTCTAAATCTAAATCAGTGTTATTGGAGACAGCTGAGATACTCAGTTTTCCCCTCTCATTGTCCACTACAGCCCACAAATTCCTCATAATGTTACTGGATCCCCACCTAAACATGTCATAGTCACAGACATGCCTCTGTCTCCAAATAACTCAAAAAGTTCAAGCTCTTATAAAATATGACACACCTCCTTATCCCTGAGACACAGTATTGTATAGTCAAAAACGTTCTTCGCCATTTCACACTGAGCTAATCGGAGGAAGTCGGAGGAAGGGCACACCTCATCACAAAAGGTTTCTCATCCAGGAAAAAAGAGGCCATTGTTCCCCTCTACTCATCACTCATTAGACCCATTATAGAGTACAACTCCCCTTTTGGTATGTACCACACAAAACATCTACAACAACTGGAAAGGCCACAGAAATACCTCACAAAGAGGATTACCATCCTCAAACAGATGCCCTACGCAGATCGTCTCAAAAAACTTCAGCTTTACTCTGTCGCATATCGCCTACTCAGAGACGATCTCTGCCTAACATGCAAAGCTATGTCAAACCCAGAGCTGTTGGAAATGATACACTTAAAGAAATCCCAATCCCTCCAAGCTACACGCTCTAAGGACCTAAACCTTGTCACCACAATAAACAGAACATGCTGGAGGGATAGATTCCTGTCCCAGAGACTTCCCATACTCTGAAACAAACTACCTATCTATATCAAACAAAGCTACTCATTAGCACTCTTCAAGAAAACTCTTGATGATTGGATGGGAGATAGGAAATTCAACCAGGGGATCACTTTTGTGGCTCTGCTTGACAGGGGCACAGGAAAATCATTTTCTTGGGTGGCAAAAGCCAGGGTACCATTTGGCTAGGCTTATATAGGCCCTAGGGCCAATAGCTTAGTACCTACCTATGAAACTATGAACCTATGAACAAATTTGAATACAGTCTCTTTCTATGTGGATTAACTAATGCAAAAACTGTTACTACCAAAAGGAAAAAAAAAACAGTCTAAAATATAAAGCTTCATTTTTTTTAACAAACACCCCAGAACACAATGCAACTTACTTTTATTCATCAATACATTTAGTGTTAGTCATAGATCCTCCATACATTTAGCTGCTAGTATATAGCACTCCATTCTTAATGTCCTCTATCTCATCTACTCACTCATGTTAGTAGCCATTATATTGTACATAGCTTTGACAAAAATGCTTCCTCTTTGCTTTGTCCTCTAAATTCATATCTTATTTTATACAGCTTTCCATTTGCTCTTGCTCAACAACTATTTATTTTTTTCCAGCACACTTTAAAGGAAGATATACTCTAAATTAATGCAATGCCACTGTTTTTGGTGGCCCCAGCTCCTCCTCCACTCATAATGCTATAATCTATAAAATTAGTTCTATTAGTCACTCAAAAGCAAAACTTGCAAAATTATTGCAGTATGCATTGACATTTTATACTTTGCCTTTTGAAAGTGATAATTGTTTCACTATATCCATATTTAATATGTATATATCTTATTTTTTTCTGTATCTGAACTTCACTGCTGCTTTTGTCTGGGGTTTGGTTAAAAGTAATAATTTTACCAGCCTTTCTACTTGGTTAACAGATGTAAAATAACTGAGTAACTAACTCAAAAGATTTCAACTCTTTGGAGCTACAAGTGTGGACTAGCTGCACAAAAAGCAGTAGTAATGTCTGCATGAACCTGAAACAGCTGTTTAATGCTCACAATACCATAGAATAACAACAGTGCCATGATGAAAACCATAATGCATATTTCCACATTTCCAAAACAAATATTTGCATTAGATCCACTGTATCATTTGTATCAAGCATACTTGACAACTATATGTTATTACTCCACCCACACATTAACATCACTATGTTCCAGCAAAGGCTTGCATACATTTACAAACTATGTACATGAAGCCTGCTCCATGGTTGTGGCAATGTATCCAAAAGCATCTAAAAGTGACTCCTTGTCAAGATGGAGGAGTGTAAATTAACAATGATCAGTCAGCATCCTCCTGTGTTGTTCAAATGCTATAGCACCACCCAGTGATCTTCTGCCAGGAATGCAATGTTCTTCTATAATAATTGCTATGTAATGCAGCTAGTGGCTACTGGCAAATAGCACTGTTAATGTAATCATCTTGCATTTAAAACTGTGTCTTATTTACATAATTTGGGTAAAATGAAAGAGGTTTACTGTGTTCAGAAGGATTACTCTTATCAGTAGTCTAGTGCCTGGCAGAAAAAGATATAATTCAAAAATACCTCTAACCTGCTACAATGAAATCCAAGGGATGACATATGGTGTTATATGGATGAAGTAATTTCATCACACACGTCCAAAGGATTGTAATGTACAAAGTGAAACAGTAGCATGATGTATGTTTATGATGACTCCCATCAGAAATGCACACACACCCATGCAGGAACACCATAATGAGGCACACGCACGAACCAGAATTATCATAGAGCGTGGGTTCGGGATGCTGAAATTATGGTTCCGTTGCTTGGACACATCTGGTGGAGCCTTGCAGTACTCTCCAGGCACATGTGCCCACATCTTCATCGTATGTGCCATGCTACATAACATGATCCTGTGGAAACAGCTGCAGCAGGGACAAAATGGTGAAGGCCCTCATAGCCCACCACAATTGCCAAGGCCATCACAGGCACAGTGGGATTCAGACCACGAACACCCTGTGCCAGCCCCAGTAGGTAGATGGCAGCATGCCCAATATGCCTATGCCTTGGCAAAGAGGGAACGTATAGCACATACTCTGACAGTGTAGGCCCCTACAGACTGACACACCTCTCCACTGCACACACAGTAAAATGGATGGCACACACACACGACCACCTGTAAATTGTAATGTATAGGTGGCCCACTGTGTGAATCCTACATAGGCAGCCCTCAAACATTGTACACACAACAGCTATTGGAACAAGGAATATCAACACCTGAACAGTACATGCGCCTATCAGCAGATCTTGGTGCTGTGTGTATAGGTTCCTAGGTACATCGGTAGGTACACGCCCGATTGTCAGAGGCCATACACCAAACGAGGCAAAATGTGTCTGCTGTCACCACAACATTGAGTAACGAACTGTCGCTCAGTGGAGCAGAGGCAATCACAGGATCACATGTGTGTAAGCACTGTTCTGCACACACTCTGCACAGATTCCCTGCTGCGTTAATGAGGGGCTCCACATAATGTAATCAAGGATGTTGTGTCAAGGCATGGGGTGTACCCATGACAGGTATTCATCATCCCAGCATGCTCCACCTATGTTCGTTTGAAGGTGTAGCACATTATCCTGTGTGGCTCACTGTGACATACATACCCAATGCTGGAGCACATCCAGTAAACATCACATGGACATACCAGTAATTGGACTCATCCATATGTAAACTAACTGAGTTACCCATGTGAGTGCAGTATGGAGTAACAGCCATAGTATACTCCACATACAAAATGCCATAACACGTGTACAAATCCCAGATGGCCAAGTGGTAAATGCAGTGACCGTCGTGCATGTTCCCAGTCCCACGTCCTGCAAGGGATGTAACATAATCCCGAAGGCACGAATAATGCATGTCGGATGCAGGTAATCAGATCATGTTTAGCACACATTAGCGGTAATATGCGTTGCCCAGTGCTGGTAAGCGTTGTTTAAATATGAGTATACGGATATGTGCGAAACAGGGCCAAACGTCTCTGAATATCGCGCAGATCACGGTCAATGATGTCCAGAACAGGTGAAACCAGCATTATTCACCCCTGTACTAATAGTGCCTGCTCTGAGGGGTAAAACGACCACTGCCAGGAGTAGAATACACAATCATGTATACAACCACCTAACACTATGCTAGCCAAGATGTAGCTATGGCAGGTGTGTAATGTGACAGGTTCAGACACAAACGTGCGGAGTCCAGGAAACAGTATACACCAACAAGTATATATATGTGTATATATATATATATATATATATATATATATATATATATATATATATATATATATATATATATATATATTTATTTTATTTATTTATTTAACATTTGTTGACCGGGAATGTCCGACTAGGTTCCACAGAGCCTGTTTTCAGCGGAGGCCCGGGGAGAAATGCTCCAGATGCATGTTTTTGGAATGTGGGAGGAAGCCGGAGTACCCGGAGGAAACCCACGAACACAGGAGAACATGCAAACTCCACACAGAAGGCACCCCAGCCGAGAATCGAACTGGAGAACCTCTTGCTGTGAGGCGACAATGTTAACCACTGCACCACTGTGCCGCCCCAAGGTATATATATATATATATATATATATATATATATATATATATATATATATATATAAATATATATATATATATATATATATATATATATATATATATATACATAGATATAATACAGATAGAAAGGGTGATATAGAGATATATGTTGATATATACGGATTCACTGATATCTGCAAATATATAGATAGGTCAATGACATTCATAAAACCTTGGAGGTACAAATAAATAGGACACCACCAACTATGGAATGTGTCACATACTGGCACGTGTAACCACGAGGCTGAAAGACCGAAAGAACACAGTACCGGAACACTAGAACCACGATGTAATATTATCATGATAAGAAGGGACATTTAGTTACTGCTGCCGGTGTTGCGGTCCACGTAGGTACTGTGTTCAACTGTGTTTGTGATTGCCGTAGTCTGTGTATGTGTGTGTTGAGGGTGCCGTGTGCATTTCCATGTGGCTGTAATGTGTGTGTGTGTGTGTGTGTGTGTGTGTGTGTGTGTGTGTGTGTGTGTGTGTGTGTGTGTGTGTGTGTCTGCATCGTGTGTCTGTTAGTGCCAACTCGGAGGTAGATCATTACTGTAGATGTGGTTATAGCTAGCCGTAGGCATACGGTTGCCACCTGTCCCACATTAGGAGGGACAGCCCCTCCCTATGCAGTTGTGTCCTGACATAAAGCATTACAAAGGGCAACTGTCTGAGATTGTAGGACATTATTATGTCCCATATATTATGTAATAGTTGCATTAAATAGTTATGCCTGTATGCAAGAAACGTAAATGTTACATGCAATATGATAAGTAGCCAAAGTCCTACAACAATAAGTATGTACTGAGGATATAATATGTGCTATCCTGTGTACTGACCGTGGGTATGTGTCAGCCTGTAAACACTGATGTGTGTCCTGCAAGTGTCCCGCAATGTCCATTTGAAAAGGTGGCAACCCATGCCAAAGAGGTTCAGTTACCAACACAACTGCAATGACTGCAAATATCTGGGACAGAAATATACGGGACAGCTGTCAGTTAGTAACATCCCTTTACATATCTCTGTAATTCCGGAGGTATGGAAGTATCAACCTCACCTGCATACTATATAGAAACCAATTAACAACGGCCCAATGTATAATCCCGTAACAAATGTCTACTAACTGATAGCCCTTTAATTAGGGAAGGAGCCCACACACATATATGGAATATGTAGAAATGTAAGCCCCACAAACCTGTATATGCTACGTACACCCACCTACATCCCCCACACATGAAACTATAGCAATACAGACTACAATTATAGCACAAATATCCAGTCAGTCAATTACATCTGCAGAAGCGTTAACATACCTTGTGAGAGACACATTTAAAGGCGCCATGTGAAATCGTAGCCATTGTATAATGGAACAAACGGTGATGTTACAGGCTTTGTTTGCAATAGTCCATTATCAGACGGTTGGTATGACAGGTACACTCACATGTAGAACCACATACTCTAGCCGTCACACACAATCCATGGGGGACATGAATTCAAACTATATGTGTCTCTACACATAGCATTTGCAATTACACAGAACAAAACACAATACAGGCCGTCTCCCCAAAGGTAGGGCAAATGGGCAATGCCCAAGTGGAGAATTCAATTATACCCCCACTGTTGCCACATAATTGGTGACTGGAGTAGCTGCACAGCTGATGTGCAAGTAATAAGTCACTCAGGAACAGTAATTTGGCGGCAGGAAACCACATATTACAGGTATCAACGTATATAAGGATGACTTGCCAGACATTCAAACGGTATGCTCATACCATAGAACTGTTTAAACGGTGTAAGAGAGATAGTTGCGAAAGTCCAGATTGATAACAAGGTATGTAGAACACTCGGTATGTAAGTGTATGTATAGCCTGTTATGCATTAATTATGTTAGTGTATGTATAGCCTGTTTTGTATTAATTAAAAGTGTCCACAATGCATAAAGTGGGAAAAGGTATTATGTAGTGATATCTTGCTGAGCATAGTAACTCATGTAGAAATTGTGTGTCCTGCAGTGGGCCTCAAGGTAAACATCACAGACACCACAAGAGATGCTACATGACGGCTTTAAACAGAACAATTCCATACCACCCACCATCAGTGGTAGGGTATGTCCAACAAGTACGTGCCATAGCAGGGGATAGTATATGTTGATATACCGTCACAGTAGGCATATAATGACAATGACATGTCAAAGGTGGTCCCGCTGTGCAAGTATGCTTTGCATTATGGGATACTATGTAAAATATGTGTAATGTACAGTATTGTAGGTAGATATGTCAGATATTCTACACAGCATAACAGGCATATCATGCATACCAAAGGTATTGTCTATTGGCATGTACGATATACAATAACAGGATACATATGGCTTGTAGTCATGGGACACTGTAATAGCATGATAGCTAATCTAAATGGAAGGGCTACTCAATTAACCATGCACAAAGGACATGTAATAGCTTCACAGTTTCATAGTGGGGTACTATGCAGTCTGGCAAGTCTGTGTTAGCACAACTACAGTATTCACACCAGTGGCACCTCTCTAGGGTAGTGTCCTGTCTGTGAACAGCAGAGCCATGTGTTACCTGCACCTCTGCACAGTACAGCCACTGCAGTGATCCCTGACGTACATGTGTCTCCCATCCACCAAGTGAGGTATCACATGAACAGTGCTACTGAGTGTCCCTGCGTGATGTACATAGGAATCATGTTCCAAAGCATGGTGAGTGTTTGGTTTGGGAATGTAAACCTCAAGCACATCCCACTCATTGTTGCGTGTGTGCACATATCCATGAGCATGTTGCTCATAGTGGCTTTTGCTTATGTCACGTATGTGGAGTATATCCATGAATATTGTTGTGGACATGGGCCCTGTCTGTTCAGCAGAGATCACCCCTGAGTATGTAGTATGCAAATGTGTACAGATGTGGTGTCCATAGTTCTGCCGCATACTTCAACCATCGGAGCTCAATAAACGTCATGGCGTGTTAATGTTGTGGTATGTAAAGCCGTAGCAGTTGTGTAAGGTGCACCCTAAACTGGGTGTCATACCCTTGAATGTGTGTATACGTCTGGAGTTCAGAGGTACAATGGGTGCCTATGTTCCAGCTACAAACCCAGTACAAATAAGTGTGGTCACGTAGAAGGATATCCACGCTACAGTGGCAATATGGGTATCAAAGGAGTGGGTGCAACATACGTGTGTACCACGAGCATGTACAATGAGACATGTATGTAGGGGACTATCACCTATGTGATAGTCAATGGGTGAATGGTGTAATACAAAGGGGATGTTCATGCACCTTGTGTCATGCAGCTTGAGGCCATGATATTGATATCAGGTATCCGACACAGTGACACCCCTATGGAGGGGGTCAGTATCAGCTGGTGGATCAATCATGGCACTTTGTATGCAGTTGTCTGTAAAGCTAGGCAGGGAAAGTCCCTCTGTGTTAGCCTGTACCTCAGGGAAGCATATACCAAACATGAGGGGCCCTATGACTGAGGACTGTGGTACGCCAAGTGTAACTGAAGTACAGTAGGTACTATGGTATGCTACCTTCATTGTGTGTGTCCTGTCAGTGAGCCACTTTGCATAGCATCCTGAGACATAGGGGTCGATGTACATCTGGATGTGTATGTTGTCAATACCAGAATGGAGAACGGTGCTGCAAGGCAATGAGAGGACAATGTAGGCTGTGTGGACCCTCTTACCATCATCAACTACCCTGGTAACTGTATGAAAGGAGTCCACCAGGTGTAGGAGCCATGCTCTGGCCCTAACAAGTCCAACCTGGGTGGCATCAAAGGACTGGAGCCCACCAATGTCTCTGTGAATGACTTCCATGATGATGTGCCCCATAGCCTTGCAGAACAGTCCAGTCAGGTGTGTAGGGCAATAGTCCCCCTCGTGCATTATGGTGCCACCTGTGTGGAGTGTGATAACTGTTGCTGTGTGCCATTCAGGGGCCACAATGTCTGATACAAGGCTATTACTGAATATGGTGGCCAAGTGGGGAGACATGTCGTTCAGAGGTCTGTGTAAATCACAGCCTGGGATGTTGGACAGTCACATGAGGCCAGTGTTCCAGGCCATATAGAGTGCAGGTTAGTACTGTGTATTTGTGAAGGCAGGGACACTGCAATGTTCCTGCATGGATTGTGGCCCTGTAGGGAGTGAGAAGGTGTAATGTTAGCATTTAACCCATCCGCCAGTATGTTGCCAACATCACCTGGTTCTATAATGTTCCTGAGTAACTGTTGTATGTCAGAGAAGATGTAGGTATTGCCATTGACTACTGACATACCTCCATAATGCCTTGTGGTACACCCTGGAATGTGTTGCAGTAATGTTTACGTAGCTAATTTCGGAGTATGTGATGAGGGATCCTGTAGCCCTACTGAGGCTGGCCAGTGAGCTACCCCACCCATGGGATTGTACTCCACTTTGCAACAGCCTCCACCTATTGTAAACTATGTCCAAGGAACTGGACCCCAAGAGTGACATCTGTTATCTGGTGGGTACCATCATGGCTCTGTGTGGAATAGCATGATCCATGCAGTCGTGTATGTGCTAATGAAGTGCACTGGGGTATGCTTCAGCGTTTGTATGTGCATTGTCCATCTGCATGGGTGTCATGACATTAACTACTGCTGCCATAAGATGTCTGTAGAAGGCATTGTAGTACTCTTGTACTGTGCATGCCATGAAGGGTGTGGTGTCGGGATGTGGATAACAAGGGTGATTAGCATATGTTCGGAATCCACCAATGAGGGGATAACCCCAGGTGTGGAACACCAGTCACATGTTGGTAGTGTCCATGTCAAGGATATTGTTGGTCTTGGAGGTGGTGTGTATGGGTTGATCCAGCCAAGTGGCGGTTATGAATCCCGGACAGCTTTGGCCTAATGTGTCGGTACATGTGTGGCTATCCCAGTTAAGTGTGGGGTAGTGTTAGTCTCACATCATTAGTACCTGTCTGAGCCCTACTGTCCAGTACACCAAGAAATGAGGTCTGGTAACCATGGGGTATGTTGTTGAATCCATAGCTTGTTACAATGTGTATAGCAGTTCTGGCCACAGTTAGTTGCACGTGGAGCACCTCTGCTGCATTGTGCTAAGTAACTAGCCAGGATGTGTGTGCAACATAGTGGAATATGGGAACACTTCAGCCGTGGGTGTGCCGGTCCAGGTTACATGACTGAAAGGCATGGTCTGTTTATAACCTGTCATTGCAGGTGTGCTCTGCAGAGCCTAGAGGCAGGTCCCAGTCACTGCGGAGATATTGAAGTGCTCCATTATAAGGAGTGCCTTGCTTGTGTGCGTCAGAGATGAAGATGTCAAGCATTGCGTCACATGACCCCATGTTCTGCTTGCCTGTTCCCGTTCTGGTGGTGAATGTTATTGGAAACTGTGCAAGACAGGCAGTATAGAAGCAGCAAGAGCCTTACATGTTAGCTGTACTCCCAAGGCTGACAGGTGCAGGTCAGCTGTGCCAAAGCATCGTGTTTTGTTGGCCATGTCAGTCAAAGAGGACAGATGCCTGTGGAATGACAGCAGAAGCATAAGCAACTGTTGAAGTGACACAGTCAGTCATTGTACAGTGGTATCGGGTCCAGATGAATGCATAATACTCACCAGGGCTTGGCACATACCTTCAGGGCTACAAGACCGGTGAGCTATTGCATGTCCCTGCACATGTAGTCCGTGAAGTCGCATCTCAGGGCAGTCACACTAACATGGAGAATGCCAGTCAAATTGTACCTGGTGAGGTGTGGCATGGGTGCATAGGTTATGTTGCAGAACCAGTTACCCAACAGCAAGATGTAAGCGACTATCGCTTTGTGTAGCCTGCTGAGTGGAACATCAGTGTGACCGCCTACAGAGTCACCTATGACAGGTGTGTTGTGTATGTTATAACACCCTATTGGCTGTATGTTATGGTCACACATGAGTCTGTGGGCTATAAGTTATTGTTGTTGTGTTTGGTGATGGGGGCTGCCTTTGTTGCCTACACAGAGTATGGAGAGGTACTGCACAAGTTGTACTCGTATGTGTGGCCTATGGTGGTGGAGATCATGTGAGACTATGTGATGAGTGGGGTGTGTTGTGAATGTTACACATCCCCACATGATTTTCAGGTGCAGTCAGGGTTGGTGACAGCATTACCCCCAGCAGGGCTGCATATGTGCATCTCCCACAGGCTGTAGTGTCGTATGTTGGGAGGTGAGCATTGACTGTGTACATGAGACAATTGCTCTATTGCCACATGTACGACATACTCATCATATAGACAGGCAATAGCACTGGTACGTGACAGTTGGATATGCCTGTATATACAACCATGACTCACAAGATATGTGAGTTACGTGTGTACAACAGCTGTTGTACTGTAAGCAAGCTGGAAATGTCAGGACAGACAGTGTACTTGTGAGAAATGGTGTGGAATGGGTGCTATATTAATCAGTAGCTCATGAAGTGCTCACAAGTTCTGGACAAGTGCTGAGCATGGAAATACAATACAGATAGGGTGTTGGATAATATCAACCTACAAGTGGTGACGACAGTCATAATTGGTGGCACCGCACTATAACCCTGCTGAGTATGGTCTGCAAGTCCATGAACCATTATCAATGTAGATGTTAGCAGTACAGATGTACATGACAGTACGGATGTTTGACTACATATACCTTCATATGTCACAGGAGTGTTCTACCAGTGGCCTGTTGACAGAATCAACACTACAAAAGGTGTCAGAGTGACATGTGCATATCACACCAGTGCCAGCTACAGTAAAACAGGGTTAATGTGTTGTACTCCACCCTCATTGTAGCCCATACCACACAGACAAATATAAGGCATCTGTGTATGTAAGGATGTGAATGGCCATGACCTATGAGCAATAGCTGTCTCAGTGTTGTGAACAACATACAGAATGGACTTTGTGGGTGAGGTGGGTGACATATGTGCACATTCTGACAGATGATATCAGCATTGTCACCGCTAGGTGAATATCCCTGTACCCATTAATTACCACCTAGCCTGTGGTCAACATTATGGACACTGTGTAAAGGATGGTGCTGTGCAGTTCACCTCCCTGAGTTGGTGACGTCTCCAGGCCCCTTACATAGTCATACGAGGTACCCATGTCATGACAGGGTGCCATCCATGAGCATGGAGAGCATTGGACAGGCATAGACAGCACTCGGGTGACCAATATTGGATCACATATCACCTTTAAGGGGTATTGGCCATGCGTGGATGGGCGATACCAGCCTTCACAATCCTCACCTCCACTATGCAGCATGCTGTCTACCTTGCATAAAGACATGTGCTACACTATGATGTTGGACATGCTACATGTCCATATCCTAATCTGAAAGACATACATCATGGACAGCCACCGTCCTACTACTAGGATCTCCACATGCTGGAGAGATCCCTGTACCATACATGTGACATACTCCCGCCATACCATGCAACCCTGTCCATCAAAGCTGCACATGTCATCTCTGTCATACATGGTGTGATGGCCGCATGGTAGATGTAGTATCAACTGTCTGGATCAGTAATGTGGCACTGATGCACCTCACGGTGGCAAAATGGCTGTTGGATACAGCTAGGAAACCTTGCCTGCACATGCTATAGTTGATAACCATCCCTGCCAATGACGTCCAACTAGCCATTGTCCCATGTCTATCACATGTTCAACACAGGCGATCTGTGGCAGGATGTTGAACAGCTGTACAGTGCCGTGTATATGTATATGGCAAAACGTATGCATGTAAAGGTTTCCATGCGTATGTGTGCATTGTCACTGCTCAAGTCCATTAAGGCAGTGTAAGTGTTGATATGTGACATATACACAGCATCAAGGTCAACAGCATTACCGTGGACACATCCAGGCATGTGCTGATAGGTAAGAACACCAGTGCAGGTGAACACACATGCCCACATCAACACAGCCTTCACATGGAGTATGAACAATGTAATGAGGTGACACACATATATGGTGATGATATCCAATGCATAACTGGTGTTACACGTGTGTGACACAAACATGTCAGTCATGTCAGTGTCATGATGATTTGAAAAGATAATTGTGCAGATGTACTAGATTTACTAGAAATGTATGTGCAGCAGTATCTCTGTACATCTCTGATACTGTGACCTGTCACCATCATTATGTCTTACAGATAATACCTTGTACATGCCTGCCAGCGTACAGCCGCCAGGAGGATGATATCCTCATCCCGTACCTCCACGAGAACTACGAGGTGTTGTTCAGCCATGTGCCACAGCATGCCCAGCAGCTTGACGATCTGTGGCAGGATCTTCGCAGGAGGGTGAATGATATTGGTGGCCATAACCGCACCTACCAGCAGGTGCGCAGCCACTGCATGGACTTGATGCGACATACAAAACAGCGTGCCACTGCAATTGCCAGGGAAAAAGGTGGAACAGATGGTGGGCAACCAACCCAGCCCCCACTCACACACACCGAGGAGCTACTGGCCAGTCTGGGAATGCCCTCAGAACAGCATCCTCAAACACTAGCTGCCATTGTGGACATGGGTGTCTCACAACCAATGAGCCTGGAGTTGCCTGGTAAGTCACTACTGCACATATGGCTATTATATCCCATTTAGTTGCATGTGTCACTGTACATTATGTAATGTAACATCATATGCAAGTTATGTTTACACACATGCTGCATACTACAGTATGCTACCCTGTGTATGCACACATGTGCATACTATATGCTATTGTACAGGGGAATGTGTTAACATGCACAGTGCAACCTGTGGCTGTCATACAGTCATGGATAATGTTCAAACTGCTGTGTCACCCTTATACAGGTACCTTTGGTGTGCCACACAGACATCAGTCCATTGCAGGTGAGACTGTCATCAGTATCAGGCATGTTAAAGCACAGATCTATTTGCCATATGGCCAGTTAACACCTCTACACATGATGTTCGGTCCAGTCATGATATACAGGTCGCATCACCCATCATTCACACTGGCCACCCATGTGCAATATATAGAAATGAAATGATACACCAACATGACACCACAGTATTCGTCATTGCTACATGTGTGGACAGCTGTGCATACAATGGTGGAGGTGTTGTAAAATATAGGCATATGTACTATACATTGGAACAACATGTGTGGTATGCAAACAGTACCACACAGTGAGCTGTGATATGGGCAGCCCACAGGAGTCACCATTGTGATATATGCCCCTGCAATGGGTGCACACATTGTGATGTGCCATCTGACATGTCCCAGACACGTAGTGTTCTGGCTGCAATATTGTCACACTATCTCATAACCCATATCCCACATACCAAATATACAACCTGTTGTCTGCATAGCACTGTGGATGGTGACATATCCGACATCTATGGGTGTATGTCATATGGGACAACACAGACATGTGAGTTTGATGGCCATCACACACGTTTGGCCAACACATGTGACACATGGCCATGGGGGATGGCCTGAGACACGTAGCCACACAGTAGATGGGAAGTGTATACACCCTGTTGCACATTGTCCACACATGGTCCAATTATAGCCTTAGTTGACTGATTATACAGTTGATGTGGTACACTGGACATCCTAAAAGCCTGTGCACAGCTAGTGGAGGTGTCACTAAAGTCTACCATATAAGATGTGTTGAACATCATGACTGTGTCATAGCATGACAGTAGTCACCTCTACAGCTTGGACAGACATTGACACCACATCAGGCCACAGATACTGTACATTTCCCTTGCTGCTGTAGGACATCACCGTTAGCTGTGCACCTCATGTGTGTGTGGTACATCAATGTCATGTGGGACATGGTGAATTGACAAGTCTGCTATGTGTGGACATTGTTGCCAGACAGCTAAGACTCTGTAGTAGTTGTGCAGGAGTGTCATCTGTAGGTCCTCCAGTGACCTGTCACATGACACACCGTGGTTTGTTGTGTATACACCTCAGCATCATGGGTCACCATCCACAGTTATGTCATGGGTATGCATGCAGTTATAGCTATGCAATGTGTACATATTATGCACTGTATAGCAATATAGATGCCTCATGATGCCATGCAATGGCACAGCGTCTGTACCTCACACTGTATAGCAGTGTAAACGGCTCACACCACCCTTCCATGCTCATGCACATTTTCTAAACATGCATTCTCTCTGTAGGGCATACAGACAACACCGCAATGTGATGCCCATTACGACGCTGTACATGTGTCAGGACACCATTGTGTCAGACATGTATGCATGTTAATGCACACATCAGCAGATTACATGTCAAGGTCACGTCAGCCATGTGTACTGTTATCCTGTTCTGGTCCACATGGTGTATCACGGGGATGCATGCATACTACCATGATTGTGTGAACTGCGTGGCTACTGATTTGACACCTGCTTGCTGTAGTGTGCACCCCAGGGAGGTATCCTAACTAACACTATTAATGTCTGAGCTGCATGCCGTCTGCTGTATCACAGGCATGCTGCATGCCGTCTGTCAAATCACATGCATGGTGTGTGTGTCTGTGTGTGTGTCTGTATGTGTGTGTGTGTGTGTGTGTGTGTGTGTGTGTGTGTGTGTGTGTGTGTGTGTGTGTGTGTGTGTGTGTGTGTGTCTATTGTAATTTAGAGTCTTTCTTTTCATTCACAGGTGATGTAGGTGTGTTACCCTCCTGCGGTCCATCTGATGTTAGTGTCCCCACAGATATTAGCAGTGATGAACATATGCATGAGGTACAGGCAGGGTTGTCAGGGGCAGAATCTGTGCCAATGATTGCCATCCCAGCTATGTCCCCCTCTTCCCCGCACACAGTACTGCTGCCAACACATACCACATCACCAGTGGCCATAGAGGAAGGACAGTCAGCGTCTGTTAGTGTGGAACAGGAACATGTGGTGGCTACAGATGGTGTGTCTTCACACCATGGTGTCAGTGTAATGACTGCAGATGTGCCACACAGGCATGTGGCCGGTGCTGCTCATAGGAGGACCTCTGGCAGACATGCACCTGCAGGACAGAGTGCAGCAGCTGGTATCACCAGACGCATGTTCCAGACTGTAATGGCGGCACAGGCACATGCTGAATGGCAGAACAGAGAAGGGCAGAGGCTGCAGAGGGCTGCTATCCATACCCTAAATGACAACATCCAGGCATTGGAAAATGCTCAACAGCAGATTGCTGATGTTCTGGACAGGCGATTGGGTGACATGGTTGGAATCCTTGACCGTGGCATGGCAATCCACGAGCGTGAGCTGTCAGTGCTGGAACTTCTGGTAGGAGTGAGGCATAGGCCACGTAGACATTGGCCAGTTACACCACCCAGTGCAGGTCAACGTGAGCGTGCCACCTCACATGCCTGCTCCCATAGTACCGGTAGCAGTAGCAGTGCAGCTGGTGCTGCACTGACCACACCCGGACACAGCAGGCCACATGGACGTGGCCCTGGATGTTCCCAGTGGGGACACGGTTCCAGTGGACATGTGTCATTGGACAGTAGCCAATCTGTACCTCTGCCTGGTAGTGCCCGTGCAACCCCTGGCAGGCACAGGTCCCATGGCCGTGGCCCGACACAGTGAGCTGTACAACCCGGTCTGTACAATCTGGAGTTGTCAATAACACCCCTGTGTAGGCCTCACAAAAGGCAGAACTGTGTACACACATACATGCACACAGCAAACACATCTGCAGAGCACCACAACACCCACATGCATACTGAACTGACATGTCCAATCATATCACCGGCCCTTATCCACACGCATGATGTCATCCATTGGTGCAGCCCATGCTCCTGTCAAACATTATCACCCTGCACATATGATGAAGCCTGTGCCACATCCCTGTCATCCACACCATCACTGCAGGGACATGCTCAAATGGTCTGATGCACAGGGTGAACAGAATAGTGAGAATTGTATATTACATTAGTTGTGTACTGTTAACATGCACCAGACATACCATGTAGTACAGGTTTAGCAGGCATTGTTATATGTTCACAGTATGTGTCTCTGTAACAACAGTAACAGCATGTTGGTAATGATTCCCTGGTTCCCTCCTTATGGTCTACTTGCATGTGCCTACAGGTAGCAGTGTTTGCAGTCTCCCATGTGTAACAGTGAAGTACTCTCAGGCACATATGGCAATATCAGCATGCTATACGTAGCCTCAACCTGACTGTTGGAAAGGCTAACATACCACAGATGTCCACACATATACTGATCCAGAAGCATGTGGGCAGTTTAATAGGCTACAGTGGCTAGAGACGTGACATCCATACCAGGTCACATTACAAGTATGTTGACATGGTGCAGGGGTTGTACACAGCGGTCTGGCCGATGATAAAGTTAGAGGCCACTTGATAGCATGAGGCCTCACTGTGTAGCAGTATTACCCTGTCACATTACAGGAACATGCCCACACTCACAACAGCACTATAACGCACACCCCATAGTGTTTAGGTGAGGACCCCTGCCTATGTGGTCATCACCCTCACAGTACTGTGCACTCACACAATGCGACACAGAGTAAGAACATGTACAGGTAGCCAGTACAGCTGAGACTGATGGCATCAACAGGGTAGCAGACCACATCACCATGAGGGGCCAGGTATCCTGTGTGTTCTGTATGGTAGCATACACCCTCACTCCATGCACCAGACAGCCATACATACATATACACACACACACACACTGTGGAGATCACAAATGTCATACACATGTGGATAGCTGATGTGTGTGATACACACACTACCCCTGCCTATGTCATGCTTTCCACACTGCAGTATGTACAGATCTCTACAACAGTGTACAGGGGTGTGTAACAATCGGGATATATTCCCCACCATATGTGGCATATATGGTCACACAAGCAAACACACATGGCAGTACTGTGAATGATACACCTGCTATATGATGATACATCTGACAGACATACAGCAGTATTGGCCGCATTATGTGTACCAATGCTATGTCAGGCAATTATGCTGCTATATGCACACAGGAGGATGTAAGTGTTACAGGTGTCAAGTGATGTACAATCAGTAATACCTGACCTCTGTGTAGGTATTATGTCTTCACCTTCAAGTAACAGTAACATAGCATAGTGTTTGCACATGTAATAGTAGGATGGCGTGTGACACACCTGTGAGCCGTCCCCGGCAAACATCCATCTGCACAGGTGCATCACCACTTTATGTACACATCCATCCATACCTGATGTACATCCTACTGTACTGTCAGTATGTCACCATATACAGGTGTCAATGATGGGGCTTCATTGCAACTGCATGTTGTAGTCAGGCACAGATGAGTTACATACATCAGCTACTGCACATGCATGGTAGCTGCATGCGCACTACAAGTTGTACATGTGTGTTGGTCCTACATACCTGTCATGTAGCCATGTTTGTATGCATTGCAATTGTTGGACATGTGTGATGACATACATAACACATGGACTGTTGTATGATATGATGGGTGTCATGGATAACTAGTACAAAGGGAATGTGTCCTCGGTCAACATTGCTACCTCATGTACTGTTAGCATTCAACAGCCATGGACCCACCTTCCATTTGCATGCGTGTGATTGCTGTAGCCACTTGTCTGCACGGAGGACAGCAAAAGCTATGCTATGTACATATGTGTTGTGTGTGTGGTCCATGCACATATCCACTGTGATTGCATGTATGTCATATCCAAACATGTGTGTTCTTGGGTGTACAGCGACAGTCATCTATCACAGCTGTGTAAGACCCAGGGCCCCTGGTATGTGTAGAGCCGACCTGGTTATTACAGTGGTATCATTGCAATGCATAACACATAATGGAACCCTGCCGGTACATGTGTAGTCTGCACAGTTGCTGTAGACCTATGTACAGTCCACTGGTCATGAGTCACACAGTGTTATGGTAATGTATGGCTGTGTATTGCTGGTCCAACGACAGTGATGTCTGAGGGCTATGTTGTAGACTGCGGTGTGTACCTCTGTGATCTGCACCTGAGACATCTGTGATGGCTCCTGAGTGTGTACTGGTCAGTACATGTGAGTGGCCTTCATGTACGTGGGGACAGTAACACCATACTGTGCCCTTCCGTGTTTATAATCCATGTGCACGCAAGACGGCCCTTTGCAACTGCTGTGTGAGCATGCCCAGTACGCCGTTGTGTAGATGGACACACAGTACATTCCAAACCGCGCCCTTCTGTGTTTAGAATCCGTGTGCATGCAAGACGGCCCTTTGCAACTGCTAAGTGTGTGAGCATGCCCAGTACGCCGTTGTGTAGATGGACACACAGTACATTCCAAACTGCGCCCTTCTGTGTTTAGAATCCATGTGCATGCAAGACGCCAAACTGCACCCTTCTGTGTTTAGAATCCGTGTGCATGCAAGACGGCCCTTTGCAACTGCTGTGTGAGCATGCCCAGTAACGCCGTTGTGTAGATGGACACACAGTACATTCCAAACTGTGCCCTTCTGTGTTTAGAATCCGTGTGCATGCAAGACGGCCCTTTGCAACTGCTGTGTGAGCATGCCCAGTACGCCGTTGTGTAGATGGACACACAGTACATTCCAAACTGCACCCTTCTGTGTTTAGAATCCGTGTGCATGCAAGACGGCCCTTTGCAACTGCTGTGTGAGCATGCCCAGTACGCCGTTGTGTAGATGGACACACAGTACATTCCAAACTGCACCCTTCTGTGTTTAGAATCCATGTGCATGCAAGATGCCAAACCGCTCCCTTCTGTGTTTTGAATCCATGTGCATGCAACACGGCCCTTTGCAACTGCTAAGTGTGTGAGCATGCCCAGTATGCCATTGTGTAGATGGACACACAGTATATTCCAAACTGCACCCTTCTGTGTTTAGAATCTGTGTGCATGCAAGACAGCCCTTTGCAACTGCTGTGTGAGCATGCCCAGTACGCCATTGTGTTGATGGACACACAATACATTCCAAACGGATGTGTGATACTATGCATGTGGGCATGCCCAGTGACACCTTGTGTCGGTGATGTGCCTCTGTGTATGGGCATGGCCATTGACATCCTGTATAGCGATGGTGGTCATCCAGGCATCAGATGTCCATTTAAAATGTCATGATGGATACCTACATTGAACACACTGGTTGACTGTCTTGAAGGGTGTACTGTCTGTGGCGAGTCCCATATCTATGTAGTGTTGTTGCAGTGCTCCATAGATATTCAGTTGCCCCGATCACACCACTGCCATGTGTTTGTCTACGTCTACCTTGGGACAGTAATATGCTTGCAGACTGCTCACTCTCTATACATTCCCTATCGGCATCTCTGCCTTTGCGGATGATGTCACCCACCTAGAAGTATGCCTCTGGGAGTGCTGTGTTCAGTAATCTCAGTAGCGCGTTCTGTAACTGGGTAATGCTGTAGTGTGTAAGATAGTTAGGTGTATGTTCGACTGCCAGGTGTGTGCCTCTGTGTGTGTGTGTGTGTGTGTGTGTGTGTGTGTGTGTGTGTGTGTGTGTGTGTGTGTGTGTTTCCAGCTGCCTGGGGACAGAGTAATGCTTTTAGACGGCTCACACCACATACACTCCCTATCGGCATCTCTGCCTTTGTGGATGATGTCACCCACCTGAAGTATGCCTCTGGGAGTGCTGTGTTCAGTAATCTCGGTAGTGCATTCTGTAACTGCGTAATGCTGTAGTGTGATAAGGTAGTTAGGTGTATGTTCAACTCCCGGCCGTGTGTGTGTGTGTGTGTGTGTGTGTGTGTGTGTGCGTTTTTCCAGCTGCCTGGGGACAGAGTAATCCTTTTAGATGGCTCACACCACATACATTCCCTATCGGCATCTTTGCCTTTGCGGATGATGTCACCGAACTAGAAGTATGCCTCTGGGAGTGCTGTGTTCAGTAATCTTGGTAGCGCGTTCTGTAACTGCGTATTGCTGTAGTGTGATAAGGTAGTTAGGTGTATGTTCAACTCCCAGCCCTGCCAAGTGTGTGTGTGTGTGTGTGTGTGTGTGTGTTTCCAACTGCTTGGGGACAGAGTAATTCTTTTAGATGGCTCACACCACATACATTCCCTATCGGCATCTCTGCCTTTGCGGATGATGTCACCCACCTAGAAGTATGCCTCTGGGAATGCTGTGTTCAGTAATCTCGGTAGCGTGTTCTGTAATTGCATAATGCTGTAGTGTGATAAGGTGGTTAGGTGTATGTTCGACTCCCAGCCCTGCCAGGTGTGTGTGTGTTTCCAGCTGCCTGGGGACAGAGTAATGCTTTTAGACAGTTCACACCACATACATTTCCTATCGGCGTCTCTGCCTTTGCGGATGATGTCACCCACCTAGAAGTATGCCTCTGGGAGTGCTGTGTTCAGTATTCTCAGTAGCACGTTCTGTAACTGCATAATGTTGTAGTGTGATAAGGTAGTTAGGTGTATGTTCAACTCCCAGCCCTGTCAGGTGTGTGTGTGTGTGTGTGTGTGTGTGTGTGTGTGTGTGTGTATGTTTTCAGCTGCCTGGGGACAGAGTAATGCTTTTAGATGGCTCACACCAAATACATTCCCTATCGGCGTCTTTGCCTTTGCGGATGATGTCACCCACCTAGAAGTATGCCTCTGGGAATGCTGTGTTCAGTAATCTCGCTAGCGCTTTCTGTAACTGCTTATTGCTGTAGTGTGATAAGATAGTTAGGTGTATGTTCGACTCCCAGCCCTGCCAGGTGTGTGTGTGTGTGTGTGTGTGTGTGTGTGTGTGTGTGTGTGTTTCCAGCTGCCTGGGGACAGAGTAATGCTTTTAGATGGCTCACACCACATACATTCCCTATCGGCATCTCTGCCTTTGCAGATGATGTCACCCACCTAGAAGTATGCCTCTGGGAGTACTGTGTTCAGTAATCTCGGTAGCACGTTCTGTAACTGCGTAATGTTGTAGTGTGATAAGGTAGTTATGTGTATGTTCAACTCCCAGCCCTGCCAGGTGTGTGTGTGTGTGTGTGTGTTTCCAGCTGCCTGAGGACAGAGTAATGCTTTTAGACGGCTCACACCAAATACATTCCCTATTGGCGTCTTTGCCTTTGTGGATGATGTCACCCACCTAGAAGTATGCCTCCGAGTGCTGTGGTCAGTAATCTCGGTAGCGCATTCTGTAACTGGGTATTGCTGTAGTGTCGTCAGGTAGTTAGGTGTGTGTTCCACTCCCAGCCCTGCCAGGTGTGTGTGTGTTTCCAGCTGCTTCAGGACAGAGTAATGCTTTTAGATGGCTCACACCACATACATTCTCTATCAGCGTCTTTGCCTTTGCGGATGATGTCATCCGCCTAGAAGTATGCCTGTGGGAGTGCAGTGATGCCTGAACTTGGTAGCGCATTCTGTTACTGCATAATGCTGTAGTGTGGTAGACTAAACAGGTAGATGCTTGATTCCAGGGCATGGCAGGTGTGTTTTGGCAGTTATACTGTATGTGTTGGTATCTGTGGGTGGCTAGCTGCAGGATGTGTCCAGTTTTTTCTGTTATGGACCTATTTAATGTCCACAGCCCGCATATTCTGCCAAGACACTGGGCTGTCAACACATACAGTTGCCAATATGTCTGGTGAGTAACTGTAAGCAGCCCTACTCTTACCCTTGCTACAGTCTGACCCGTGTGATGCAACATAACACACGTGGCTTGATATTAACAACACTTCATGATGCAGGTGGCACATGCGGTTTCCTTTCCATTCCTGTCTAATGCATTGCTGTCTTGTGGTTCGCTGTTGTGACATAAATGCCATATCTACATATGTGTACATGTATATGTGTGTATGTATATATACATATATATTTGTCCATGTATATACGTCTACAAATAATATATGTGATATATGTAGATGTAGAGGTGGACATAGATGTGAACATATGTCTGGGGACTTCAGCACTATTGACTATTTGTGCCAGATGATCTGAACGTGATAACCTCGGATCTATGTATATCTGCCATGACGTGGTGTTAATGCACATCGTCTGTGGTGTGCAGGGCCATGGGTTGTTGTCGTGTAGACACTAGTTATTTTGTTGCTGGGAAGACCATGGGACATCGAATATGGTGATGGTAAGGCACCTGTTGCCAGTTGTGTGTTGATCTGAGCGACACTGAGCAGTGGTTAATATATTGGAGGTTCGGTATGGGTCATATAACTATTCATTAGAAGACTATACTATGCAGATGAGGTTGACTATGGTGTATCACATTTATCACCAGGGTGTGCTGCTGGTCCCTGGAGTGTATGTGTGTAGTCAGCCAGGTGCAGGTCTCGCATATAGTTGATAGCATGGGAGGGGGGGTCAGGCATACTGTACGTAGATTGCAGAACTTTGCCTCAGGAGTGCTCCTGCCTTAGCAAACCTAAGCCAGGGGTGTGTCTATACCTGCCTGGTGACATTGGGAGGGATGACAGCAGTAGTGGGGTAGTCAGGGTGTCCAGGCTGCACAAACAGGTGTTGATCATCACAATCAGCTGATGACATGGCCAGCCCGCACATGAACAGTACACTAATGCGAGCAAGCAGCATACACACATGTTTCATCCACACTCTACACCACTGGTCTATACCTGCAGTGACATTTCACGACACAGTCCAACTAAATGATATGGGCTGCAGCAGGCAACATATACCAACATGTGCAGGGGGCTGGGGCAGTGCGGATGTGTATGCTGCCGAACAACCCTTACTGGGGTGACATAAGACTTTATTGACTGAGGGTGACTTAACAGGGTCTACATGGGCTGGGGATGTTGGAACACTATGGGGTGGACAGAGACCTCCTACAGCAGCTTGTTGACCTGTGCCTAACACATCACACAGGCCAAGGGGAATGCATCACAGTGGATACCATGGGATGGGTTGTCCTAGGTGTACTAGCCACAGGTACCTCACACAGCACAACTGGAGATATCATGGGTATCTCACAGACTTCTGCATCCAGAGTATTGCACCACTTCACAGATGCCATGTCAACACATGCTAGTGAGCACATACAGGTCCTCCACATATGTGATTAGTGGACCAGCAATATGAATCTGTTCCACCACATGGATGAGTACCCTGGGGTACTGGGTTCTATAGCCTGCACACATAGCAGCACCCAGGGAGCAGGGTAGGGCCTACAGTCAGTGCAGGGGCATACCCTCCAACAGCTAGGCCCTATGCAATGGCCAGGGCATGAGATTGAATGTGTGTGCTGTCTGCCTTGGAAGCTGTGATGTGTCCGATATATGGCGTCTGACACAGCTGTAGCACACCAATGCCTATGTGGACATCCCCTACAGTCTCCCAGTGGGGGATGCTAGGTAAACACTGGTGTAGTGGCTTATAACACCCATCAGCAATGCACACACACCTGAACACTCACACCATACAGAGGCGGATGCACAGGCAAGACATATACATGTGCATGTGTTTGGGATGCTCAGTTCACAGTTCTGTTATCCGGACACATCTGTAGGGGCTCTGCAGTATTCACAAGCTACATGCATACATGTTGTTATGTTATTTGCTATACTACGCAATGTTAGCCTGCAGTAACAGTTGCAGCAGAAACAGCATGGGGTAGGGTCACACAGCCCAACACCACTGCCAAGGCTTGTACAGGCACAGTGTGACTTGGTGAAGGAACTACCTGTGTAGGGCACAGTCGGTGACAACCCGTGCACAGTATGACCTGCCCTTGGCAAAGAGGCAACACACGGCATATGCACTGACACAGTAGGTATCCATGGATTTCCCCTCACTGACCTGCACACAGTACAATGGATGCCAACCATGACAGTACCTGTGCTCGGCCATGTATGGGAGGTGCACTGTGTGCATCCGACATAGGCAGCACTCCAGCACCATCCTCAAGTCTGTAACACAACCAGCATATGTCTATTGACCTAACAAGTGGTGGTTGTATTAGAATGTGTACTTACCCATTGCTCTGGTATGTATGTGAGCATACAAGTGACTGTGGTGGCCAAATGTTAGGGCAGCAGACAGTACACATCCATAGTGGCACCATGACCTCTGTAGCACATACGGGGATCACAATGGTAGCCTGTAGTACACAGGGTGTCCTACTCACTGCAGATTATGGGCTGACCATCATGTGTGTCTGTACAGCCCACACACGTTCCATGCAGCTGGACAGATGTGGACCAATACAGACAAATGATATATGATGGCCTATGGATATGCCCAATGACTGACCCCAACCCCATATGACACACACACAGATGACAGCAGGCCAGGCTGTTTGATGTAGGATGTGTAATAGGATGTCCAACACCACTGTGCTGGTAATTAATGCTGGGAACTGACGTACCCTTGTATCCCTCCAACCAGCAATTTAAGTAGGTCCACACACTGACATGGAGTACCCGGCAGACCAGTACAGTAGCAGCAGATGTGTACAACTGTTGGCTGTGCCCCGTCACACCTACACATGTGAGAGTCATGTGCACCACCCATGGTGCTGTGTAGGACTGTGGTTGCATGTCCCCCAACGCTATACAGACATGTAGCAACTGTCAATGCCACATGACAATTAGCTACCCTGCAGACACAGCATGTCACCTGTCTGTGTAGAACGGAGGGGTCAGCAACACAGGGCTAACTATCTGGACATGTGACACATGTAATACAGTTGACCATACTTTGCATGCTCACACACATGACGGTATTGTCAGTCTACAACATGCGCAACAGTCATACTGGGCATGCTCACACACTTAAACACAGGACGGCCCGGCATGCACACACCAGTGGTCTGGACATATCTGCCAGTACATTGCTATACTGTTGGATGTCTGAGCTGTATGGTGTTTGCGGTCTATTGTCTGCACATATGCCATGGTTTATTGTTCATTCACATGAGCAATGTGTGCAGGGTACATCTACCATCACATGTATAGGGTGGTTCTTTGTTTGCAGACAGTCCCACGCCTTTGGATACAAACCGGGTAAGGCACAGTCCAGCAGGTGGGAGCTTTTGTGTGTGGGTTTGCACAGTGTTAAGCACTGCTGACCTCTGGTCACAGCACCTTATACACATTTACACTCCACATTTCTTTGACAGGGCACTACTGGCATACTGGTAGACAAACACGCTTACAGCTGCTCGCTTTCTGACATTTTCGCTTACATTTGTCACTCATGCTGGGTGTGTGCGATCCCTTGTGATGTGTATTAAACACAGGATGGCCAGGCATGCACACACCAGTGGTCTGCACATATCTTCTAGTACATTGCACGGTGACCACCTTTCAGATTGCACGACTGGAGACTGTAGGAGTGACACCTTTCCCACTTTGCATGGGACAGTCCCTCATCACATATCACATGTGACAATACCAGAACTCTCCACCAATCGGGGACACATTTCTGCAGAATCAGGGACAGGTCATGAAAAACAGGGACACATTTACAAAAGTAGTGCTATTAACTTGACACATTGACAGAATCAGAGCATATGACATAATACACATATTCTGACGTAACAGTTGTATATAACTCTTACTTATTGTCATTAGTCAGTAAGTGCAATTCACCACCTTTCCTTCAACAGCCACTAAATTTAGGAGGGATTAAGAGGGACACAGTTAGACTTTCAGTCAAACTCAGGGACGTACCTGACATTCAGGGACAGTTGAGTGGTATGGACAATACTCTAGCCATTGCAACTGTCCTGATTAGGGGACCTTCTCATGTTGTAGGTGTCTGTACTGGTTGCTTGTTACAGGTCTTGTATAACTGACACGTCGATATGTCATATGTAGTAGCATAAGCAACTATACTGCTGCTAGACTATGCTTTGATTTGCTCCGATATGTATATTTCTGTACTATGCATGGCTGTAAGTATGTTCTGCCCTGGTACATCTGACAGTTCTACAGACCAAATTCTACTTTGGCCATTCAGACAGGCCCTATAGACCCTATATGTAGATCTATCACATGTGTTGAGGCAACACATACCCACAGCATACCTCTCAACTGTCCCTGATTTTCAGGGCCATCCATGATTTTGGATCATATTTTAACTCTGTCCCTCTTAATCCTTCCTAAAACTAGTGACATTTGGAGGAAAGGTGGTGAATTACACTTAATGAATAATGACAATAAGTAAGAGTTACAAACTTCTTTAACTTCAGAAAATGTGTATTAATTCATATGCTCTGATTCTGTCAATGTTTTCAGTTAATAGCTCTAATATTTTAAATGTGTCCCTGATTGTCCTTGTGTTTTCTTGACTTATCCGTGATTCTGTTGAAATTTGTCCCCAATTGGTTGAGAGGTCTGAGCCACAGCCAGTAGTACACGGACGACCTCCACGGTTTGCATATGTTAAGGTTATTCATGTAGCATTATAATTGATAATACTGTTTCCTATTACATGTAGCTGTTACTGATACAACAAATTGATGTCTGACACCACTACACACACTATATAGCCTCCATTCCCGAACTCACAGGCCCAGACCTCTCAACCAATTGGGGACAAATTTCAACAGAATCAGGGACAAGTCAGGAAAAAACAGGGACAATCAGGGACACTTTTAAAATATTAGTGCTATTAACGTGATACATTGACAGAATCAGAGCATATGAATTAATACACATTTTCTGAAGAAAAAGAAGTTTGTAACTCTTAATTATTGTCATTATTCATTAAGTGTAATTCACCACCCATCCTCCAAAAGTCACTAGTTTTAGGAGGGATTAAGAGGGACAGAGTTAAAATTTGGGTCGAAATCAGGGAAGTCCATGGAAATCAGGGACAGTTGAAAGGTATGCACAGGCCATGTCGTTTTGCAAGACACAACTGCCCAGACGGGTGTGTCCCTCACAGGCTTATGGGTGTTTAACCTCTTCTTGCTATCATCTATCTGAAGTGGTCAGCAACGTATGCACTTTCCGTCAGTAGCAGAACTCACATACCAATGGGTGTGACTGAACACCGTATCAGGAACAATGCATAACACCCTGCGGGACACATTTAGACGATTGGTTCTATTAACCAGACACATTCACAGTGACAGAACATATGTATTCATTCACGTTTGTCGAGGTACATGCTGCTTATGACTCATACATGTTGTCATCTGTCATTACCTGTATTCCGCCACCTGTTCACCTAATATCAGTAGTTCTGGCAGTGTTTCTTTGGACTTTGTTACATTCTGATACATAACTATGGACGTCCATGCTACTCAGGTACATGGCACTGTGTAGGTCTCTATGTATTCCCCGATGGTTTACAAACTATCCGGTAGATGTGCTCTTCAGGTTTGGGAGGTGTAGGCGTATGCTATGCCTGCATAGGAATATTAATGACCTCCACTGGGCGGGCCTACTACTTCTCTGCCAATCAGCACCTGCACACTTAAGCCCATTAATACATACCCATGGTCCACCTACCTGGCACCCCTCTACAACAGTCATGATAAATACTTACTGCAATCGCAGCTGGGGTATGAGCACACCCCTACACATTGCCCACTCTCCCCATCTCGGGACACATGTCATACGTTTTGTCAACCCATGTATTATCACACTGGCACAACCTACTGTTCCATGTACACCTACATCCTGCTCATATTAGTGTCGGCAGATTCTTTCATACCTGACCTTTTGGGGTCCCATAAGGGGCACCGTTATCCATGTTTAAAGTGTAGACCTTGCAGAACTCTCCCACTGGTCCTTTCCTACTGGTATTTTGGACAGCGGCAGTGTATTGATCTGTATTGCCTGTCTGTATGTCTGTCCGGCCTAGCTGGGCGATGTGGGAGGTACGTTTCTTTATTGGACCTCCCAGTCACAAATGCCCAGGCTGTAAATATGTTACCCCTAATTGCTGTGAAGTAACCTATTTATGTGAATGTGTATATCTACACTGACATATAGTTTGTTTTGTGTGTATGTGTATATATCACTATCTGTTGTTTGTGTATATATATCTATCTATATATATATCCATAGTATATCCTTGTGTGTGTGTGTGTGTATATATATATATATATATATATATATATATATATATATATATATATATCTATATCCGTATGGATATATATGTGTATGTAAATTATTATAGCTATGTGTATATATATACGTTTTTGTCTATATATACATCTGTGTGTCCGTTAACCTATACATTTCCCGGACATGGACACTTACACATGCGTATTGGTTTTATCCCTGCTTCAACAGCATACTATTGCCTTAGTCATTCTGACACCGACACTTCACTCCAGTGAACTTGTGCTCAGTATATTGCACGTTATGCAGCGGACAGATGTTGCAGGTTTTTCATGTCTGGGGTGCCACTGCTAGCTGGGTTGTGATAGTGTCATTCGACCTATTCCATATATGCGCAGCCTATTATTCCTGCTACTGTGTTTGTTTCTGTACACATTCATATTATTATTGTTGATAGGATGTGTGTTTGTTTTACTGTGACTGTACTTCGACAAATCGTTGTCTTCATGTAGTTGTGTCTTTCTGCTTTTTCCGGTTTGGGGTTGTCACAGCAGAACTCCGTTCCGCTCATTGGTGGCGTATAGGTTTTATGTGCCATGCTGCCAGACCTGACTCACAACATCCGACAATGATACGCCCATTCACGCATGTCTCCATGCAAACGACGCTCTATCTGGGAATCGCAACTACGTACTAGCTAGGGTTACCACCTGTCCCACTTTTTGAGGGACAGTCCCTCTTTCGGCGGTTGTGTCCTGCGAAAAAACTGAGAAAATGGCAGATGTCCTGAGATTATTGTATGAAAATATTTCCTAAGTTTTCTTTCATAGTTTCATAAAACAGTTATTTTTTCTCTGAAACACCTAAATGTTATATGAAATAGCATAAGCAACTCAAATGCTACACGAATAAGCTTTTATTTTGGCAGAATGGTGAAGTTCTATCATTTGTACTGGTCATGGGTATATTTTGTCCTGCTAATCTGACATTTCTACAGAAAATGTCCCACTTTGAGCATTTGAAAAGGTGGTAACCCTACTAGCTGACCTCCACGGACCACTCCATTGCACCAGGCGCAACATACCCTATCACTCCTGTGTCCATACTCGCATATCCATGGTTTCTCCTGCACACCCTTGTTGAGTTTCCCCGCATAACAGACATCATACACCTGATATCGCAGCCATGACACACCTTTACACATTGCCCTCTCATGAGCGTTTGGACCCTACACACATTTTGTACCGCTTCGTGTATTCACAGGCTCACCATCCATTCATATTTGCACATACGTGCCTTTCCTGGTGTTACGGATTACGAACAATTTGCAGGTTACAAGTGTAGGTGGTCGCAACATGTCCTACATTCTGTCTGTTTACAATGTTGACATAGCACTTCAACGATGTTATGGCCACTGGTATAGCCCTGCCTCTGGTGTGGAGAGCGGTGCTCTACCCACACTTGTGCAGCTTTATGTGACATACACTGCAATCACTTCATAATTCCTAACTTGCTCTGGATTCCCTTCACAACCCTTAGGTTTGCTTTCGTCTTTCAGCATTCCTAACATACATATATATATATATATATATATATATATATATATATATATATATATATATATATATATATATATATATATCTATATCTATATCTAATCTATATATATATATATATATATATATATATATATATATGTAGCTATATAATTGCATATTTCTGCTATGTCTGTGGATATTTCTCTATACACACATCTATCTAACTATATATATATGAAAGTTACAGCTGTAGAAGACAACATACATTTGCTATGCTAATAGCTGCATACACCCATGCAGGCCCACTTGCATCTACTTCTTCTGAGTTACATATGTTTACAGGCACATCTTTAGGATTATATGTGCCTTATTCCTTATGACATTACCACTTTGATGGAATCCGGTTAACGGACCCATGCGAACGCGGTCACCTTTACATGTATATCTGTTGGCTTTACGGCACAGAGGCATTCATTACACAATTAATATGTGCTATAGTCGTACTTGCACTGGGAATGCCTTTATGTTGGGCGGATGCTGTAACCAGTACACTATTGGTGTTCTGGCTCATTTATATGTATACCCATGGTTCATAGCTACTCTGACATACACCTCACCGCTTCCCTTACACAGCAGGCATCCATTCTCCTGCTGGGAAAACAGCAGTACTACAATTAGGAAATTCCCTGTTTCCTACTGTTCTGGACCCATGCTGCGAGTCTACTCACTCGAAGGATATTCATAACCCCTACGCTTATAGTCCTCGCACATACACATGTTTGATTGTCAGGGTTTTTATGTGCTGGTCTGGGTTTAGGCTCGGCCGACTGGTGACTAGCACTGCCCTGGCGGTGTTCAAAGATCAGACGTAGCACATGGACAGAGTTAGTCCAGAGTTTCACATTCTACCTGTGTTTACAGACGCAGGTGTTTGGGCAACTCTGACCACATTATTGGGTCGGCGCTACATAATTTAGGGTGGGGAGTGGTACGTAATGCAGGTTTGGGGGATGGTTTCCCTTCCCATTTGACTATTTCATCCATTTATACATACAATGAATATTATTCTGGACATCTGTTATGAAATCACTACAGGTATGCAATAGTCTAGTCAACAGCTGGGACAGTTGGTTGGTGTACTTCTGTATACGGACCTCTCTGATACTCGGGGACTCGTGTCTACAGTAACAGGGACAAGGCTATGACAACTCAGGGACAATCACAGACACTTCTACCATATTAGTACTATTAACTTGGAACATGTTGACAGATTTGAAATACTACTAATTGTCTGCAGTTAAATGCATCTAGTACTCTTCATTGTTGTGAGTAGTCATTCTCATTCAACACCTTTCCCCCAAAGGGCACTGACTTTGTGAGTTTTTAAGGGTCTGGCCAGTTATTGTGCGAATGCTCTGACCATTGGTATCATTGACATTGTCATATGTATGGGTTGTGCTGTATTCCAGTGACTAGGGTTGGCACCTTTTCACATTGCCAAGATGGGGCATTTTCAGAACACACCAGGTTTTACAAGCCAACACATACCCATGGTCAGTACAACGGATAGAACTTTACTTATTTGCCTACATAAAAGCCTATTGTTGTAGCTGTTTATTTGCTTATTCTGTTTTTTGTAACATTTAGGTATTGTAGATAGGGCAATAATTATTTTCTGCTACTATTACATAACATATGGGACATACTTATGTCCTACAATCCCAGGACATTTGCCATTTGAAATGTCTTTTGTCAGGACACAACTGTCCAATGATGGACTATCCCTCACAAAGCGGGACAGATGACAACCCTACTGCGGACACCAGATTGTTTGGGCCAACACATAGCCACGGTCACTGCAGGTTTAGCACAGTCATTTGTTTCCTAGCTGTAAACCTTATACCTTTGGCACTTTTGTTGTTTGCCTGTTTCTTGTATGAATTACATTTATTCTGTCCTGACATGACCGCTTTAGGCAACTGTTACATGCAGTATGGTCCATAGTTATTCCCTATGGTCACAAGACATTTTGCATTGTACCATTGTTGGTCAAGTCACACCTGCACGCACATTAATTGTCCCTCACACAGTGGATCAGGGGTATCCTGTTTACGTCAGTGCCTTCATCAGCCTTATACCATGTGCCACTATGCGAATGTGTACAATATATTCTCCCAATTATTTGTTTCGGGACACGTGCATCACGGGCAGGTGTTTGATCCTGGGTAGTAGGTTATGCATGACCACTTAGGGCTGGACAGTGTCGTGCACCTCTAATGCACATTCCAACTTGTGTCCAGATATCTACTGGACTGGACTTCATGTCTTCCATTCTAATGTTTACACAGGTTACGTATCCCATGAGGGATATCCAAAAATTGGACCGATCCACAACAAGAGAAATAACAAACATCTTTTTGGTGTTACGAAAATGTGCTGGGGGTTTTACATGCAAGGGATACATAGTGTGCAATCCTGCAACTGCCTAGGGTGACACTACCTACTATATATGCATGCTGGTCACTATGTGTAGCTGTGTCTGCACCAAACCAGTAGGCCAAGTATGGCTGGATTTGGTGGACGTACGGGAGTGGGTTGTGTGATGTGGATGGGGTGCTGGGTAGTCCGCTATGCATCCAGGTGTGTTGCATTTGTTATGGCCAGTTCCATCAGGAACAATCTGTGGGTATGTGCCGGTGACATGTCTATACATTTGTCTCGCACATTTCAATATTCATATGTTTGTGGGATTGTGTTCTGCAGTATGGCCTGTCTGCTTGTATTGCAGCTGTTTATACATGTGTTTGTGTTTCTTTCAGCTTCACCCGCTGCTCCCTCATACACCTCCGGTTCACCTATTCTGCATACGACACAGTATCGCCTTGGAGGATTGTACCATTACCCATCCCCCACACACACAGATTCCTTACACCCTATACATCACTGCTTTGGTTGTTGGCCCATGACATGGCCAGAGTAACACATTGAATACCCTACATGTGTCAGGTACCTGTATGGTTGTGTGGACTACCCTGCCATGTTTGCTTTCCACATGCTATACCTCACACACATAGGTACACACCCATACTTAACTTTCATTACATGGTTGATATACCCGGGTACTACCCGTTCAACTGTGACACATCCTGACAAGTTCGGCTTGTACCGCTGATTTCGGGAATTTGGCAGCCTGTTCTACTCATTGGTAGGATGCCACCTTTTCCTATGTCCAGGATGGGATATATTCCGTACATGTATCTGACTGTACTGAACAACACGTCCCCACAGTCGACGGTACGGATAATACTGTTCCTTTCAACCTCCATGTTTCCTTATTGTTGTAGCTGTTTATATGCTCCTTCTGTTTTGTTTACATGCTTATTCTATTTCCAATCAGATTTGGTATGTAAAATACGGACATACCTTTTGTATGTGACTATTACATGCCTTGTGAGATATGATTCGGACATACGGTCACTAGATATCTACATTTATCATGTATTTTGTTATGGACACATCTGCCCAGCTGTGTACCCTCCCTCACATTATGGGACAGCTGGTGACCCTCACCATTGGGCTGGACATACCTACTGGCAGCTCACTAACATATGATGTGTTTCACTTCCACTTGGTATAGCTATCTACACTGTGTTGGACTACGGCCACACGGTCTTCCATGTCATTTGTTCATGGGATAGGGACCCATTATTCCCTACCATACATTTGTGTTTGCTTCTTCACTTTGTGTTCGCAGGAACTCTCTTGCATGCTTTGCATACGTTTCAGTATCCACGGATACTGACAGATGTGATTACTATCTTGCAACTTGTTATATGCAAGCATTTTAGGTTGCACACCGACAGCTGCCATTTCCATGCCTCCGTGCAGCACTTCGACATGCCCTATGCACTCGTGCTCCTTTCCTGTGCATGTGGCTGTGGCGGCAGCACACCTTCATTAATATGCATTTGGCGCTACTGCGCCATCTTCACGCCGCACTGTCGGTGCAAACCTACCACCGTCCTTGCTCCGGGCTTCATGAATCCCGGGGTATGTCTTTTTAGTAATATAGGAATTTCAGTTTTATATACTTGATTAGCCAAAGACAACCATTTTTCTTTTCTTTTCTGGGACATATGCAATTTTGCATGCCCTGGTAAAGTATTTACTTGTAGCTTCTAATAAGACCTAAAGATGGTGGTGCCAACAAACAATAAAAATATTGCTTTGATAGAATCATATCATTTGACTGCAAGAATTGAAAGCAATACTGAATCTGCAAGAATAGATAGTACACCAAATGGCTGTCAGAAATATGACTCTATCAAAGTTTTCCTAAACTGCAGCTGTGGGCAATATCTTCGATAGCATTTCTGATGCATAAAATACTCTGCATAATGATTTACATGAAAAAAAAATCACCAGACAGCAGACAAAATATGTTTTATTGGGGAAGCTGAGACTAAAGGTTTTCTATTTATCTGTGATATCCTTATCATAATTTATTTCCAAAATTAAGTAGAGACATTTTGAATACTAGTGAAAAGTATCTATCGATCTAGCTATCCATCTGTCTGTCTATCTATCTATCTATCTATTGATCTATTTATCTTAGCCTAATTATTTCACAAAAGTTAGCATAAGGTATTTTTTTTTTTTCTGTAACATACTGACCTAATTAATGGACATACTCTCACTGATTATTGTTTAGTTGTAATTCACTTTGAATCTGATTTGTCAAGAGAAGTTATCCATCTTCAAAACATTAAGACCAATACTCAAAATCTTCATTCTACCTTTTTTTAAAAATGTATCTAGCATGGAAATAACGTGACATGGTATGAAACATTTGTAGTAGGAATTAATAGAAATAACCAAAGTGAATATGTAGAGAAAAAAATACTGGAATGAGGAGATTTGAACTGTTTAGAGTTACAATATGTTGAAGTCTGTCAGCTGAGGTGTCTGTTGCTATTGTTTAGTCATTTAGTTGAACTTATGTCTTTGTTACCTCAAGACCTTTAGCATACCATGCCCATATGTATGTCTACCATGGCTTTTTAAAGTTCTTAGAAATCGGCACTATTTACTTCAGTAATATTGTCTGTCTGAGTTAGACTTAGTTGCTGCTCCATATAGAATGGGGGGAGGGGGTTGCTGCACTTCTCAGTGTGCCAGCCTTCAAATGAGATGTTAAACCATGCCACATCTATTTGAGTTTGTGGTAGTTCAGGTGGATGTAAAAAGTCCCATTGTATACATCAAAAAGCGTAAGGAAAGTTTTCCTATAATATGTATGGAAACTATACAAATCTCTCCTAGCTGATATGACTACAACCTCAGGTTTACCATGAAAAGAGGCCATTGGCCTAGCAGGAGTAACCCAGACAACAAAGTGTAGATAAATAAAGTAAAATAAAATAAAATCATGCTCAAAGCAGAAGGTATTATCTATCTATTTTCTAAGGTCTCCTACATCTTCATTTTGTAGTGGGGTATTGTTTATATAATGGGTTGAAGGATAATTTAACAAATACAACAATATTGCATTCTTTAGATTTCAATTTTAGCTTATTTTCTCTGCACTAGATATTAACATCTGTGAGTTCAAGCTGTAGTTTCTGTGGGTCAGAAGGGAATTTAAGGATGACACCCATTTTACAATCATCTGTAAACGTGGTAAATCAGAGATCCACATTTTTGATTTGGAGATCAGAGAAGTATATTCCAAATAACAGAGGTCCTAGTATAGATCATTGAGGGACTCCACTACATTCATTCATGCTGCCTGAGGATGCACCCGCAACTTTCACTCTGTGGATTCTGTCCCTCAGCTAATTTGCTATACACTTTACAACACAGGGCTTGATTTGTTACACATTTAGCTTGTTAATTATGTTGGTATACCTCTGTGCAAGGCTTGCATTACTTTCTTAAAGAAGTTTACCAGATTCAGTACACACGACTTACCCTAAACAAAGCCAAACTGCTGTGGGTCAAGTCTTAGAAGATTTTCTTATTGCAGTTTACCAGGTCAGTTATGACCCATTCTAAGGCCTTGCAAATCACGCTTATCAGGCTAATGGGTCTGTAGTTTCCAGGGTCTGTGTTGGGGCTATCCTTGTGAAGTGGCATCACAGCTGCTGTGCACCATACCTTGGAAACAAAACCAATGGCTAAGCTCATAGGATCACATGAGATTACAACGCTATTGACCTGGAGGTCATTTTAAGCTTAGCCATTTCATCCCAATGTAATACCATAGAAATGCTAGTCAATACCCAAGACTGCATTTAATGATGACTGCCCATGTTTAGGAGTGTTGCGGGTTCTATCCCCGGTAAGAATTAACGGTACCCCATCCACTTGTCCAAGTTCCTCTTGAACAGTGTTATATAGGTGCTCTCTTTCACATAAATTGGTAGCCTGTTGTTGAATAGCTATAGGAAGTTGTCCACAAAAGCATGATTAGTGCTGTTCAGTAGACAGCTGGATATGTTATCGGGTTCCACAGAGTTTGTACTTTAAAAAAAAAAAAGTATCTTTAACAAGTGCTTTTTGTGATGATAGCTGGTTTTAGATCCTTTGGAATGTGTGTTTTTGTGCAGTTGTCTCAGGGTGAGATTTCAACTCAATTTGTATACTAATATATTTGTGATATCTACTGGATCTGAGTAGGGGGTATCCATTTGAATAAGTTTAGAGCACTGTTGGATATTAGTCTTAATTTTTTGACATAAATAATAAGGATGTATAATTATCCTCAGCTTCCAATGCTAGTCTAAGTTCATAGGATGCTCTGTTTTCCTGATGGTTTTTCATTAACTTTGTTCATTTTTGATGCTGACCTTGTTTTTTTTTTGTCTTTACGTTTATTATATCTTCTAAGAAGCTTTTTTTTCTCTTTTATTGTATAGTTTATTTATGCATGTGGACCACTGGTTCTGGTAGGAATTATCAGGTTAATATATTTATCAAAGAGAATTTATTTGCATAACTACTAGCTTTGTTAACATTTTGTGGGGTACAGTTATACTTGAATTTTGAGACTTTGACATAGAATTGTAGGTTAGTGCATACGAAGTCTTCAAAAACTTTGATATCTGCATATGATGGCTTCGGGATTCTGAAGGAGAAGATTGCAAGTTTGTGGTCAGACTTGTCTGTTGAAGGGAAATCCAGTGGCATGGCGTATATAGATGATATATTTATAAGGACCAGATCAGTAATAGTTTGTCCTCTAGTGGGTTCTTTGACTATTTAGTCCAGGATATTCTTGTTTTTGAAATCAAGGATTTTTGGGGCATAACCTACATTTGAGATATAGGCAACCCAGTTTATTAAAAGGCAGTTAACGTCTCCTAGGATGATAGCATTCCCATGTTTTATGTACTCTGAAGAACCCCAGTGTTTCTTGGGATGAAAGTACATAATAAACATTCATTGGTTTTGTACTAATTTTAGAGTGATATTTATTATCTGTTTTATTGTGCTGTTTTTCTGTATAATTTTCATAAATATTATTGTGAAGTCCATAAGAAAGGAGAATGCATCAGTATATTTGATTGGGTTGGGAGGGTGGCCTAATGGTTAAAGTGTTTGCCTTACAAACACAAGGTACAGGGTTTGAGTCTCACAAGGGATAATTGGCTAAGCTTGAAATGGCTCGCAAGGGCAGTTAGCTTAGTACTAACCTATGATCCTATGATGAATTTTCTTTCAATGAGCCTTGTAGGACTGGATGTAGTACATTTCAGTGTGGAATCAGTGATCTGTTGGCTGAGAAAGTGTCTGCTTTTTCTCACACTGCTGTGTAATCTCAAAGCTGGTTTGTATGCTTAGATGCTTGAACAGTGACCCTAAAGAAGTTATACTAAAACAATATTAAATATGAAATTACCTATGCATGACATTAAAACTGATAATTTCTTAAGCTTTGTTATGATGAAATATGGAGAAAAGATTGGATAGCACTCAGGTATTTAGACAATGACCAGTTAGAAAATGAGCTACATGAGTGCAAATGGAATTATATTTGCTGTCCTCAATAAAAATTTTTCAGGGAAAATATAAATCTGCACCTGAAAGCTATTAACTAGAAAGCCTGAGGCATGAGACAGTTTATAAAAACATCTGTGCTTCATCATAATTTTAAACATTAAATGTTTTAATCTTACAATGATACCAAAAAAACAATATTTTATTGGGTTTTCTATAGGACCTTTATATAGTAAATTACTTTGTTTATTTTCCTTGAGCAATACCGTGTCATTAAAAATGAGATCTGCACATTAACATATATTTACATAATAAAATGTTTTTTGCTGTTACAAGTCATGATGAATTATACAACAAAGAAAACAATCATGTATCTGAGCTGTTCAAAACATGACAGATTAAACATAAAAAAGGTTTAATAAATGTGGCTGGGTGCCATAATGTGTACTAACCACAAAAAGATTCACTTGGGGTAAGCACTTAGATGCAATAGGTTCTTTATTAGTTTGGTCTGATGAACACTTAACTGTTAGTTTTTAACTTCCTTACCCCTTATATGTGCTTCTATCCTTCTCTTTTATTTATAAAATAATACAATAAAACAAATTTGAAATTTAAATTCTGCCAAGTACATTTAGACCTGTAAGAAGGCACTTTAGGGTGAGATTTATTTGGCAATTGTTTGACATCTTATCCTCATTTGCTAAGTGATTTAGATACATTTCATGACAACACTATTACAGATGTGAGTAAAACAGCCTATAGCTCATTCTGTCAGGCTAAAAGCTACATGCATTTTTCATTTTCACACAGTACTTCTTGACATCTTTGAAAATATTGTGGTTGCATAGCTAAATGCTTGTAAAGCAAGAATATATCAGGCTTTGCACATCTCCTTATTAACTCTGCGGTGTTTTTTACATCGTATCTTCTGCATATTATTAGGATAAATTGATATGTATTGTTACAGACAAAAATTGTTAGACAAGCATCTAATCGATTTGTGTTAAATGAAATAATAGAATATTGATAAAGCAAATACAATAGATACAATAAATTTGCAAATTTAAAGACAAATGATCCTTCCCTAATTCCTTTTCAAAAGAAAGGAATAAACATATTTTACTAAATTTTCAGATGCACTGATTGCAGTACACCTTGACCAGGTAGAAAGATATTTCTGCATATTCTCATGTTTATAAACATCTTTATGGACAGATCCTTGGCTTGTGCTCCTCTCACTCAAGTATTATATGGATTGAAACAAGTTACAGAATGACATATTTGCAAGCAAGAACTTGAATAACAGGATTACATAATTTACTGGGAAGTTATATACTAGCCAGACAATGACCACAGTCTTATTAACTGAAAACTTATGTGTGAAGTTTGATGACAAAGGAAGTTACAACTGCTCTAAAAAATACATATGTAGGTCTCCATTGTGATTCTGTTATTGTGAACTGTGAATCCATAGAAATACAAGACTCTTAGAGGGGTTGTGTGAAACATATGCCAAGTAAATGGCTGTGGCAGCTAGGAATATTCCCCTACACTAAAATAAAGTGACCTTGGAAGTTGTGCACAGAGTTATCAGAGGTATGGTGGGTGTAGCCTCCAACACTGGGAGGTTAATGAGACATTTCCTCCCCCAACAAAAAAAAAAAAATCCATTGTAAATGTGAGCTTCACTATTTACTGTTTCACTGCAGGAATACTAATTCATTTTTTTCTTACTCTGGTACTTAATATACAGGGTCTTATAGAAATAAGTACAATCCACAAATACATAAAAGATTATTGTAACTAAAGATTACCTTGGCAATCTTCATGCTGCATTGCCTCAAGAAGAACATTTCATTATCTTCGACTTTCTCATTCACTGAAAAACATCTTCAAAAATATCCTGTTATGCCCTGAGTGCTCCCTTCATTGTTGTACCTGCCATCTTTGTAGGTGGGAGGGGTATTAATTGTGTCCCAAGCACAGTGGGAAATACATTGTCTTGTTACACTTAGGTGCTCCTACATCTTCTTCAGAAATGTGCCTCCCCACCTCATGTGCTACCCATTTTCTGCAAGATGGCAGGATTCTAAATTCATTCACTGCTTTAAAGTATTTAAAAATGACTTTCATCTCTCTTCTCTGTTGAAACACCATCATACAACTTGTTGCTTATCTATCAGTATACCTGCCTCACTCCTAAATTATTTTAAGCTTAATACTGCTGCATTAAACTCGTCTTCCATTATTACACTACCATCATCAAAGGTCCCCAGAAGCATTTTCAAAAATCATCTACGACCTGACATACCCATAAGATATGCTGTTTTCCCAATGAGTCAGAAGCACAGTAAGCTGTTCAAAGCCAAGATATTACTGAATGATACTGCTAGACTGGCAACAAAAAAATCATAATTACTCCCATCCCTTCTATACTCAGCCCATCTCCCCACTGTGTTTTCATTGTTTCTCCAACATAAACCACAGCAGAAATATAAATGAAAGGCAAGATGGTATATCAAAAATTGTATCAAGATCCAGTTATCCTGATATATTTAAGTCAAACAGGTGACCTAAAGCTAATTAAAATTGCTTGTTCCGTTTAAGATATTTTCTTTTTATAGAACATGAATAACTGGTGTATATATAAAAAAAATACAAGATAAGTAAAAACAATGTTTTATTTGGGGCATTTCAGAAAATAAATGACTTGGTCGTATTAAGGTGTTTATGGAGTAATTTGGGGTAACTTATAAATTAAACATGCACTGTTGAGCAAGGACAAATTAATGTACAAATACATAATGTAAGCTTGATGATTAATAAAAAAATCAGATAAGATATTTACCTTATAATTCCATGAAGAAACATATTCATGATTAATGCATTATTTTCAGCAGCATCCACTGCATATTGATTATATATTTATTTATTAATTAATTAAGCTGATTACCAGCAAATCACACTGAGTCATGCAAGACCTTCTTTTCAGCAGAAGCCTGGGAATAGAAGCTCCGTAAAACATCTAGTGAAAGAAAAACGTACAAAGAGATAATGGCAGACACTTTGTGAGTGCAAATAGTATGTAAGTAGCATGATTACAGAGTCAGATAGACTAGAAGGCAGCACATATCAAAGTAATTGATATCAGTAGTTGTGGCGATGCACACAGGAGAAAAGTTCATCCAAAGATAAATAATGAATAGGTTGGCAAGGGAATAACGTGAGGAGCTAATCAGAAAAACAAATGTTTATCAGCAGTTGCAGTAATATTCTCAAAAGAAATGACATTTGAGAGAAGTATACCCTTATAAATAGGCTGACATAAGTGGTCATCAGGAAATGTTAGATACAGCAGTATCAGTATAAAAAGTGTTGGGATGGCATGAAGATGTACATTAACTAAAATGAGAAATCCGCTATAACAAGGGTGGCAAGCAGATGGGTATGTATTATATTTGAAAGACAAATAGGATTAAAACTAGAAATCATATAATATAGCCTAGGTTTGTTTGTGATAAGTAGCAGTTGTCAAAGAAGGAAAAACAAAAATTAGTTATTGGTATAAAGAAGTAGTTAGGGTAAACAGTTTGTTGGAAAATGGGAAATGAACACTACAAGAGAAAGACAGATGCAAAGGTATTGAAATGTGTAAGAGATCTAGAGGACTGAGTATAAAGTTGAGTGAGGGGGACTGCATTGTTAATCTATATGATCAAAGTTACAGAAATAAAGAGGTTCAGGATTCAATACATCAGTTATGAAAATTTGCTGATGAGAGGAGAATCTCTGGGGTTTAAGAGGCGAATGAGGGAGTACAACTTATTAATCAGGAGAGAAAGAACAGGAGCAGAATTAAGAGCTTTATCAGATAATTATAGTCAAGAAATATGAAACCTCCTCACTAAATAAATTGGTTGCAGTGAGAAGAAAAATATTTCTTTCTGAAAACAAATGCATCACTGCAAGAGAGAAACAAACAGAAATTATTACACAAGTATAAATATTTGGAAAGTGCTGTCATTTTAAACAGTTGGAATACATGTACAAATACTTTCAAATGGTGCAAAAACAAATGACAGTCTATGCAAGCTTAATATTAACTTCATTAACCTAAAAAAATTCTAGGCCCCAACCACAATTCCAAATGTTTTATTGTAGTTAAATGCAGCAAAGAAAAATGTATTTATAGTAAACAAAGAAAGAGGCATTGGCTTATTATTATGTATTATTTTTCTCAGAAATCATTATAAATGTGGCCTAAATAATTCAAACTATGGCAATCATCCCCTGGTTAAGACAAAGACTAGCACAGAGGGATATATCCTTATATAATTCTTTTACCTGACATTACAGAGCTTTAAATGTATACTCTAATTTAATTAAAAAGCTCAAAGTCAAAAAGGCAGCCAGCACCCAGAGTGAATGTTTTCAATATTCATTTATTCTGACCCAATCAACAGACCAGTTTTGGCAAAAAGCCTTTTTCAGTGATAGCATGGCACTCCACCAACTGACTTAATATAGCCATAAGATAATTGGCTAATAAGTAAATAAGTAAGGACAATTACACATTTAAATATATAATACCAAAAAATAAAAATGAACATAAAAATCAAAATTTTTTATGTATACATACTGAGAGCAGAAAATGTATTATATCTTAGTATTTACACTGTGAAAACAAGCAAGCCTGATTAAACAACTTATATGTGTATATCACCTTATAAATTATCATTAAGACCTGGGGTAAATAACCCCCTAGTCTAATAATCCAAACCTTTTCTTTGCTATTAAGCATATCGTGCCATCCAAATTTATTAATATTATCACCCCTGATGGCATCAATAATTTGAAACTGAAACTTTGCACTGGTATGGGACAATACATATTTGTATAAAGCACTGGATAGACGTTTGTTCCTAATGTCACTAAAATGTTCTGGCATCCTGATTCTCAACGGTCTTGAAGTCTGCCCAATATAAAAGGCAGAGCAGGAACAAGTGGCAAGATATATGACCTTACTGGTCCCACAATTGCCAAAACATCTAATCTCAAAAACTTGTTGTATTCCTGCTAGAAAATTCTTTAGATTTCCTCATATATACACAACATGAAAAAAGGCCACAGGAAAAGGATCCCCTTAGTTGATCACCAGAAAGTGTGAGTTGTGTACCACGTGTATTCATCTGTCTTCCCTTTTTATGTAAGTTCAGATATGATCCCAAAGTGCGGCCTCTCCTGTATGAAAACTGGCACTCTGAGGCAAGAATATTAGCCAAAGCTGGGTTAGCTAGTAGAATATTCCAATTACTTTTAATCACATTTTTAATAACATTAGTATTCCTACCAAATGTGGTCACAAATCTAATGGGGACAACCCCTGTATTGTTTTATTCTTTATAGCGAAGCAACTCATTTCTGTTTAATTGTTCCACCCAATTATATGCTGACATGATATGACCCGATTTATATCCTCTGGCCTTAAATCTGTTCTTTAAGTCATGCTGATAGTATTCATAACTTGCCTGATTGGAGCATATCCTTTTAATTCTCAAAAATTAAGATTTGGGAATATTTCTTATAATATGTTTTGGGTGTGGACTGTTGGCATCCAACAAGGTATTATATTGTGGGTATTTTCTGAAAATTTTTGTATCAAGTGTATTATCACTATTTCTAGTGACAGAATCCTCCAAATATTGAATTTCACTGTACTGCATATTGAGAGTAAATTCAATACCCCCACTTGTTGTCATTTAGGTATTGAACAAACTCCAATAGATATTCCTGATCAGACTTCCAAATGAGCCAGCAGTCTTCAAGGTACCTATGCCAGATGTCCAGTTCCTCTATATAGATATTATGGGCCCTGTCATAGATAAGCTGTTCCTCTAGGAACCCCATAAATAGGTTGGCATATATTGGTGCAAATGATGCCCCATTGCTGTACTTTGAACTTGCCAATGACAATCCTGATGAAAATAAAAAACATTCTTGGTTAGTACCTGTTCCACCATACATAATATCAAAGTATTGAAACCCAGTGGATAAAGATTACCCTTGGCCAACCAATATTCAACGGCCTGTAACCCGGCCCAATGCAGAATGTTAGTATACAAAGATTTAACATCAAGGGTGCACATCCACCAACTGGGCTCAAGTTGGGAATCTGCCACAATTTGTAGGAATTCAGTCATGTCTTTCAACCTTGATCTAACTAAACTCAAAAGAGGTTGTAGATATAGAGTCAAAAATTCCAAAAGTGGTTCTGTTAATGAACCCTTGCCTAATGCAATAGGTCTATCAGGTGGTTTTGTTAAATTTTTATGAATTTGGGGCAATAAATAAAAAAATATCTATGTGGATCTGTCACTGTAAGTTGTTTCTGAGTATTTTTATCTATAATTCCCTCTTCAACAGCTAAGTCCAAAAATTCATCTATCTACTGTTTAAACCTATTGGTAGGGTCTAAGGGCATAGGCATGTAATGTTTGCTATTCCGTAAAAGTGTTTGTACCTCAGAAACATATTGTTCCATATCCATCACCACCACAATGCTCCCCTTATCTGCTGTGGTAATGACAATATTGGGATTATCCCTCAAATCTTTTACTGCATGGAATTCTGACTCAGATAGATTGTTACCCAGTATGAATGATTCCTCTTGTTTGACGTATAGTTCCCTGATGACTTTATCTTGAAAAATAGTTACATGTTTGTCCATAGGTGGCTGGAAAGTAGATTTTCGAAAATGAGATTTATAAATAGATAATTTATATACAAGAGAGTACAAATGAATTTGATAACTATCCTACAGGGGTTATCCTCAGAGAAGGATGATGTTCAAATCTATCTGAGTCAGAATTTCGTGCAGTAAAAGATTTGAGGGAATTATAGATAAAAATACTCAGGCCGTTGAATATTGGTTGGCCAAGGGTAATCTTTATCCACTGGGTTTCAATACTTTGATATTATGTATGGTGGAACAGGTACTAACCAAGAATGTTTTTTATTTTCATCAGGATTGTTATTGGCAAGTTCAAAGTACAGCAATGGGGGCATCATTTGCACCAATATATGCCAACCTATTTATGGGGTTCCTAGAGGAACAGCTTATCTATAACAGGGCCCATAATATCTATATAGAGGAATTGGACATCTGGTGTAGGTACCTTGACGACTGCTTCCTCATTTGGAAATCTGATCAGGAATATCTATTGGAGTTCGTTCAATACCTAAATGACAACAAGTGGGGTATAGAATTTACTCTCAATATGCAGTACAGTGAAATTCAATACTTGGATGTTTCTGTCACTAGAAATAGTGATAATACCTTGATACAAACATTTTCAGAAAATACCCACAATATAATACCTTGTTGGATGCCAACAGTCTACACCCAAAACACATTATAAGAAATATTCCTAAATCTCAATTTTTGAGAATTAAAAGGAAATGCTCCAATCAGGCAAGTTATGAATACTATCAGCATGACTTAAAGAACAGATTTAAGGCCAGAGGATATAAATCGGGTCATATCATGTCAGCATATAATTGGGCGGAACAATTAAACAGAAATTAGTTGCTTAGCTACAAAGCTTAGCTATAAAGAAAAAAACAATGCAGGGGTTGTCCCCATTAGATTTGTGACCACATTTGGTAGGAATACTAATGTTATTAAAAATGTGATTAAAAGTAATTGGAATATTCTATTAGCTAACCCAGCTTTGGCTAATATTCTTGCCTCAGAGTGCCAGTTTTCATACAGGAGAGGTCGCAATTTGGAATCATATCTGAACTTACATAAAAAGGGAAGACAGATGAATACGTGTGGTACACAACTCACACTTTCTGGTGATCAACTAAGGGGCTCCTTTTCCTGTGGCCTTTGTTCATTTTGTGTATATATGAGGAAATCTAAAGAATTTTCTAGCAGGAATACAACAACAGTTTTTGAGATTAGATGCTTTAGCAATTGTGGAACCAGTTGGGTCATATATCCTGCCACTTGTTCCTGTTCTGCCTTTTATAATGGGCAGACTTCAAGACCATTGAGAATCAGGATGTCAGAACATTTTAGTGACATTAGGAACAAACGTCTATCCAGTGCTTTATACAAACATGTATTGTCCCATACCAGTGCAAAGTTTTAGTTTCAAGTTATTGATGCCATCAGGGGTGATAATATTAATACATTTGGATGGCACAATATGCTTAATAGCAAAGAAAAGCCTTGAATTATTAGACTAGGGTGGTTATTTACCCAAGGTCTTAATGATCATTTATAAGGTGATATATGCATATAAGTTGTTCAATCAGGCTTGCTTGTTTTTACAGTGTAAATATTAAGATATGATAAGTTTTCTGCTTTCAGTATGTATACATAAAAAATTTTGATTTTTATGTTCATTTTTATTTTTTGGTATTATATCTTTAAATGTGTAATTATCCTTACTTATTTACTTGTTAGCCAATTATCTTATGGCTATATTAAGTCAGTTGATGGAGTGTCATGCTATCACTGAAGAAGGCTTTGTACCGAAACTGGTCTGTTGTTATGGTCAGAATAAATGAATATTGGAAGCATTCACTCTGGGTGCTGGCTGCCTTTTTGACTTTGAGCTTTCTATTTTGGCCATGCACCTGCCTGTCATGCGAGTTCTTCTTTGGATTGGTCTAATTTAATTAAACCAATATAATTAAAATAGTCCAAGGAAACTAACAGAATAATCTGTGAGGAAGTTATGTAACTTTAACACATAAAATCTTATTAGTCAAACATCTTTTTAACAACAGTTCTATTGCTGTCACCAAGAGACATCAGTATCAAAAGGCATAAGGAAATGCATACATTTCTTTCCCATTAGTAATCAATTTAAATCTTTTCAGTAATGCATATATAACCTGCTCCAGACATAATTTTTCTTATTCCCAATGGCGTTTAGAATTTCTAAAAAAACAGTTTCAATTCTTGCTATATAACGCAATAACAAGTATAAAGCATCATGTATAATTCCAGTTACAGAGCACCACTTTAACCTTTAACTCAGATACTAGTTTATTATCTACTTAATGTTGTTGTCATATCTGAGATATAAGCTGAATACACCCAGTCATTCTAGTCCAGTCTCTTTCATTACATATATCCTCATTCATCTACATCTTTTATGCTGAGCATACTTATGGTTTTCACCTAATACATTGACGTTCCTTCTCCCATAATCACAATACAGTTATATTACCTGTATATCATCAGAACATTCTGTACCTCACAATAAAATACATCTTTTATCAACCAGTTCACCATGTCCATAACACCATCATCAGGCAATGTATGCTGTTTTCCCATCCTAATTATCCACAAACCATTCCTCCTCTTAATCTTTTTTTTTAAACAAGAAAAATCTTTATTAAATTATCACTTATGACATAGGGAATTACACATTCATATAAATGAAAATAAATCATATTGACATAATCTTAGTGCAAACATTATATACCACTTATAATCTACCTAGTAACTGATGGTCATTGCATAGCTACTTCAAATATCACTTTTTCCGATCCACCTAAATGACTACTGGCCACTACTACCAGTTATTAATTGAACTATGTGCTGCTTCTTCTATTGGACTCAGACTAGAACTGTGGTGTGGGCAGTGCACTTACTCTCCTCTTCCATATCACACTAGGTCATGAGGCAGGGGGTAGTCCTATGAAACATTCATTCCCTATGGTGGTCCATGAGCTTTCTAATTCAGTGTGGAGGATGGATCCATCCCCTTTCCCAGGGTAAGAGCTGAAGCTCATTTGTTTCTTTGAAGAGGTGAGGCAGCCCAATTCTTGTGAGATGTTAGAAATGGGAGGTAGGGAGCAAGTCAGTCGCTAAGTCAGGAGGACCCTCCTATCCTGCTACTATCACCTTCAACAGCTCCCTTGAGCTCCACAATATCTGTCTAGTTTTCAGGATGCACACGTCTCCATGTGCATGTCATTCCCAGGCTTGAATGTTTATTTGTACCTCTTATGCAGTGTTTGTACACCAAATCTGAGCTCCATGTCCGCAGCAAATAGTGCTCCTGCTAAGTGCCACACAATCAGCAGACAATATCTGTTTCCCTCCACCTCTCCAATATATGTACACTGGCCATGTCCATTCAGTCTGTTCCTGCTGGCCCACTCATTCTAATGCCCTTACTACAAGTGCAAAATAAGCTAGCTGGGTCACAGTTAGGGCTTCATCCCTCTGTGCCATGGAGCAGGGAATCTTAGTACACATTTAGTCATGTTCAAAGAAAATAAATCTTGAGGTTATGAATACATACTGATTTGTTTTTCTCTCTCTCTCTCTTTTATTCCTAAGTTCTCTTTTTTGTCAACCTAAAAAGACATATTTTCCAGACATCTCACCATTTACTTACAGTTTCATTTTCTACCAGCCCTCAGTTTGCCTTGGCTTGGACTATGCAATCATTTCTACCACCCATTAGGGATGGCAACAGAGGCCACAGTGATTCTATATCTTATTAGCCATTCTTTTAATAAATTATTATCACAAACTCCCTCTAGTCTATAAAGTACTATAAGCATGGCTGGTATATAGTTTCAAACCACACTTCCAACTCCTTTTGGGTGCCAATTTTCCTTATATATCATGCCAGCCTAGAGGGATGAATTAAATAAAATAGTCAGAAGCCCAAATGCACAATACACATCATGCTACCTGCCAAAAGCCTTACAATTCACAATAGTTCACCTCCCAAATACCAAAATACCATAAAAATGAGGCAAAAAATAACTCACTAAATATTTCAATAATATGCCTAACTTACTATGTTCATCTACTATATTTTATATGTAGCATACTGTATATTTCTCAATAGATGTTTTATCTTGCAACTTGTTAAGATTTGTATCAATTTTAAGAGCTTTTCTCCTAGGATCTCCACTGAAAATGGGCTCTTCATGGCCCAGTGGACTTCCCCAGTCATCAAACTGAAATAAATAAAAATAAATAAATAAATAATAACATGTCCCTTACATTCCTAACAAGAACCTAGTAAATATTCACTTTCCTTGTTAGCGTTTATATCAGCCTTCCACACATACTACACTCAATTTTCCAACTCCATTTTGACATTATCCAGCTTTCATTTATCACATTTTTAAGCATACGCTGATATTCATATACACACAGAACAGATGTTATTGAACTGCCTCCATATGACTTATGTCTTCTAGAGTTATTATATTTTTTCATGACACGTCCCAAATCTCCCTTATTCTTACATCATAATCTTCTCTTAATCTGTCTTTTGAACATAACAGCTATGTTTCTGTGGCAGATCCTTATGTTTTGCACTACATACTTATTTGTGATGTATTAACTATTTTATTTCCTACCATTCCCAACATGTATGTTGCTGTCACATTTGTTACTGTTTCCAGTATCAATATTTGTATGGTCAGTATGTCCAGGTGTTACTTAATTTTCTCATTGGGTCCATAGCTTTATTTATGCACTTCCACATTACCCCTGCATTGGTGGTTATATACATATACGACATATAAATTTATTAACTTGTGTAACCTGCATGTCTATTGAAACAACATCCATTTTTTTCATTCTGAACATTCACTGCCCTGTGATTTCTTTACCAACATATGTAGCAATTCCAGTTAAGTTCCTGCATATACACTAATTCACTCAGTGCCATTTACAATTATATCACCCTTTCCTGTATACTTGTATTGCAAGGCTGCCTTATATTTTACACAGTCCAAGTTGCCCTGTCTATTGTTGTGCCAAGCTCCTACTCACTTAATAAACTTTGGTTTATGTACATTCCTTTATTTACAATGTGTTCATGGGTACTGCCTCACCTCACAGTGGCCACAAGCAATTATTGTGGGCCATAGCTGGGGCTGCTCATCATGTAGAGCAGCTCAAAGTCGTGTATATTCAATTAGCAATGCTGCTAGGCGAGCACAGCTGTTAGATCGTGTTTACATTTGCTCTTTGTGTATGGGCTGTTAATGAATCCCTGGAAATGTTTTCTTAAAAAAGATTCCCAATGCATTACAGCATAAAAGAACAATCTGCCACAGATCTTTAAACAAATCTCAGACAAGAACTAGCAGCACAGACAATCAACACAGTGCACTGTTAAGAAATGCTTCTTGTAGTCAAGGTTTGATTCCATCAGTGTCCGTGTGATTGTTTGGGACTCAGCAAACCACTTAATCACACTATGCTCCCAGGCTGGGTCTAATAAAACTTCCACATGGATTAGTTCTGTATCCTGGTAAAAAAAAATACTGTTTCTAATCTGCTAAAATTATGCACCTGCTATGCTTCATTATTTTGCTAAGCAAAGCACAATTAAAATCTACATAACCACATATTTTATTCATAAAGCTTTAACAATATATGTGAGATATATCTATAATGTAATACATTTTCACATCACAGTATAGATAAATAACATAGATCTGTGGCTTAAATGTATTTAAACTGTGAAAATGTAAACTTATCCAAAAAATAAATGAAAGCAAATGCACACCAATCAGCCCATGCATAAGGGCAACTTCATGATCTTGCAGTAGTGAAAAAAGTGCAATCATACGAAGCACAATTTCACATATTACAAATGCTTATTGAATATAGACACTTGTTATCAGGATGAAACATGAATATTCGCTGCAAATACTCAATGAAATGTATTTCTGTGAAATGCTTGGAATCTTATACAACTTCTCTGGACATGCTCTACAAGTCAGAACTCAGAATGGCATTACTAATTTAACTCTTAACATTTTGCAAAAGATACTGAGACAAGATTGTTTTACTTAACCTCTGCAATCAGCATTAAAGCATGCTGTCACACTCAGCAATACATCAAACAGGCTCCAGTTTATGACCAAATCCTACACATAGAAACTGCCTGCCTATTTCTGATTTATGACAAACTGAATGGATAACGTTTGTTTTGGTTTATGAGTCCACATGGCATAAACTCAGAAACTTTGATGTTACAGACCTCGGAAGTACAATTTGTTCAGAGATCAGTGATAAATCCCCAAAAGAAAAGACTGCTATAAATACATGTATTGAGCTTTCACAATTAACACTTTTCTGAAATAATTTGTCAGGCTTACCTCCCTATTTAACTATACTAAAGGCTTATCTTATTGAGAAGTTAAATTTCCTGTATTAAGACTGTGACTTCTTGTATACTCAGTTCAGTCCTGATGGCTGACCTTCCAGTTGACTGAAATAATATCTCATTACTACCCTGAACACTTACAAGGCCTACACATCCTTGGCCTCTCTGCATAGTGCCTGTGTTTTTGGCATTTCAAATGTCAATCATTTTCCAGCAGTTTAGAACCTAGGACACTGGCAGATGTGACAAAGGGCTGAAAGGTTTCATCTCTCATCAGTCAAATTCTGACACAGATAATCTGTAAAGCTTCACTTAAAAAGACAAGTCATGGTATCTAAAAGATGTAATTCAGGGATGATAATACAGGGAGAGAACAAAGTTAACTTTGAAATAAAAGTATGGCTTCTAATAAGCCGTGGAACAAAAAGATAGAATTTTGAATTTCTCATATGTATGGCAGGCATTTAAAGCTTTATAACTGTGTGCTTGGATGCTAGCGCAACACAAAAGAATATTTACTGATCCAATTTCAGTAGCTGAAACAGAACACAATGTACCAAACAGAGGGACAGGTAGCACTGGGACTGAAACACTTGCCACAGCTTCTTTGTTGCTGTGTAATTCTTTCTATTTCAATTGAGGCTTAAGTGGTGCATAGCTTGGCTTGAATTCTTGCCAAAGCAATTGCACAGCTGAAATGATATGGTTTCCATTGATAAGAGGAGCATCTATAGAAATTCAGCCTTAGATTTTTAGACATTTAAATGACACTTTCAATGAATAAGTAAGAGGTGGCTCTTTTTTCTGTCTAGAGAAAGAAAGATCTGAAAGCAGTTGTGGTCAAGGAGATTCTCTGTATTCCTTTTCCCCTAAAATGAGTCATCTTTTTTTTTTTTAATACAGATATGCTTGCATATGTGTGTGTGTGTGTGTGTGTGTGTATGTATATATATATATATATATATATATATATATATATATATATATATATATATATATATTTTATAATGTGTGTGTGTGATTTTTTTGTGTGAGTATATATACATATATATATATATATATATATATATATATATATATATATATATATATATATACACACACACACACACACACACACACATATATATATATATATATATATATATATATATATATATATATATATATATATATATACACACACACACACACACAGACAGCTATAAATATATATATATATATATATATATATATATATATATACACACACACACACACACACACACACACACACACATATATATATATTTATATATTTATAGTGTGTGTGTGTGATTTTTTTGTGTGAGTATATATATATATATATATATATATATATATATATATATATATATATATATATTTATAGCTGCGTGTGTCTGTGTGTGTGTGTGTGTGTGTGTGTGTGTGTGTGTGTGTGTGTGTGTGTGTTTTATGCATGATTTTTTTTGTGTATGTGTGTCTGTCTGTGTGTGTGTGTGTGTGTGTGTGTATATATATATATATATATATATATATATATATTTATAGCTGTGTGTGTGTGTGTGTGTGTGTGTGTGTGTGTGTGTGTGTGTGTGTATATATATATATATATATATATATATATATATATATATATATATTTATAGCTCTGTGTGTGTGTGTGTGTGTGTGTGTGTCTGTATGTGTGTGTGTGTGTGTTTGTATGTGTGTACATGTGATTTTTTGTTTGAGTATGTATGTGTATATATATATATATATATATATATATATATATATTTTTTTTTTTTTTTTTTTAAAGCTGTGTTTGTATGTGTGTGTGTTAGTGTGGACTCATAACATTATTAACTCAATACAGTATATTATATTCAGATATGGTCCTCTTGCATGGTACACCATATCTTATCAGCTGAGGCAGCATAATTTCCTATCCTTCAGTATCCCTATATCATCCTCCTCCATTGCTTTCCCTTTGGGTTTGGCATCTCCTTCATCCTGGTATGATTTTCACTCTTGTAATATTCTAATATTTATTTGTATTGTTTGTTTCCCTCTCCTACTTTCCTCATTTGGTCAGCTTCTACCATTTTCTTCCCATTTCTGGTAATCGCTTGTGTGATTCATGCTCCCATACTGTTTTTGTCTTCTTCCAGTTTTGAGTGATGAAAGTTTTAACTTCAGTACTCAGCAGTCTGATAATGTTCATTTCTCTTTCGTTCCAGATGCTGTCCTCTTTATTTATGCCCCATATGCAAAATTTTCAAGTATGGTCTGCTTCCTTTTCAAATATATAAGTCCACACCGACCTGTAGAATATCACTAACCTTTTTTCCAGCTCACTCTAAGTTTTTTCTTATTGTCAGTCTCACACTGTTCTCAGCATAGACCCTTAAGTACTTGGGGAATTCTTCCTCTTTTATCTCATATATTCGCCCTTCCCCATCCCTTTTCCTAACCTTATTATCATTGTCTTTTTGTTGTTGCACCTCAGTCCAACCACTTTTTTTATACTTCTTAAATGTGTCTGCTGCAGTTCCCATTGCTGGAGCCACATCCTCAACAATAACATAAAGTAATCTCATACAACACAAACTGAGATTGTGTCTCCCTCCTTTTCTTCATACATTGCTAAATTGTGTCTGTCTTCCACTGCCATCTCCTCAATCACAAGCATGAAAAGGTTTGTTAATAGGAGGCACCCATGTCTGGTTGCCTATCTATCCTTCTCACTTCAGATACACCTCCATTTATGGGTATTATAATGTCTGAATCTTCTTATATGGTCTGTATCAAATGTAGAAACTTTTTCCCATCCAGCCTTTGTTGCAATGCCTTTTATAAGAATTCCTGTCTCTTCAAACAAAGGTCTTATGCAGGTCAAACAGCACAATCCTACTTTTTCCTGCCTGTTTCTGTTCGTTCCTGTGCATAAATTCTAGCAGGTTCCATCATTTTTTCTGCCTTCCTTCTTTTCACAAATTTAGTTTGCCCTGCTTCTATTATTTTTCACAATGCTTCACCCAGTCTTCATGATAATGCCTTTGCCAACATTTTGTTATCTTCATTAATCAAAGAGATATACACCATAATTAATTATTTCCTCCCTTTCTCTTCCCCCTTTAGGTATCATAGTTAACCTGGCCTTCCACATATTTTGACTGAGTATGGCATTCTCTTTTATTTTTCATCCAGGACCCTTAACATTTCTTCCACTCCCCACTTGTAGTGCTCTAGGGGGATCAAGTCTAGCTTTCCTCTCCTTCAACCTGCATATCACTTTCTTAATCTAATCATATCCCTTGTCACCTCTGTGTTCAGTGTGTGTGTTTGCTTATCCTCCAGTTTATAACCCTCTGCATTCTTTCCCCCATTCCATTCTGAGACTTTTCTCCTTTATTTTTTATAAATCTTCATTCAATATTCCTGGAATGCTTTCCTTATTCACTCATCCTCTTCTAAATATTCTTCATGTCTTTCTCTTGTCATCAATACTTTTCTCTGCATGCTTCTTTTCATATTTCTTGGCTAACTGTGTCTGTTGTGCATCACATGCTATCCTCCAGTAGTTTCACCAATACCATTGTTGAACTTCTTGCTCCATGGAAATTTTACCCGCTAATTCCACACATTGTTTTTCTTTTAAATGTAATGTTTTCCTTTTGCTTTCATTTCTTGCAGTTTCCTTCTATAACACATCTAGCCCCCCTCTCTTTCCAACTCCTCAATCGCCCTTCCTTCTTTTCTTCTGTGCTCATTTTTCTCCTACAGTGACTTTGAACCCATCAAAACAGTATTCTTCCAGCCTGTCCCCACCTTTATATTGCCCTTTATTGACTCCTTTATTAGTCCTTGTTGTGCTTCCTTGTCTTTTTATCCTTCATTAATTGCTAGTCCACCTCAAACCCTTCTCATTGCTTTCCATTCCTGCACACTTACGTTAAGTCTCACTGCTGCATGATATGTTATGGGTTTATCCTCTATATCAGTTTCTTCCATTGGGTTTCCATTCCTAAGAATTCATTTAACCTACTTGCCTGTACCAAAATGTTTCTTGTGAAAGTGTAATACCTCTCATGTGTATACCTTTCCCTCATTGTGCTCCCTCTTCTTTCATTTCTTGGGCTAGTTCTTGACTCCATATATCTCAACCTCTTAGCACAAGAAATCTGGAAAAGCCTAAAATAATGGTGGAGTGCAAAGGCCAAAAATAGGGACAAATTTTAAACATTGTTCTTATAAACATAGAAAGTTGCTAGAATAAAAAGATTTGTGTTAGCATACAATTTTTGAAGGGTATGAAGCCTGAAACTCAAACTTATATCATTATTTAGTGACTTCAATCCACAGTGATTTGCCAGTAAATAACAAATTTTATGAGGGGCTGACCAAAAATATGAGACAAAAATCTGGACATTCTACAAAAATCTGGACCTTTGAGATGTTATTTTTCATTCTTCCATACATATCCTTCTTTTTATCATTTTTGTGATTGTCTGAAGCCCTCTATGAAATACAGTTACTGCCTGTCTTTGCTATCCTCCTGCTTTGTTGTCCATTTCTCCCTTTGAGTAGTCATAACACAGTATCTTCACTCCAGCTCTGATTTTCACTTTTGATTTTTGTAATAAAGCAATGCTATCTCCATAAACTTTAACTTTTTTTTGTATTCTTCTTCTTCTGACAAATCCCAAGTGTTTCACATAATTAACTATATTTTCTTTACTGTGCTTGACCCCCCCACCCACCATCCCTGCTTTCCTACTTGCTTCCATCCAGCGTAACCCTTCCTTTGGGCCTAATCTCCAAGCTGAGCACTGTGTTCTTTGGCAGTTTGCTATACTAAAACTGGTTCTCTCCATCCCAGCCTCAGAATCACTGCTTTTTGGTTCTAGCATGAGTATGTCCTGGAAATGGGCCTTTTAAGACATTATTTTATTCTCTTCCAGTGTTCCTCTCATTAATATGTTGTAAGTAAACCCAGTACTGATGGCACAATCTTTTTTATATTACAGTTTTCTGATTAATTTGTCTCCCCTCACCACTGTTCCTCACTTGTCTGGTGCTTCAAATTCATTTTCTTGATAGTCTAACATTTTTTTAATTGCTATGCTCCTTACATTGCTACTTAAGCACCACTATTCCTTTGTTTTAGTTGCTTGTGGATCATTCTTTAACTTCCTTTTGCATTGTTTTTCCCTATACATTTCCTTTTGTATTCACATTTGCTACATTAGGTATTATTATTTATTTTTCTAAAAATTAGATATTAAACTTACATTTACTACTATTTATTATACATCAATAGGTAGTCAGGAAAAAAACATACCTCTTACCTTGGAGGCTAGTCCCATGCCTTCCTTGATTACATTAACCAGCATTGCTAGAAATCTAAATCTCAAAATGCATTCCCTCGAGGCACTCCGTAAAATGGAGAACATCGATATCTGTGTAGTGACTGAGACCTGGTTCAAGGCTCCAGAGAGCACCCCTGCATTACCAGGCTATAACTCATATCACACTTTTTGGCCACTAACCTGGACCGGAACACCAAAGGTGGAGGTGTGTCCATATTAATTAAGGATATCCACACCTCCAGGCTAGTTGCTCAGCATAATGCATCTGAGGTTATCCAAGTGCAACTAACTCTGGGCAAAACTGCAATCCAAATTGTAGCTTGCTATAGATTCCCCACCATGCCCCAGGATTCACACTCGTCTTTTCCTGATATACTGGAAAATATCAGGGTTCAAACAAACACCCTAATAATGGGTGATTTCAACTACCCCACCATTAACTGAGAAAACTACTCCTGTACCAACTCCTTTGCTCAACGCTTCCTGGAATTAATAAATTCCAATGCCCTGGATCAACTTATCCATACCCTCACCAGGGGGAACAATATTCTAGAACTAGTCATTCCCAACATGAGTGACCGGTGTTGCACACGTGAAGTCAACTCCTCGTTGGTCAGATCTGACCATAAGCTAATCACCCTAGATAGCCACATCCTGCCCCCACCTCCCCATTAAGGAAACCACTGTAAAACATTTATCCATAGCCAACTGCATGCTTTTTAAGACAGAAGTGGTGAACTTCATGACACCCATGCAAATGGACAATACAGCTACGACTGCTGAATCCTACACAAATGCACTCTATAAGCACTTACATGAGTGCATGGACCGTGCTATCCCAAACAGAGCTAAGACACTGTCCTCCAAAAAAAGGAAGCCAATCTGGTGGTCCCCTGCCATAAACAAACTCTACAACAGAAGGAAGAAATTGTTGCAAAAGAGAGTAAAATCCCATGAGTGGAGGAGCTCCCTGGTCAGCCTCATTAAGAAGCTGAGATCCCTTATAAGATCCCACAAAGCTAGCTGCAAAAGCAAAATCATTACTGATTTTAGGGACAACCACAAAGCATTGTATAGCTATGTCAAGAATCTCAATGGCAACACCTAGATCTGCTCTGATTTATAGCACAATGGCACGAAAATTACAGAACCAACTGATATTGTCAACATCCAGGCAGATAGGTTCAGTGCTACCTTTACCCCCCTCTCACCCCCTAAAGGGCTCATATCTATACATGAAGAATGCAGAGTCCCTGTAATCACAACTACTCAGGAAAAAGCTGCACTCTAAAGCAAAAACACAGCATCCATGGGACCGGACAACATCCCAGGCTGTGTTTTACACGAGCTTCAGAATGAACTGGCTCCCCACCTAAGCACCATATTCAATCATAGCCTCACATCAGGCTTTGTGCCCATTGAATGGCGCACAGCAACAGTTATCCCACTCCACAATGGGGAGCCACCACGGATCCTGGGAACTGTCACACTATTAGCCTGATGAGCCTGGTCTGTAAGGGCAAGGAACATATCATCATGGAACTCATAAACAAAGACATCGGTAACCTCCAAACTCTGGACCCCACCCAGTTCAGGTTTGTGAAAGGCAGATCATGCCTCCTGAACCTGATCGACTTCTTTGAGGCAGTCACCAAAGCCATAGATGTGGGTAAGGTGGTTCACACAGCCTATCTTGACCTCACCAGGGCTTTCAACACCATCCCCCATTCTGGAAGTATAGCTAAACTTACTAAACTAGGTATAAATCCCTATGTCACAAGATGGGTTGCCAACTAGCTCAGTGACAGAACCCATACTGTAAAAGTTGCAGACTCCAAATCTGACTTCAAACCAGTCACAAGTGGAGTACCACAAGGTTCAATATTGGGACTTCTCCTGTTTGGTATCTACTTCTCTGAAGTACAGGACAACACAGGAGGCTTTTGGTTAGTGTGGTTTCTTTATTTACAGTAATTCCTAATGAAGTAGGAGTTTATTATGTTGTTAAGCTGTTACAAAATAGTTCTGACTTTACTCCACAGGATATTAATGTAATACAGACATTACTTGGTTTAGTACTTGAAAACAATATTTTCACTTTCAACGATAAACTATTTAGACAGAAACATGGAGTTGCGATAGGGAATTCTTGTTCTAACAGCTATGCCAATTTAGTGATGTCAGTATGGGAATTAGAATTTATCTTAGAAGTTGCCTACAAGGAATTTATAATGTTTTATAGGAGATTTGTAGACAACTATTTTGTTTTATGGAAAGGAACAGTTACACAATTACAAGAGTTCCTGATATATATTAATAACTCCAGATTTTTTAAAATTTACAGTGAATTTTTCTGATGTGGGTATTCATTTTTTGGATGTATATATTGAAAAGGATGAGTTATGTAAAATTAATACTAGATTGTATAGGAAGGAATGTCATGCTAATTAGTTATTGTTTAGACATAGCATGCATCCTATTTATATTTTTAGGAATGTAGCAAGAAATCAATTTTTTAGAGCTTCTAGGTTAAATGCGAGAGAGAGTGATTATCAACAACAGATGAGAATAACAGAGAGTGAATTATTAGACAGAGGTTATGAACCTAATTTAATTCAGAATAATTCAGCAGCAGTAAGTAAATTAAGAGATACTACTGCTAAACCTTATTTCTCAGATAGAATACCTAGAAACAAACATGTGCAAGACAAACGACTTAGGATGTCTTTTAGTTACACCACAGATGCCAGTATGTATACTAGAGTTATTAATGATCATTGGAATATCTTAATGACGGATGATCATATTAAAGAAATAGTAGGTGCAAGGCCTCAATTTTCATTTAGGAATAGGAAGTCTTTGAAACAAAAGTTATGTTTTAATAGGGAACACACATATATTGCAACAGCAGTAGGAACTAAACCATGTGGAAAGTGTAGATTCTGTGGTTATATATCATCTGAAAAAATATTTAAACATCCAGATACAGGTGAAGTTTTTGATATTAAAGTGGATGCTACATGTCAGACTTCACATGTGGTTTATTTAGCTAGCTGCATCATCTGTACTAAATTCTATATAGGTAAAACTGATCGTACCCTGAAAGAAAGAATAAGGGAACATTTGTATCATATAGGAAAAAAAAGTGGTACTAATGCACTTGCAAAGCATGTTGCAAGCACTGATGAGCAGCATAGCTTTAAATTTTTATTGATAGGTAAGACTTTTTTAAATATTAGAAGAGGAAATATTAGATCGAAAACTGAGGAGTTAGAGGCACAGTGGATAGTGAGACTTAGAGCAAACTATGATCATGGCCTTAATGACTGTGTCCCTATTAAACCATTACTATCTAAAAGACCTTTACGTATGTAGAAGTTTTAGTATAATATGTTACATTTTAGGATAAGATGTTTTTATATATATATATATATATAAAAAATTATCATTTGATATTTTTGAGTATGTATTTTTAAATGATGATTGATGCCATGTGATTTTATGAGTGGATATAAGGTGTGGTTTTTTGAACTCATTTATACACCTGAAGAAGCTAAATGTGAAAGCGCTTGTGTTCATTAAAGTTGGCCTTCTGAATCTACTTTTGCCTCTGTGGATTTATAGCTATTTTTTAGAATTTGCTTTGGACTGTTATAACACCTGAATATTACAACCTGGAGCCGTGCCTTTGCAACATTCTTTGGATTATTGCAACTGTTTGTGTATTCATTTGCAAAGGAGCCCGGTGCATAATAGGTGTTCTTTTTGTTTTATATCTACTGTGTTTCTCCATTTTACCTATTAGCACCTTGATAATGGCTACAGGATTAGAAGTCGTTGAACTTGATTATACACCAAACAAAAGTATGTCATAGACTGAAAATAACATTCATCTTTTCATCTCTAAGGTTAGCAATGATGAGAATCCTTTATATAAAAGAAATGTATCTTTGGATACTGATGACATACAAGCTGCTGATTATTTAACCTTAAGAAGTGACTCATTATTGTTGGAGAAAGAACTATGTAAGCAGAAGCGTACTCAATATGAAAAATTTCACTTAGAAGCCAGTTTATCTGAGAAAATTATACCATGCAGTCTCAGAATACTGAAAATGCCGGCACAGATTGACTGTGATGCATGCCTCATAAGTGAATGGCAACAATTAAATATTTCTACTAGCTTGGGCTATTTAAAGCTATTGATAGAAGCAACATGGAGACAAGAAAATATTCTCCTTGATAATATTAAGAACAAGTATTTAGAAATATGTAGAATATATGACTCTAGTGTGTTATTAAAACCTATGACTGATACCATTGACAATGTTAATGTTTATGCAAGAAAGCTACTGCAAACAAAAATCAAGAAACTTCAGAGGGATCGAATGGATTTTTCCGTAGGGAACATCTTTGTTTGGCCACAAGAAGCAGAACAGACTATGCGCTCAGTTCCAGCTGAGCGTACGGCTCGAATGACTGAAAACAGCAGTGATAAAGAAACAACTTTAATTACAACTGTATTTTTAAATGATGATTGATGCCATGTGATTTTATGAGTGGATATAAGGTGTGGTTTTTTTGAACTCATTTATACATCTGAAGAAGCTAAATGTGAAAGCGCTTGTGTTCATTAAAGTTGGCCTTCTGAATCTACTTTTGCCTCTGTGGATTTATAGCTATTTTTTAGAATTTGCTTTGGACTGTTATAACAACTGAATATTACAACCTGGAGCCGTGCCTTTGCAACATTCTTTGGATTATTGCAGCTGTTTGTGTATTCATTTGCGAAGGAGCCCGGTGCATAATAGGTGTTCTTTTTATTTTATATCTTTTGGTTAATGAAGTTCGCAGATGACTGCAAACTAGGAGCCATAGTCATGTCCCCAAATGATGTGAACATTCTACAGAAGGGCCTCACTGAGACAGATGCCTGGTGTCAGAGCCATGGCCTCAATCTCAATGCCAAAAAGTGCATTGTCATCCTGTGTGGTAAAAACTATGTACCCATGAGCTACCACATAGGCATCAGTCTTCGTAATGCCGAATGTATGATAAGAGATCTTGGGAACCAGGTGGACAGTAGTCTTGCCTTTGATAATCCCATCACCACAGTAGTCAGGAAATCCTTCTACATGGCACACCTCATCACTAAAGGGTTCTCATCCAGGAAAAAAGAGGTAATTGTTCCCCTCTACTTGACACTTATTAGACCCATAATAAAGTACAATGCCCCCTTTGGAATGTACCTCACAAGACATCTGCAGCAGCTGGAAAGGCCACAGAAGTACCTCACAAAGAGGATTACTGGCCTCAAACAGATGCCTTACACTGACCGTCTCAAAAAACTCCAGCTTTACTTCATAGCATATCTCCTACTCTAAGGTGATCTCTGCCTAGCATATAAAGCTATGTCAAACTCAGAGCTGTTGGACATGCTACACCTAAAGAAATCCCAATCCCTCTGAGATACACGCTTTAGGGACCAAAACCTTGTCACCACAATAAACAGGACATGCTGGAGGGATAGATTCCTGTCCCAGATGCTTCTCATACTCTGGAACAAGCTACCCATCTATGTCAAGCAAAGTTCCTCATTAGCACTTTTCAAGAAAAATCTTGATGAGTGGATGGGAAATAGGAAATACACCCCAGGGATCACTTCTGTGGCTCTGCTTCACAGGGGCACAGGAAAATAACTTTTTTGGGTGGCATAATCCAGGGAACCTTGTTGGCTAGGTTTACTTTGGCCTTTGGGCTGATAGCTAGTATCTACCTATGAACCTATTGCCATGGGAATAAATAGAGTTCCTCCCATTGTTTATAAAGTTTTGATGCTGTGTTTCTGGGATGCATTATACAAGATAAGGGTCTGTTTCATTTATTATATCTTTCCTGCACTCTCCACATTTACCTGGCTTTCAGTGTTCATTCCTTCCACTTACTTATTGATTCAATCCATACCTCTCACCTATTCAGATTTTTACAGAATGACCAGATTTTTGCCTCCTGTCTTTGGTCTGTTTCTCATAAAATGTGGTTTTCTAGCATATCACTGGGATGAAGTCACTAAATAATGTGATTTGAGGTATGAAGTCACTAAATAATGTTATACATTTCTGTTTCAAACTTTTTATCCTTCAGACAAATGCAAGCTAAGACAAATCCCATTATTGTAGCAACTTTCTAAGTTTATAGGAACAATATTTAAAATATGTCTCTTTTGGGGGGCATTTGTCCTCCCATTTTGTTAGGATTTGTCCAGATTTTTCTGCACTAATGGTTGAGAAGTATGCTCCTATCTTTCTTTGGTCAATCTCAGTCCTGCTGTAGTCCTACTTTCTACTTCTTCAACTCTGCTATCCATCATAAACGCTTCTGTATAGCTTATTTAGCCCTTCATTTGTCCAGTAGATCACTTCTGAGTTATCATCACCATCTGACATACCATCATGTCATTTTCTTAGAGCTCTCCCTTGCCTGTCTCATCTTCTACTTCTTTCTCTATTTTTGTGCCTAAAGCTCTATTGGGACAGTCTTCTCCTTCTTCTGTTCCTTTGATATAAGCTTTTCACTTGTTGCATTCCACCACTTTGTCTCTTTTCTCAATGTCTTATGGGTGCCTTAGTGATTTGTTTATGTCATGCTTATCTCTTTTACTGACATGTGGCCTCCCTGCACTTCCTGGTATTGTATAGTTTTTTGCAAGAGTTTCAGCATCTGATATTGCATGCCATTTGAATTTCCCTGCATCACCTCTCCAGTGTCTAAGGTTGGTGTCCCAGCCCATGTCATGCAGTTGATTTAGCTTTTCATTGCCTATGTTGTTTAGCTCTCTATGATACCTTTGTTTAATTTTGAATATCCTCCATATTGTAGAGTCTGAACCTTTTCCCTTCCTGCTTTTCTTCCAGAATTGCAAGGTACTTCAGCCATGCAGCTGTTCCATCCATTCTTTGTACATTTGTTACATCCAGTATAGCTTTCTTTCTCCTAAAGAGTGTTTCCAAGTAATCCTTGTCCAGTTGTATGATCATCTTAGAAAATGGGATAAGTCTCAAGTCTTTTTGCTTCTTTTGTTATTTTATTTTTCATATCACAGGAATAGAAGCATGCTGTTTGCTGCTGTCCCACTGTTGTGTATCCTCTGTATAAGTGCTTCTGAGTTCCTTTTATCACAAATCTGTCAAATACAAGCTGCATTACAAATTGTTCACTGTTGCTTAATCTCTATTGTATTCCATTTATCTGCTTTAACTCCCCTTCAGCTATTAGTAGGGAGAAGTCTTAGATGTTCTCTGTAAGCCCAATAATATAGCTTCAATGAGCCCTGATAATATCCCAAGATGCCTTCTAAATAAACTAAAATATGACATATCAGGGTCACTGGAATTGCTATTCAACCATAGCCTCCAAACAGAATTCAGACCATGCAAATGTGGGAATCCAACAGTCATCCATCTACGTAAGGACAAGCCATCAATGGATCCTGGGAACTACAGACCTATTAGTCTGTCTAGTCTTATAAGCAAAGTCAGGGAAAGAATTGTCATGGAAATTATTAACATTAACATAGGAAACCTGTGGACACTGAATTCAAGCCAGTTTGATTTTGTCAAAAGGCAGGTCATGTCTACTTAACCTTGTGGACTTCTTTGAGAAGGTCACCAAGGCAATAGATGAAGGCAAAATGTTGCATAGTGCCTGCCCTTGATCTGGCTTAGGCATTTAATGTAATACTCCACTTGAGTATCATAAACAAACTCATGGAGTTAGGCATAAGCCCCTGTGTAACCTGTTGGACAGCTAGCTCAAAGATAGGACCCAGGTTAGGATTGGAGAGGCCATCTCCACTAAGAGGCTGGTCACCAATGGAGTCCCCCAGGCCTCTGTGCTGGATCCATTCTTCTTTGGAATTTATTTCTCAAAATCAAGCCCAATGCCAAGGATGTCTGGTTTACCAAGTTTGCAGATGACTGCAAGTTAGGAACAATCATAGAAATCCCCAAGATAAAAACATTTTTACAGGAAAATCTAATAAAGACAGATGACTGGTGCTAATGCTAGGGATTAAAACTCATTGCCAGGAAATGCATAATAGCACGAGAAGATGACCAGCCCAGGAAACTAACTCATCAACAAAACACCCCTAAAAGTAGACATAGTAGTCAGGGATTGGGGGACTCATGTAGATAGTAACCTGGCATTCGACCTACGTGTCTAAAGTAGAAAGAAAATCATTCTATGTCACTCAACTTATATGTAAGGGCATGGCATCTAGGGCTAGAGTAGTCATTATGCCTGTCTGCTCGGCCTTGATTGCAGCCTTCATTGAGTATAGTGCTCTCTTCAGTATGTACTGACCAGGAACATGCAACAACTAAAATGTCCACAAAGATTTAAAAAGAATACAGGGAATAAACACAATTCCATATACACATCAACTAAAAGTCCTATCCCTATACCGTGTTTCCTGCATACTGCAAAGATGTTATTTATTCCTGGCATTCAAGGCATCTTTGGATGCAGCCCTGATTGTCCATTTGCATATACATAAAATGAACAGCATGAGAAGTACTAGATCCAAGGATATAAACTTTCTTCTTATTTAAATAGGACATGTTGGAGGATAGATACGTATCTCAGAGAATTCCAATGCCTCCTAAAATGTGTGGTTTTCTGGCAAATTAGTATGAAGAAGAGTCTTTCCCTAACCCTATTCAAGTGTAACTTGGACCAGTGAATGGTAAGTCATAAATTCACCCCTGGTCTGACACCTATGTCTCTGATGGACAGAGGAGATAGTTAAATCATGCCCTAAATAACATACAACCCTTAAAGTAACCTGTAAGGCAAAATAGCCAATGGGTTACATTTGGGTTGCATGTGTAGGCTTATAAAGGCTCCAGTGGTCATAAGCCTAGTATATACCTATGCACCTATGAACCTATAAGATTTTAGTGAAAGAATTGTAAAGGAAGTCAGAAAAAGAAATGCAATATGGGCTAGGGTAAGGGTGAGGGAGATAACATTTAAAAATATCTCACCAAATTTAAAAAAAAAGATATGGGATATTGTTAGGTTTGTTTTTGTTACTGTCAACAATTGGATTAATAAAGGTTGAAAAATTGCCATTTTATAATCGTATAAAAATGTGATGCTAAACTAAATTGTTTGTTAGACATGATTTATTTCAGAAGTTGACAGAGTGCAGGTTGAAGCATTGTAGATGGAAGAATTATATGGAATTTTGGAAGGCAATAGTGCTCGAGGGTTGTGATCAGATTTGAAAAAGAGTTTATGGCATTAGGTTTTGTTGTTTTAAAGGCTGAGTGAGCTACTGGTGAGAAAAATGGAGGATGACATTTTATTCCAGGGTAAAGATATGAGATTGTTAGCAGGAGATGTTAGAAAAACATTTTATTGTGTAGATCACAGAAGCTTATAGAATATTATGAAATACTCTGTTTTGACAGGTAGTATTTTGAAGGTGTCATAACCTGTTTATAATAATAATGCCAAGGTTAGGATTTAGTAAATAGATGGTTAAGTTCCGTAGTGTTTATGAGAAGGTGTGTGAGGCAAAGTTGTGCTACTTGTGAGATGTTATTTTCCCTGGTTATGAATGCTGTGGGGGTAAAGATGGGTGAAATATGTTAGAGGTAGATATTTTATAAGTGATATTGTGTGCAGTCTTCATTTTGTTTCATACACAGATGTCATTGTTATAATGGCTAAGCATGAACACGGATGAAAAGAATGATGAGATATGTGATTACGTACTTGCAAGTAGGGTCAGATATGAGTAAAAATAACATTTATGGGATAGGTAAATAAGGTGAGATAGAAGGTGTTACATTGCTAGTTGATGAAGTAAGTTTGTAAGGGGTATGATTTGGAAAAAATAAGTTATTTATGAGCAGTGGGATGATATAATAGAAAAGAATAAAGCAATAGGAAGGTTAAAGAAATCCTTTAGGACATCATGCAAAAAAGATTTAGATAATCAACTTAGTCACATCAATTCAGTTGTTTTAGGTATGACTGGTTGTTTGGCAAAGGTTCAAATGATTCCTAATGTAAAAAAAAAAGGAATTGATGCAAACATTTGCTTTCATTGCTTTTGGGGTACTAGGTTGAATCCTTTGAAGAGAAGGATCTTGTATATGGGAAGACATAAAGGGGGGTTAGATTTAATCAATCCAGTTGTACATGTAGCATGGATAATTTTATATAAGATATTAATTGAAAAGATAATAAAGATAAGGGTATCATTTCTTTGATTTGTGACATGAAATGTGGGGAGTGGTGGATAATTAAAGGAGACTGATGAGGAACAGGACTTTTGAAAGTGGTGAGATTATGGAAAATCAGACTAAGATAAGGATGTGTGGTGTGGAAGTTCAAATTTTAAAAACATCCTGGAAAGTTGGGTATAATTATATTGTTAGGAGATGTTATGAAGTGAATCATTTGTGAGAATGACGTGGGTATGTTATTAAAGCTGTAAAAGAGAGAAAAAATAGATTTAGTAAGTTATATGAGTGTCAAGATTTTTGGGGGGATTATGAATACATAGGTTACCTGTTAAGATAATATGATACACAAAATAATATAACACAGGTTATGTTTATTTTGTAAAGACTGGTAAAATTCAGAATATTTTTGGAGGGAAAGAAATTATGGAAAGCCTTTTTGGCTTATTTTCTTTGGGATATGTCAAGAAGATAGAGGACTTAAATATTAATATGAATTTAGATGAGTATTATGGAGATAAAGGTAAGAAAATGATTTATAAACTGGATAAAGTGTTATTTGGTACAGTGTATAATATTTGGGAGGCTAGGGTAAAAGTGGTTTTATTTAACAAAAAATGGAGTCTGGCTGAAATATTGAGTAGAATAAAATTTTGGTTATAGCAAAAAGAGTTTGTGTATGTGTGTGTGTGTGTGTGTGTGTGTGTGGGGGGGGGGTAATGACTGAAATCATGATTGAATTATTATTGTTAATGTAAGTTTATTTTTGTTTTTTTTTGAGGTCAGATCTCCCGATTCATTTTGTGAATATGTACATAATGTATCTTTATATTGCCCTGAGCTACCACCAATTCAAAAGTTGGGTCCTCAGTTTGCCATCTCATCCAAAGGATGGCACACTTAGAAGTATGTCATCCTGTTATGCTGCACTGCAGTGTTAACACATACCTCTCAACTGTACAGATTTTTGCATTATGTCCCGATTTCTTTCTCATATGTTTGGTCTATGCCTCATAAAGTGCGTGTTTTTTCTGGCAAACCATTGAAGATGGAAGTCACTAAATAACACTAAATAAAACTAAATAATGGCAAACTCTGATTTTCAGACTTCATATCTTTCAGAATACATAATTATGTAAAACCTGTTATTCTAACAACCTTCTAAGTTTATAGGAGCAATATTTAAATTCTGTCCCTATTTTTAGGCCTTTGACCCCCCCCCCCCCCATTCTTTCTAGCTTTGTCCAGATTTCTTGCACTGAGAGGTTTATTTTTTGTTTTACATTTGTTTACCAGGAAATTCCAACTGGACACAGGTCCTTTTTCAGTGAAGGCCAGGGTAGAAAAGCTCCAAAAGTACAAATAAGTAACTATTACAATAGTAAATGAGTTTAAAGTAAACAGAGTACATTTTAGATTACAACAATGGCATGACATTCAGGGTACATCAATCAATTATATAAACTAACATACAGTGAAAACTGAGTAATAATCTGTTGTAACAACTGAGGAGACAAATAAGGAGTCTAAAAGTTGTGGTGATAAAGCAAGTATAGTGGCAGATGAGCTTATATGCTGTTCAGATTAGCTAGGAGCTTTGTTATTCAGAGTTGGAGCAAGGACAGAACCAGTGTGTTTTTAGGTGACACTTGAGAGTGGTTTGGAAAAGACTGCAGGATGGTAATTTGGTTATTGATAGGAGGAGGTCATTCCATAATTTGGATATGGTACAGGAGAATAGGGCTTCTCCTGCTGAGTTTTTGGTTTTGGTGGTAAGAAGTAGATTTTTGCTGCTGGATCGTAAAGGTCTAGAGGAGCTGTAGGGTTGGAGTAGGTTTTGGAGAGATGGAGTCTTATGAGGGTGGTTTACTAATTTATGGGCAAATGTCTGTTAATTCAGGTGTAGAAGTTGTGGGAGTTCAAGCCAGTCCAGTTCCCTGAGAGTGTTACAGTGGTGGTTGTGGTAGGATGCACCTGTTGCAAATTTTGCTATTTTATTGTAGCAGGTTTCAAGTCTGTTTAGGTCAATTGTCTAAGGTTAGTGAGTATGGGTGTGGTGTAAAGTAAGGTGGAGATGAGCTGGGAGATGGTGATAGAGGTTCTGGCTGTGTAGGTATTGTTTGTTTCTATATAGTGCCTCAAGTTTTTTGTGTACTTTTCTATGGTAAGGGTGTATGGAGGTCAAATTTGAGATTGTTGTCAATCTCCACAACAAGAAGTTTGGTGTGCTTTCATTGGTTGAGAGGTATGTGTCAACAATCTATTGACCTGGTGTGAAAATAAAATCCACAGCTGTCTCTATCAAAGGCAAATGTGATACCTGTTGCATCAGTAAGGACTAGGCACAAACATGCTATTGGTAAAAAGCTTTCTTAAGGATAGGTCTTGTCCTATGTAGACACCTACCCACAGAATTTAAAATAATGACCTCTTGACTGCCTCAAAACGTATAAAGGGGGCTCTATTACCATATTCAAAATACACTTGCTTACATAATATAGGAAAAATAAAGACACAAAGAATAATATCTACTATATTTTACAGACTTTACTTATCTGCTCTAAGTCATATTTGTCAATTTTATTATGTATCTGTCTATAGCAGTAATTAAACACACTAAATATAACGCATAGAGCATTCAATTATTTTCAGATAGAACTTCTAAGCTGATCTCTCAGAAATTATGCCTATATTTGCTGATTATCTGTATATTCTAAATCACTTATACATATATTCATGTATCTTGCTGTGTATTGTACTTGTTTCTCAAATGTTTTTACTAAAATTTATATAGTCAGACAACAACATTTGACATTTCAGATATATAAAAATTCACAACATATCAAAACACAACAAAAACAGCGGTCGAGTGACATTCGAAAGACATGCGTGAATGGGTGTGCCTTTGTTGAAGGTTGGGCATCGGGCTGGCACCTCGGCACCTTAAAAATCGACTGCCAATCATTAGCAGACCGGAGCTCCACTGTGGTGACCCCTAACCGGGAAAAGCCAAAAGAAAAACAAACAAACAGACCACTACTTATTTTACTTTTGTACCCAGGTTGTGACTGAAATATATCATTATTCCAGTACACCTACCCAGTAAACAAACTGTAAATTAACAAAATACTTTCATAAAAAAATAAATACAATAGAATAATCAGTTTCCCTAATGTTAAACTGACTAATTTTAGGTTAGTTTCCTAAAGTCAATCTATTTCCATAAGCAGTGCAGCTCAGAGGAGCACTGCAAAATGAAGTCCATTGACAGCTACTAGGCAATCAGGACTCTTATTTATTTTTAGGGCTGGTATGACTGCATGCCCATAACATCAAAATTCTTACTTTCTCTAACTTGATATATTTAAAGATGAGTGTTCAGTTATGTAGAAATAAAATATACTTGGTGCAGTAAACAAAATATCAGCAAATATAAGCAATATAGTAGATTTTGATGTTAAATTACCTAGAAATAGTCACTTGCGTGTAGCTAAAACGGTCAGTACAACTGTTGTGCAGCTCAGATCAAATTTTCCAAGTAGTTTGTAATGACTCACAAAAAAATCAATATAAAACTGCAAGAAATAGCAAATAGGCAGACATATATCTACACATGTCTATGCCTGGTATGAAGAGATTCTGAAAACATTAAGATTAACTTCAGTCATAAAAGAACTTAAAACTGTTTGACCAAAAAACACACACATGGTACAGTAGGCAGTAAAATATGCAAATGTTGGCAAGATAGTATATTTAGATGATACAATACAAATAATTGTTCCCCTGATGTTACAGAGACTGGTTTGATGTCAATTTATGTACAGTAAATCTCATTTCGAAAGCAGCAGTAGCACTGCTCTACATCTCAGAGCAACCCGGCTTAAACGTTTGCAATGACTCACTCAAAATATCAATATAAAAACTTCAATAAACAGCTGATAGTCATTTGTATCCTTACCTATTTTTATACTTAGCATGAGCAGATGTTTAAATCAATATGAAATTGTGTCTCAGTTGAAAAGCAGTAGAAGACCTATTGTGTATCTCAAAGTAGCAAACCAAAATAAGTGCAATGGTGTCCGAAACTGAGCACAATGAAAGCTACAAGAAACAATTAATATAAAGCAAAACACTACTTATTTCTACATCTACCATTAAGAAACACCCAATATGCCCGTGTGTTTACTGCTTCTCATAAGATAAACTTAAAACAAAGCAGAAAGTAAGACATTTTGCACAGAAAGCAGGAAAAAGGAAAGCAACAAATATCAGCAACACAATTGCTATAGATGTAAAGCAAAATAAAAGGTGCCACTTTGCTGGTGATAAACAAACTACTCTGAGGTCAAATCTGGTACATTGTCTCATTTCAGAAGTAGAAGTATTACTTTTGTGTAGCTCAGAACAACCAATGCAAATGGAATACAATGGCAATCAAAAGAGATGGCTATAAAAGCTACAAGAAACAGCAAACAGCCAAACATAAATTTACATATTGCTGTGCCTGGGATGAGAAGTTAACAACTAGAACACCATTAAATGTGCCTTCTGCCAAAAGATACATAAAACTTAGGGTTTAATTTAGAAGAAAAAAGCATCAGTATGTATCAGCAATTCAATAGCTTTAGATGTTAAACAAAATAGAAACACTTGCTTCCCTGGTGTTAAAGAAATGGGATGAGGTCATTTTGATAAGTATATCTCAGTTCATAAAAAGCAGTAGCACTGTTTTATAGGTCATATAAAGCTAACCAGGTAGAATGTAATATGAGCTGTCTCTGCAGTTTATGAGTCTCTGCCATGCTATCAGGAAAACTCAGATCAGATTTTGAGAATGTTAATATGCCAACAAGATGGACAGATATATCAGGGGGTATGTGCTCTTTGGTTATTACCCTGGCTGCAAGCAGCAGAAATCTCATTTTCCTCAAGTAGGTTTTAAAGTCAACCTTTTTTGCTAACAAAAATAGTTATATTTATGAATATCTCTTAAATATATTTAATGTGAAAACTACTCACTGATGCAGACATAACAAAAGAAACAATAAAATTATTTTCAATGGTGTGGGTGCCAAACGCATCTTCACACAAAGATTTCTTTGTTGTTGTTTTTAATAAAGGGGGTGTTTTGCACTATGTTTATTTATAATGGTCTCCTGTACTGCATCTAGCTTTTACTTAGTATAGCCTGTTTACATTCTTATAGGTTCATAGGTTCATAGGTTGGTACTGGGCTATCTGCCAGAAGGCATATATTAGCCCAGCCACATTGTGCGGTATTCACCTCCCCTTTAGTAGAGCTAGTACCCTTGGCCCCTATCTAGTAGTGCTGTTGGTGTGATCCCCGGTGTGAACTTTCTGTTACCCATCCACTCATCAAGGTTCCTCTTGAAGAGCGATAGTGAGGGGCTCTGTCTGATGTAGATCAGGACCCTGTTCCATAGTAAGGGAAGTCTCTGTGAAGGGAATCTATCCCTCCAGCATGTTCTATTCATTGTTGTGTTGAGGTTTATATCCCTAGAGCATGTAGCTCGAGTAGATTTGGTTTTGCTAAGATGGAGCATGGTCAACAATTCTGGGTTGGACATGGCTCTGTACGTTAGACAGAGATCGCCTCTCAGAAGGCGGTATGCAACAGAGAACAGTTTTAGCTTTTTCAATCGTGCTGCATAGGGCAACTGTTTGAGGCCAGTAATCCTCTCGGTTAGGTACCTCTGTGGTCTCTCCAGCTGCTGGAGATGTCTAGCCAGGTACATTGCAATTGGTGCATTGTACTCAATAATGGGTCTGATGAGGGAAGAGTAGAGGGGCACCATTACATCCTTAGATCTTGATGCGAACCCTTTCGTGATCAGATGGGTCACATAGAAGGATTTTCTAACCACTTTGGCAACATGATTATCAAAGGAAAGCTGACTATCTACTTGGGTCCCTAGATCCCTTATTTCTTCTTCAGATTTCAGGGGATTACCTCCTATGTTGTAGTTTGCGGGTACTCTGATTTTCCAAAGGGGATTACTACACATTTTTTGCATTTAGCTTGAGACCATGGCTTTGACACCATGCATTATTATTATCAACAAATTTTTAAATGCTCTGCCTCCTTCATAATATCTGCCTCTAGAGTGGTGTGCCTGGAAAGGCTGACAAAGTGACATCGTCAAAATTTCCTACATTCACATAGGGTGACATCTCATTAAATGCAACTAATTGCTGACAAAAACATTTGTCTAAGTAACTTTTTTAATTTTAACTAATAGTGAAAGTGTTTTATACAAAGAGAGAATAACATATTAGTCCAGATTCAATAAACATACAAGGTCAGTTTACACCATGTGCGCGATGCTAGAGCACTGTTTTGAATTCAGTAAGTGGCACTATACAGTGTGTAGAGCAGCTCACCACCTCACAAAAAGATAAATACCATGGAATGCAAATTTCTGCATAAGCAGCTGAATTGCATCCTAATCAACCAATCCAAGATGGAGGAGCTATTCAAGAAACTATAAAGCAACCACATATACTCAGTTCTGGTTTTCCCTGCAAATTCCAAAACCTATTGGAATACAGCCATGAAAAGGAGTCTACACATAAATAATGGGCTGCTGTTATTCATGTGTATGCACAACAGGCTGAGGTCTATGCTGCTGCTGCTGCTAACAGACTAAGGCCAAGAAGGAGAAGAGTTTTCAGACCCCAGAAAACTTATCACAATCTGTACGATGTACAAATTATAGAGCACACCAGGGTGGATAGAGACACACTGCAGAAACCTTGTAACCTCTGTCGCCCTCATCTCAGAGCCAAAACAAACCTAGGGGAAACCATTCCAGTGGAGACAAATGTATGTGTAGCACTTAGAATTTTAGCTACAGGTACCTTTCTGAGACCATCTGGGGACATGCCGGGGTGTCACAGGTGTCAGCATCAAGGATCGTACATCAATTCCTGAATGCTATACGGCAACATACTAGTGACCAAATATATTTCCCTGTACTCATGAGGATATGGCCAGAAATATGCAAGAGTTCTACCCTGTATCACACTACCCTGAAGTACTGGGTGCCATAGATTGCACACATGTAGAAATTAAGGCACCACTTGAGTAACAGAGAAAGTGCTACATAAATAGAAAGGGCTTCCACTCTTTTAACTGCCAAGTCATGTGTAATGCCAAGGGAATCACCTTGAAGGTGTTTGCTGGCAACCCAGGCAGTTACCACAACTCACATATCTGTCTCACCTCCCAGCTGTATCAGATGTTCACTAGAGGTGATATCCCACAGGGTCATTTTATGGGGGATGCAGTTTATGCACTGGAACTGTAGCTGATGACACTCATCAGAAATACACACACACATGTTGAAGATCACCATAATGAGGCATATGTCAAACCATAAATATCATACAGCATGTGTTTGGGCTGCTGAAGTCATAGCTCCAATGTCTAGATATATCTGCAGGAGCCCTGGAGTGCAATCCACAGACATGTACTGAAATATTCACAGTAAGTGCCATTCTACACAACATTGTCCTGTGAAAACAGCTTCAGCATGATCAGCAAGGGGAAGGGGCACAAATGCTACCACCAAAGGTGAGGTCAGCAGAGCCACATGCAAGTGAGGAGTCAGAGGGGGAAGCAGCATCTGCTGTGGGTGCAGGCAGACATAGGTATGCTCAATGTGCCCTTGCATTGGCTAAGAGACAAAACATAGCACACTCATTCACCACCTAGGGGCCTAAAACCTTCTTCCTATGCACATACACATAGTAACATTGATACCAGGCAACTTTCACAACCTTTGCCTACCCATCTATTGGCTGTGTACTGTTTGCAGCAGATAGAACCAGCCCTTAACTAAAACTGTTGCAACTGCTGGATTTGCAAGGTAATTGTTGAATTTGGAGTGTATTGTGTAATAACATAAATGACTGGCATATCCTTGCATGTTGTTACTTGATAGTGTAAGCAAGTAAAAGGTGGGAGATTTGTACTCAAATGACTTTCAACATTTGACAGCAGAGACTTATGTGACTTATATGTGTCCATCATTAAGTAATAAGCCTCAGACATCAAAGATTCACATAGTCATACTTGTTAAACATATTGATCACTGCATGCCCTCAGTTTGGCACCATATGTTTGTACTGGAAAATAATTAAAGTCAGAACTTAGAAAGTAATGATGCACATTTCAGTTTCAGAACCCTCCCAACATCATTAACAATAAAGATGGAAATATTTTGATGCTATCAGCTGTCTAACTTTCTAAGATCACTAAAAGCCAAAGTAACAATTACCAGTTCAACATCAGCATCACAAATGCTGATATACGAAACGCTAAGTGCATCCTGAGCATCAGACACAAAGCTTATGTGCCCCTGAATCTGGAAGATGCAAAACAGGGAAACGGTGCAGTTATCATCACTTGCACAGGATGTTGTGGGGTGGGGGCAGGAAGCTTAGGTTGACACAAATGGTGAGTGAATGTGTGAGTAAGAAAGAGAAGCAGGCAGACATTTGGATAAAGAGACAATTGGCCATTGAGACAAAATGAGTTTTAAGCTTCATGACTGAACCATGTAACTGTTGTGTGCATGTCTGTATGTGTCCTCCAGGTGAAATTGGTGTATGAGTGTCTGAATCAACACAGCCAAGTTCTGTGCTTGCTCCACATCTTTGTATTTCAGACAGGTGTGAGCCATGAATGGTAGAGGTGGCAGTTCATTGTCATCATACCTGACCACTAGAACTGGTTCTGCCAGGAGTTGCACTGGCACATCCACTCCCATGGTCAGATCCACTGCTGCTGCTACCTGAATGTGACTGATGTCTGCTGGATGAGCTCCCCTCATGATAAAGCCCAGGACCATGACACCATAGTCTGCTATGTCTGGGTGTAGACAGCTCAACCACTGACAGAACAGTGGAAGTACTGCCACTATGGGAGCATGATCGGGCACAGCTGCATTGGATAAAAGCATATGATGTGGCTGCCCCAAACCCATGAGGATGCTGTTTCCCTTCCAGCAGATTTATGTATTTATTTATTTTATTTATTGCATTTGTTAACTGGGAAAGTCTACTGGGCCTAGGTGAGCCCATTTTCAGTAGAGGCGCGGGAGAAAAGCTCCACATAACATTAATGGTGCATACAAGAAAAAGCACAATATACAGTGTATATACAGTCTCAATGCATCAAAATAAATATTAAACACAATGGTACAAGTTATTTACAAACATTAAACATCAACATTGTGTGCAGTTTAATCATTAAGCATGGAGTTAGTCAGGTAGGGGAGCAGTTTTGATTGTTACTTGGAGTTTTGTAGGCATAAGCAGTTGAATTCAGCAAGTCAGAGAAAGCTCCTAAGTAGTGATATTGTAGAGAAATATAGTAGTGGATCAGGTGTTAGGAAGTACTATTTTGGTACAAGTACATTACCAGAGAGAAGAGAGGTGTGATCTGAGAGACTTCTTAAAGAGAGCAGGATTACTGATTGTTCTGATAGAAGGTGGGAGGGCATTCCATAGTTCTGAGGCAGTAAAAGAGTACAGCATTTGACTAGCTGCAAGATTAGGGTTTTCAACTTTCAGCATCATTGTTTTATTTTGGATCTTAGTGGCCTGTTAGGGTGGTGTAGTCAATAAGGAGGAGAGGGAGGGACAAGTTGAAGACTTGAATATGAGTTTATGTGCAGTGGTTAATTGTGAATAAGTGAGGTAGTGTCTGAGTTTGAGCCAGTTTAGCTGTTATAGAGATAAGCAGTGGTGTGCTGAGTTTTTTGAATTTGTTACAAATTTGGCGATCTTGTTGTAACATGAGTCCAGTTTGGTTTTCAGGGAGGACTGGATATTGATGAGGAATGGGGCACCGTATAGTAGAGATGGTAGCAGGAAGGATGATGCTAGAGCTTTTTTAGCGGTAATATTAAGGTAGAATTTGTGTCTATAGAAGGTTCCTAATTTTTTATGTGTTTTTTTGAAGTTGCTATGGATATGGAGGTCGAATGTTAGATTTTCATGAATAATAACTTCTAGCAGTTTGGTACTTGGAACAACTTCAATGCGAGTATTATTATGGGATTGGACAGAAAAATCATTCTTGTTCAGAGCGGTAGTTTTTTTTTTTGGGGGGGGGGATATTAGAAGTTTGGTTTTATTGGGCTTAAGAAAGAGACAGTTGTTTGACATCCAAGTTTTGGTTGAAATGAAAGCATTTTGCGTGAGACATTGTAACTCAGATATAGATTTGGCAGTGCAGATTATTGTAGACTCATCTGCATATTGGATAATTGTGCCATGGTTAAGGCTGGTGTGGAAGTTGTTAATGAATATACTGAAAATGAGTGGACCTAATATAGATCCTTGAGGTATACCTGTGGTTGCTGAGAAAAGGTAAAAAGGACTGTTGCCATTTGGTGGATTTTTACCTATTACTGAGATAATCTGAGAACCAGTTTAAGGTACGGTGTGAGAGACATAAGCTGGTGAATTTTGTGAGCAGAAGGGATGTGAAACCATGTCAAAGGCATTAGACAGATCTAGGTACAGTGAGGCGACTATGTAACTGGTATTGTGAGCCCTGTTTACTGTTTCCATAAAGGATATGAGAGCAGTGCAGGTAGAGATGTTCCATCACAGACACCCCTCATTTCAATGTCATTCATCTGATCTATTGAATCGGCAACATGGTGGAGGCAGTCATGCATGTCAGCCTGTGCCACATCTGCAACCATAAGCATTTATCTGTAGGACATAAAGGAACATGCCAGTGCCTCCATGATGGCCCTAAACATACGTTGAGTGGCACAGGAAGAATCACCTGGATCAGGTGAAGAATGGACAGCAGGCCTCCTCCAAGAATCCCTAACAACCCTCCTGCATGGCATCTCACCCACACTTTGTCTATGGCCAGAGTCAACAGGCACTGAAGCTGCAGTAACCATACTTCCCTGATTGATTGTCTCACCCTCCACCTGTCCATTATCTGAGGGCTCACTGTGATGGGTAGGTGTAGGCTTACTGATTGTGTCCGATGGAAATTCAGGGGATGGCTGTATGTGAACCTCAGTGTCAGAATCAACCTCTGCAGTCCCCAACTGTGCCTTTGCTTAGCCACCATAATCATCAGAATCCGTTGATACTCTGACATCGGGTGGTAGATGTCCCACACTTCTACTGTCAGGATCACCTGTGATAATAAGCAACAAGTGCAGGAACAATTAGTACCTAAACTACTATATTCCAATATATGCTAACAAAATAACAGCGGTGCCACTATTAGACAGTTCAGCACTACACGCAACAGTCCTGATGTCACTAGCACATACTAAAATATTTCTTTGAATTGCTTATCAGTACTGACATAAAAATGTTTAGCTTACCCTGTGCAGATAATGGCATGCTCCAAAAGCTGGATGGCCCTGGAAGAATATAAGAAAAATGTCAGGGCAACATCATCATAATTAACAGTAACACAGGGGGTATAGCGTTTTCCCCTTTATATGTCCATTAACTATACTTTAAACAAGAATTTGGATGACAAGTCCAACCTAAGCCCATGTGTAATCAATCAGAATATGTTGTTAACTGTAGCAATCTTCAATCCCCCTATTTTTTTTTTTGTGAAACAAAACTAACATATTGATTTAAATTATTTTACTATAAAATGTCATTTAAAATTTGAGATAGAAAAGCCTACCTGGAAGCTCCTCCTGGGACATGCTTACTGTCTCTGAAACAGTCGCACCAATGTCAAGGACATGCTGTTCTGCACTTTCCTGGGAGCTGTCTGGATCCCTGACAGTGGACAGGAACTCGTCATTTGCTGTTAGTGGTGGTGGTGGTGTAGCAACAACTCCCATACCAATCCGATCATGGGTCACTGCAGCTTTTCTCCTCTGTGCAGATGAGATCATGCCTGTGGCCCTATGGCGCATCTGATCATATGTCCTGCTGTGGCTGCCTACTGCATAAACATTTGCAACTATCTGCTGCCAAGTTTGCATTCTAGCTGACATATCTCCATGCCCCCCCCCCCCAAGCAGAAAGGCACTATGTCACTTAAGCTTCCACAATGCCCTAATTTTCATGGTCAGTGAAGGGTGTTTTGGGGGACTGAGGCTCCTGGGTGTAATAATCCAAGGTGTCCTAAAAGACAACAGAAGGATAATACATATAACTGTCACATAACTACAAAATAACTGTTTCCAGATAAAACAGAAAAGGTAGCAACAAAAAACTGTCTAAAGAACTGAAATATGAACAACAAGCTGGATGCAAAAAAAGTAAAGTAACAATAGCAACATATCTTTGTTTGTCTATAACAGAAATGCAGCTTTGCACCCCCACACCTAAAAGAACAGGCATAACAAATCATCTTTGAAATGCTAAAAGAGCTACCAAATGAACTGTTCCTGAAACATGTCTACAGGTTTAACACTGAACATTCCATTTCAATGTATTGCCAATCATGTATACCTGTGAAATGCTCTGATAAACATGTCCGTGCCATCAGTACACTTATAACTAATGCATACAGATAAAAATGGTAGCTTCTGCTAATCATATATATATATATATATATATATATATATATATATATATATATATATAAAACTATTTAGCAGATTTTTCTTAATTACATTTCAGCATAAGTTGTATATAGCTGACAAAATGCAAGCATGCCATCTCAAGTTCAGAAATCTTCTGTGCAGATATATCCCAAAGAAATAGTCTGTTTTCTGTGTTCCCCACATAAATAAGTCTTCTCACTTTCAGTTTCCCTAGCTATATGGTTGCCTTTTTATGATGTAGATTCAGGGCTGTCAGCATTGTGAACATGCAAATGAGGTGTGAACTCATTAGAACTACTGAATTCCAAATACTTGGCTGAATGTAGTAGATGTAAACATAGTGCAGACACTCCATCAGTGTTTGTTTTTAATGGATTGCAACTGTGAATGATTACTGGTATGGAAAATGAAAACACAGCATTAATGGAGACTCCCCTACATCCAGTGGGTGTATCAGGTTAGGCTTACAAAGTGTTACATGTAATTTTGTCATGGATGGAAATGTAAGTAAGCACCACACAATTCAAAGTTTCTGTTCATTAACATCCAACCTCCCCTTCGCTTGTTGGCAAATGCATATTATATTATCAAATAATGAAATGCAGCCAGTAAACATGGCTCTAAAACTAAATTGAAACCAAATAAAAAAACTTTAATATAAACAAAAATACAATCAAGATTAGCACTTTCACACTTAACTAGTCGATTCCTCAGATCAAAAACAATCAACGCAGCCATTAAATAACATAGTTCAAATTCACCACTTCAGACCTTGGGATCTCAAAAGAGGTCTTAAAGGGAGATATTCACTGAGTCCTTTTTCCTTATCACTCTGTAACTCTAACATCTACTTTGTTTCAATGCATTCAGTCTGAGTTCTAACATCACCACCCCTAACAGATGTCCTATAGGGTTCTAGTACACAAAATTAAAAAAAAATGTAATTGTTACCTGCAACAGAAATATGTTTAAACAGAGCATATTTGATGTCATGCTATTAATACTGTATACATGTTCATGTATGTGATCCCTCAATGTTCTATTAGTCTTTCCAAAATAAAAACTCTGACATACAGTACAGATTGATCCTCATACTAAATTGCAACTCTTACAAGTAGCATAATATCCCAATATATAAACTTAGTATCTGGATGCACAAAGTTTCACAAGAATTAATATACTGACACATAGTACAAGCCCCACAAAAATTAGTAGCTACTCAATCAGATGTTCTCTGAACATTATTTAGTGGCTTGTAGCACAATAGTCTTTTCAAAGACATATTATTTCTAAAGCATAATTTGGGGGTGCCACCTTTAGTAACCTTACAGCCTTCATCACACATAATTACACACCAATGTTTTCATATAATAACACATACAGAATGAGTATCATTCGAATAAGTAATACCCATCTTCAAGGTGTCAGTACTAACATTCATAGAGATCCCTGCATCTGGGGCAGAAAAATATAGTTTTGCCCTACCATCCCATTGAGAGGCTACCTGAACACAAGGTGCATTTATTTCACCAAGATTGTAGCCCTTGGCAACCAGCCCATTCAAAAGGACATCAAAGGACTGCTTCATAGTTAATTTATTAGCATTAAGTGTGGCATGTCTAAAAAATTGCCCACTAGCAACATTCTTAGAGATGTGCCTGGGATGCGTCCTCTGCTTGTGAAGTGTGCTTAACCTCCAGCACTGTTTCCTGTACACCAGAGTATCCGGGCCTGTCTCAGTTCCAATCACACATACATCTAAGAACACTATACTTTCTTTACTCTATAAAATGCAGAAATATAGTAGTCTGCTGCAAATAATCAATGAAATCACACATTAAAGCAATTGAACCTGTCCAAATTAAAAAAAAAACACCATCAACAAAATGAACATAGTCTGATATATACTGTCTGAAAAAATATTCTATCCAAAAATATAAAAGTTCCCAATATGCAAGAACAACATTGGCATATCTATTGGCACACATACTGCCCATAGCTAAGTCTATCTTCTGAACAAAAAACTGCTCATTAAAAACAAAAGCATTATTACTAAAAGTAATTTCAAGCAAAGTACAAATGAAATTAACTTTGTCAGCAGTATAGTTAGAGCTTCTTGACAAAACAAAGTCTTTCAGACTCAGTCCCAACATCATTGGGTATCACAGTAAATAGCAATTCTACATCCAGTGTAATGAACAAAAAATTCTCAGTCTTATTAACAGACCAGTCATACAGAGAAGATAAAAAATGCTTCATGTCTCTTAAGACTGTATTGACCTTTTCCAGGATGGGAAATAACTGTTTTTCTTCATATATGGGCAGGGGCTCTGTAACCAAACCACATCCAAAAATGATTGGTCATATTGGAGGGTTCAACAATTGTTTATGGAATTTTGGAAATCCATATATCACAGGAACAATAGGAAATTCAAATGAAATATACCTGCTCAGCATTGTGATTGACAGGGTAAAAACGAATGAAAGGGGTAGAGATCAAAAACTAGATGTGGAAATCAGGGTAACAGAGCGGCAGATTAGATTAAATGCCCATGGTGCTCCAGGGAATAATGACTTTATTTCTATTAATGCATATTTGAAGAAGAGAGCCACTATTATTTAAGGATCACAACACAGGGAATGGGCTGAATGCTCACATCCTGGAATTGTTTGTTACATCCAATATATCTATACATGTGTAAAATAGGGTTTGGTTATGTCATTATTTATAACATAAAAATGTAATGTGTAGAGAGGGTTGATGTATAATATTGTCTTTAACATGAGCATTACATTCCTATATAGTGAGTGTTATAGTTTATTAGGCTATAACATTAGAACAGTGATGCGTGTTACATTTTATTTGATTATTCAGCCGTTTTTAATTATCATTTTTCATTTTTTAAACTATACATGCAGGGGGTTCAAACAGGAAATGAGGTAATAAATCCATTATAGTTTAGTGTTATAAAAGGAAACATTGTATTTACCACGTTAACTCTGATGAAGCCCTGATGATCTGGTGAAAGCACTTATGTTTAATGTAAGAATTTTTATATTTATTGTTTTATTGCTTATAGAATAAAGTGGCATGCCATTGCAATGTTGAGTAGGTATATTTCATTTTATTTCATTTAAGTTGTGTGTTTGAACAGCTGACTAGTTACCATAGGAAATTCAACCAGAAAGTAATCATATGAACTTGTAGTCAACACCCCTTCCATAAAAAAAGAATGTAGAGCATTATGCACATCTTCTACCAATTTATTGATAGCTGCTTTAGAACTAGTGCCATAAGTTAAATAATCAGATAGCATCTAATGCATTCTAGCAGTATGTGCCATAGTGTCCATAACCACAACAGCACCTCTGGTGTAATGTAAATATCTTAATCTAAAAGCACCTTATACTGAAGTTCAGTTAAATTATAAACATCTTTGTGATGCTTACTTGTTAAAAGTCTTGGATGTCCTGCTCGCATTGCTTTAAAAAAGTTTCAACCAACATAATATTTGTTGGCACAAATTGGCTAACTTTCCTAAAGCAAACAGTTCGAGTCTAAAGATTGCTGCCGTACATTAATTATAAAGAAATATTATGAGTGAAATGTCCAAGATCAGCTAAGACATCACACAGGTTAGAGGTTTTTGATGGAACAAACGAGAGGCCTCTATTTAACACATCCACCTGTTCACTGGTTAAAATAAGAGAAGAAATGTTCATAACAAGGGTCTGTGGAACTTTCCTTTGTACAGCAGGATCCAGCTCCAATTGGTCAGTTAATAATGCCCTTTTTCTGTTTTGTCCACTCCTGTTCCTGCTTTGCAAATGGCCCCTCCTCGCTTTCACAGTTACAAGTTCTGGCAGACAAAGGCATAAAAAAGTGTCAAAATTAGACTTATCATCAACATGTCTGTCTAAAACTCCAGAACCTGCAGCAAGACCATCTCCTTTATTACTAACATTTTTACATATTGTAGGCTCAGTCATTAAAGATGATTGTACACACTGGGTATTATCAATACCCCATTCACTACTTGGACAAGCAGCCTTATCAGAACCAAGTCTGGAGCCTGTTAAACAGTTCAGTGGCACACCCACGTGTAGGTTTCAAATGCCGACCATCCACATTGCTAGAGAATAAACACTTACATGGTTCAGTTTTTAGCCAAGCAAAGATAACCATTCTTGAAATCAAAATCAGAATATCTCTGCTTATTATATTATTGCCATTTAATATCCTCACACATTTTAAGGACAATGATATAGAATGGCTTACAGACTACATGTCTCAGATTATGGGTCAGATAAAAGAAGAATGAGCAACAAACACAGAGAGGTAAGATAGAGCTGCATATTTGCAAGAAATACTCATAACTGGTTGTGTGATTGCTCAGTGTACTACATCCAAAATGAATAAATGTATAAATAACTGTTTTACAGAATCATACTACTATAGAAGATGTTTTAGGTGGTTGTATGCAGAATGATTTCAGTTCCTTGCTGCAAAGGTGTTTCTGTGGCAAAGAGAGATAAGGCACCCTTACTGTGCACTGAAGGTTCATTGGAGGGAGAGTTCAAATCCAGAACTATGTAGAAATGCTTCATGTGTACTGTTGTAGTGTGTAAGTCATAGATTACTTTTCCTCATTTCAAGTGCTTTTCCCTTTTTCTTTTCTTTTTTTTTTCCTTTCTTTTTTTTATTTTTTATTTTTTTGCGGGGGGGGGGTCAATGTTTGCGAGATGTGCGACTTAGCACAGACATGGGAAACAGAGAAAAAATAAATGCCTGGTTTGGCTTTGCTTATCTCATTTGTGTGAAGAGCAGCAGTGCACAAGCCTGACTACTGGCCCATCCAGGAAGCAGACAAAATATCTGCAGAACACCTGCAATCAGGGAATCTGTAAAAGGGCAAAAGTCAAAAACAATAAATTGTTGCAATTTTTGTTTTCCATCATCAGTTGCAGTTAGCGGAGCTGTGCAGTGTTAGCACGGTTCTCCAACAGCTTCAGCCATTGAGCACCTGCAAAAAGGACTCAGACAGCCAATAAATGAAACCAGATACATTCAATTAATTCTGTTTGGCAACGGGCAATGCACGCAAACATGCTAAGCAGCATTGAGCAGTGGCTAACAAACACACCTTAAGAAGGATTAGGAAATTAGGGAATGTTCTGGAACTAGTCCTGTGGCAGTAGGTGTAAGTATAGGGCTGGAGTACAGATGGTTCAGGGTTCTAATACAGAGTGTGCAACCTAGTTTTACTGTTGTAACAGTGCGGTTTATAGCAATGAACTGAAAAATATACAAGTGTTATTTCAATATTCTTGTGTCAACAGGTGTAAGTGTAGAACTGCCATACACATGGCCCTGGGTTCTAATACAGGATATTCCATACTCCTTTACTGTTATTCCACTTCCCATTATATTCACTCTCATGTATAACACTTTAGATAGTGGATCTGATATGAACTATATCTATGAATGATGAGAAACTACTATTGTGTTTTCAGATATATGACTGAGGGAATAATGTCTACTATATTTCTATTAAGTATAATTCTGCTATCTGGACTTGTGTGGCTTCCAAAATTTCATAAGACACACACTCAACTGGATCTACATCCAATAACCTTATCAGGTCAAACACACATATATGTGTAACAGCTCAAACTGTCACCTGTATTTATCTATAATTTCTGACTATGTCTGAGCAGCACTTCTTCTCTGGAAAAGATGGAAAATCAATACTGTAGAAAAAAATTTTTGCCCCTTATGCCTAGGTATGAATCCCACACAGTGTAAAAATCAATTGTACTCAGTGTATAAAGGCAAAAAGAAATGTGTCAGGGGATTACATTTATGCACCCAGTGCATGCCTGCAAACTTAACTCACCAAGCAGTTACCTTCCAATTTCCAATATCTATTTATATGTTACATCAGTAGACCCCCCCCCTCAAACTAAGGCCAAGTGTCAAATTCACCTTTCAATTTCAAAAACTACTTTTCTCTCTGCTTGGCACTACTGCTCTTTACTTAACATTATGCAAACAAGGTTGGCTATCATTGATTGGATTTGTGCACTACCTGTAAATGTGATAACTGGAACTGGTGGGAAAGCATCAGTTTCCATTGCTGTAGTTTGGCTAGTAGACATAGCTGGCATCACAGAGGAAGGTGCTAGGTTTACGGCACAGAGGTGGGGTGTCCAGGAGTCCAAGATATTTATTGGACTACTGGTAAATGACCATAGCCAACAGCTACAGGGGGGGCTATTCTGACACTGTGTCCTAGCAACTTCTTGTTCTTTAGCGTCCTCCCAAGTGATACTCAGGTTATGGAGGTCTCCTTTCCAGTTTTGTTGTGGTCTGCCTGGTCTTCTCTTGTCTCCGGCTAGTTCCCAGTTGAGGGCTTGCATAGGAATTCTGCTAGTATCCATGCAGTTAACATGACCAAACCAATGTAGTCTTCTTTCCATAATGATATTTTCAAGTTTCTGTTGTAACGTTCTTTCTCTGATATTCTCATTTTTTTATTTGTCTTTCCATGATATTCCCAAAATGCATCTTAACCATTTATGATGAGCAGCCTTAAGTTTTCTCATGGCTGATGCTGTGATTGGCCCATAGCTCAGCACCATGTAAGAGTGTAGACAGCGCCAGTGTTTGCTATAGCTTCACCTTTGTGGACAGTGCAATGTTTTTTGATCTCCAGATTTTGGATAACCTAGTGAATGCTGTACTTGCTTTTCAAAGTCTAACCAGAACTTCCTACTCACAGTTACCTGTATGAGAGATGAAACTACCCAGGTAGCAGAAGTTCTTTGTCATATCTAATATTGATACTGCAGCCGTTATGTCTTTGTTGTCATTCTATGCTTCACTGACAAACACTTTTCATTTGCCAGGACTCATTTTGAGGTCTACTTTCCCATCCTGTTTCTCCACTGATGTGGTCATTGTCAACATTCCACTTCATGTTATATCAATTAGAGTTATGTCATCAGCAAAGTCCAAGTCACATAGGTTGCTGTCATCAACCCATTCCAGTCCCACTGAATTTATGTGTAATGTTTTGTCAATAACTGTTGCGAATAATAAGGGAAACAGTATAAATCCCTGCCATACAGCAGTGACCACTACAAACCAGTCACTGCACACATTATTGACCCAGACTGTGCACTTGCTATCTTGATACAGACTCTAGAGTGTAATGAATTTTGGAGGAATCCTGTATTCTTCCAAGATATTCCATAGAGATAGTCTATGTATGCAGCTGAGGGCTTTTTTGAAGTTCACAAAACTGACAATAACTGGTTTCTTCCAAGCTGTTGCTTTTCTATAATTTGTTTTAGTGAAAACATCTGGTCAGTGCAGGATCGACCTAATCTAAATGCAGCCTGCTCCTGTCTAGGTTTGCCATCAGCTGCTCCTTTCAGTCTATTCAGTAATAACACTGGTGAAAACTTTGCCTGAGACTGAAAATAATGTGTTTCCACGCCAATCTGTGCAATCTCTAAAATCTTTCTTTCTTTTTTTGTAGAGGGATGATGATGCAATTTTATCCACTCATTGTGTACCTTTTCTTGAGTCCATATTATTTCAGTATGACTACAGAGCTGCTTCACCAAACTAACATTATTGCAAGTTTATGCTCCAACAGAAGCTGCCACAGATACTGAAAAGGAAGAATTTTATGAACAGCTACAAGATGTGATGACCACAATTTCCAGCTATGACCTTAGAATTGTGATGGGTGATTTCAATGCTCAAATTGGAAGCAGCAGTGAGGTATATGAATACATCATTGGCCCCGCTGCTTTAGGAAACAGAACAGATAATGATTATACATTCCTGCAGTTCTGTAGTGACAATGACCTTAAAGTTGGTGGCAGTGTATTCAATCACAAAGACATTCTTAAGGCAACATGGCATTCACCAGACAGATACACAGTGAATCAGAGTAATCACATTTGCATATCTCATCAATGGGTGAGTATACTTGAAGATGTCAAAGTACAACAGGGAGCTGATGTTGCATTTGATCATTACTTTGTGGTCACATCAATGAAAACAAAACTTAAAAACTGAAAGAAAAAGCAAGTATATCCTCAATTTAACACCATGTTGACATCACCTGATGTGCAAACCAGATACAAAATTGAGGTCCAGCACTGATTCTCTGCCCTACAGCATATAGATGACAGCATTGAACAACAATGGGAACAATTCAAGACAATCATCAAAGAGAGCACATAAGTAATAATTAGGTGTAACAGAGGCAAAAGAAAAGATAGTTGAAACTTGGAATTGCAAATGAAGATGAGAGCAGGCATACCAAACTGGTCAGTCATTACACACAGTGACTGAAGAATATCAACAGAAAAATAAACTGGTCAAAAAGATGTGCAAGAATGACAAAATGTTATGGGTCGAAAAACTGGCAACAGAGGCAGAAGCAGTGGCAGTGACTGGAAATTCCAGGGCAAATTCTAGGAAGCACAGTGGTGTAGTGGTTAGCATTGTCACATTACAGCAAGAGGTTCTCCAGTTCAATTCTCTGCAGGAGTGCCATTTGTGCAGAGTCTGCATGTCCCTGCTTTCATGTGGATTTCCTCTGGGTACTCTAGTTTCCTCCCATATTTCCCCTATTAGATTAGCAAATGGAAAAACTGCAAAAACACAAGAGGAACAATTAAATAGATGTCAAGGACATTTTCAATCTGTGCTAAACTACCCCATATCTGATAATCTGCAAGACTTTGGCAATGACGGCCAAGTGTCAGCAATAATTCTGGATGTGAACTTGGCAGACATTAGTGAGACTAAAGTAAAGGAAGCCATAGCCAAACTAAGACAATGGAAAAGCTCCTGTAACAGATCAGATGCAATCAGAGTTGCTAAAGTATGCTGCGTCTTCAGTGGAATATTTTACAGGTGTCTTGAACAACATATGGACTCACGAAAATGTACCCAGTGAGTGGAAAAATGGCATCATCATCCCTCTGCCTAAAAAGGGAGATCTTAGAGATTGCACAAATTTGCATGGAATCACATTGCAACATATAACAGTTTCTTAAAAATACTGGCACATTTAGCAGGAGAATAAGTATGTCATATGGCATGTGCGTTATTGTGAATTTAGAATAGAATAATTGAAAAGCTGGTAGCATGTCATATTGTAACATTTTTCAGTTTTTCTAATATTCAAAGACAAATGTCACCTGGTGTTAGATGCAAAATTAGAAATCAGAAAAGCAAGGCATTGTGTTACTTTTTTAAGCAATAAAATAACCACCAGGAAATCTCTCCCCACAGGGAAGCCTGCCTGACAAATAGATGCTATGTGTCCAGAAATGTCACTTATTTCTATTTGTAAGTGGAAAAATGTAAAAGCTGCACAAGATGTATTCTGCAACATTTAGAATTTCATAGGAGAAGAATAACTGAAACTATATAATGCATAAAAGATTTGAGAGGGAAAAAAGGACACAGATTATTAAAGTCATGAGATAGTCTCAGAAATACTGTGCACTGAAAAAAGTCTGTCAATTGAGGTATCTGCCATTTTTTCTACATTAAGGCATAGGATGGTTTTGAAATTATTGATGCTTACATTACTGAATTAAAAAGTCAAGCTAGAGCCTATGAATTTAGGAAGCTACATGATTCAATAGTACACAATAAATTTGCGTATGGTACTTGAAGTAATCAAATAAGACACAGATTGCTAAAAAAAATCATATTTACGAAAGAAAGACGTATATAGGTGTCATGGATATCACTGAAGTGGTCAAATGGTGTTATTATCAGATCATGACACTGAAAGAAAGACAGCCCATCTGAATGAACATTGCTGGCTTTGTTTTGGTGCAAGTTTACAATCAGTGGGGTTAGGGGAGTTTGCTCTTTCCCCGCTATTAAGTGATCTCTGAGTTGGTATATATAATTATTGTGGAGAGGGGTGTAGCAGGTCTTGTCCCCAGTTAATTTTTTTTGAATGACCATTTTTTTTTCAATCTTGTTACTATTGTCTACATGAGAATTCAACCGCATGCTATATACTTGTATCTATCTATATATCCACTGTGACAAGGGTACAGGATGGGATGAATTCCAGCCAAAATATTTATTGTACTCAATAATGTTGGTGCTGTGGAATCATAGTTAACTTGCCTTTGCAAATATACATTAACATTGAGGATTGTGCTTCAGTTCTTACAAAATGAGAAGGTCATTTTTAGTTTCAAAAAGGTGTGTGTGTGTGGGGGGGGGGGGTGACAGAAGGATATGTTTACTAAAGAAAAAAAAAGAATCATACTCCTTAGTTTCCTTAGAAAAATCTATGCCAAGGTGCTGAAAGGAAGATTTTGTCCAATAATTCAGCCTTTCATTCTGAACAGTCAATGCAAGTTTTTCTTTTGGATGAAGAATGGTGGATCACTTATTTGCCCACTTTCGATACTACAATGGTCCAGTGAGTCCACCAGTAAAGTCAGCATGCATTTTGTAGACCTGCAGGAGTCATATAATTATTACCATGAAGTGTTGTGAGGGAATTTCTGTGACATTACAGATTGTATGTATCACTTCGTAAGCATACAATCCTTGAACTTGTGGACAAAAGTTGTGTTTGCATCCTTATTCTAAATATTGTCTCCACAAAGCGTCTGTACTCTGTCCCATGTGTCAATAAAGTGTTTGTCTTCTGTCCTATCTTGTTGGTGATTTTTATGAATAGAATGTTTAGTTTCAGCTGATGTTATGAGAGTATTCCCTTTGGGAGCATGTGCATTGCATTGTTGTTGTTTGGAAACAGTGATATCCTGTGAGCATCATAACCTAGGTTTCCAGCATACACAAGTATAATTCACTACTAATTGTGAAGCAGCCAAAAGGAAAATCAATACCTCCAAATTAGAGATCACAGTAGTTTCCCAAAAATGAAGGGACCCTTTTCTGCATGTGACAAGGGAATATATAATTCATATTGAGAAGTTTAAGTATAGTGGAGTCTTATTCATGAGTTAAGGTAGTGAGGAATAGGAGGTTGACCAGTCCATGTGTATAACAGCAGGAGTGGACATGTTATGTGGGACTGTCGTGTTTCAGTGAGAGCTAAGTTCCAGGATAAAGTGTTGACCTTGTAAATCCATCTCTGCACCAGTCCTCAGTTGATGTTATGCATTTTGTGTAGTGAAAAAAAATCAGACTGCAGCCACAGGTTGTAGGAAAGACGTGTATTCCCATGGTTTCTGTCCTTACTCTTCACAGTAAAATGAAAAGCTCAGAAATCTGGGAGTATATCTCACCAGGAGTATTGTTCAGGTTGTTTAGATCAAATAAGATTGTTTGGGCAACTACAAAGCATGTTTCTGAGTACCATACACATTGCATTTATAACTCACTTGCAGGAAATAGCAAGGCAGACCTAGAACATGCTACAGTGCTTGTGAATCATACATGAGCTGGGAAGCTTTCTGAATACAAAACAACATGTTTTAGAATGGGTATCTAGTACTAGAAATGACAGTAATTACCTTAGTGCCGTTATCTAGTAACAAGCATAACATGACTCAAACCTGAAAACAATATGTCAGAGGCTAAAAGAAACTGCCTAACAGTCAATAAAAAATAGTGAGTTTAGTAATAATAGGCTGGCATTTCTTGAATAGATTCTCATTTAAAGGAGTTTCTCTGAATCCAAACTGGGAGTAACAATCAAAAATTCATCTCCGTCTAAAGACCAACTGCTAATAGAGGCCTGCTTGTCATTGTGAAATACAAAATGTTGTCATTGTCACTGAAATACTCAGAAACCTAACGAAGAAAAGAAGGCCATATTTGTGGATAAAATTATATTATAAAGCCTTACAAAACTTGAAGAACTGATGTTAGACGAAGTTATATCTTTCTCCTATCAAAGCAAAGAAACCCAACTTACAGATAATTCAAACCCAGTTAGACTAAATGTATTACTGGCACAAAGTGATCAAGGATGTTGCCCATTACATGTGCAACCACAGCTTTGACAAATACTTAGAAATGTTCATCACAAACTGAAAAAGAACCAGTGGAAATAAGATGCCATTATGAACACTTCCATCTGTAATTCTATGGGCACTATTTTTCCTCACAGCTGAGCACAAGTTTCTGAAAATCATTGACAACAATTTAAGAATAAAATCAAAAAAGTTAGATGGGGGTCTAAAGGTACAACTGATTCCTTTGTTGTTGGTTATAAAATTGGAAGAAGACTATGCCAAATGTGTACCTTGACCTTGTCAGTACCAAACTAGTAAATGATGGAGAACCAGAAGTCGGACAGAAGTACACTCATTTTGACACAGATATAGTCATTTTAACATGGAAGATGTTCATTCATCCAATAGGAACAGAGATAGGGATGAAAAGTAGAATTGCCTTGATTTGCTGCGAACAAAGGTACAAGTGACCTCCATGGCTGCCTGGAATGATGGCTCCTTGTGGTCATGTCTTACCTGTGCACTGGGAACTCTATAGCCAATGGGGGAATGAAAGGGCTCAATACCAGCTGAAGGAAGAGTTAATGCTCAATATAAAAGGAGGCAGAAAGCACATAGAAGAAAAAAATAAAGATAACAAAAGATAATTACTTGCTGATCCAATGGCATTCACATCTGTTAAAACCTTCATACTTCATAAAGACAAAATATTGTCACACTTACAGCACTCAGAACTGAGGAGATCCTTTCAATGATAAGGAATATGTATACTTTGCAAAATGTTTATGATTTAAACATAGAAATCAAACACATTTGTGACATTAGACAAAATGACTTATTGAACATTTCATGCAGACTTTGCTTAATGCTTAGATAATGGCTGATGTTAAAAATGTGTTGGAGAAATGCATACAACTCTTTTGTCGGTATAAAAAACAGTAAAAGACACTATTCCAAGTTAGTCCTTCTCACAGACTTTAACAACTCTTAAAAAAATTACTCACATAAATTAACCTAGGCCTGTGATGACCAGACATGAGTAAGTTACCACATTGTGGAAAAGGTTAAAAAGAAAAACAGTTCTGGTTAAAAAAAGAAGGTATTCAGTGGGGTATAAAATATATATAAAATATTAGGCTATGCATGTCTGAAGCTGATAAGACCTATAAAAAATTGTTACTTATTTTTAAATATAGAATGCCCTGTGGTTGCTACTGGTAAAAACAGGCACACTGAAGCATGCACTACTCATTCTGCTAAGGAGTTGTTGTGGAGGATAATTAGAAGATTTACAGAAGAGTTTAACTTTGCTGAGATATGCACAGTGAGTTGTTTTCCTGGAGATCTATAGGTTGATAAGTAAGAGAGCAGTCCAACTAGCAAGTTGGAAAACAGACAAGTGAAACACACATGCATACATAAGTAAATAATCATTTAACTAGGAAACAGCATTATAAAATGAATCGCGTTGATACTGAACAGGAAACAGCATGATACAATTAAATATACCATAAGAAACAACATAGTACAATTAAACAGTGATAATGAATAGGAAGCAGCAGGTTAAAATGTAAATATTCTGCTGCTCACTAGGAAGCATTGTATTATAATTAAACATAATGAAGCCAAATAGGAAGCAGATATGAAGCTCATGCATTCTGTGTTCAAATAGATGGTGTTATTGGAATCAAATTAAGAATACATGATATGTAGTTTGCAATCCCCGGATTTCTGAATTTCCAGTCATAAAACTTTAGCATTCTGAAATGAATTTGCACAATACATTAGACACGGTTTACTCTCACAAGGCTGAAAATCATAATGTCAAGCTTCTGGACTTGCTCCACATGAAGGAACCATGTTAATATTTATTCTTGGGTTTACAATAGTAGTTATAGTCAGTATTCATAATCTGTAGATACTGTAGTCATCAGCATTTTGGTCTTCTATATTATATAACTCAGATAATGCATTTCATGATTGTGGACTTCAACCATGTGATAGTAAACCATTGGCCACATTTGTCTAATGGTACACTACACAAACATGTTTTTGTCCAAAGTATAACATGTTATACACACTACCAAAGAGATCCATGTTATCCTTCTGCTGCACCTGCCAATCTCCTAATGACATGTATTGCCCTAAATCAATGCTGTGGTTCATTTAAGCGGATTATCAAATGTTTACTTTTATCTTTCCCATAGCCTTCCCAGTAACATATGTCAAAGTTAAGGGACCATAACCTCTTATTTTATTTATGAAATCTATCCCCATCCATATAGAAAGGAACACTGTCTTTTTTTTTCAGTCCTAAAGTACAGTCATCTGTCTAAATGAGTATGTCAGTTCAAAACCAAGATACTTCAATCTCCATGATTCAAATGAATAAAAAAATGTCAATGTTGCAAACACCAACACTCCAGAGAAAAAAATATTATCCAGTGGAAAACTTTGTTTCTTGAGAGGGGTGGGAAAGTTTCTGTGCGATATCATTTGGGGAACTTAGCCCCAGCATTCCTTTTTAAATATAATACATTCACAGTCCAACAAGTGAAAAAAGAGAAACAACCACAAGGGTGAAAACAGTAGATATGCAAGCTGCAGTCATAGAATCAATTAACTTAATAGAAAATGCATTTTGGAAAACAACTTTGAAGAAATATAATCAGACAGTGAATGGTTGGCTACTTATCTTTCAACTGTAGGTAGCTTTTCAGTGACAGATACAAAAATAGATAACACAGACTGATAGTCAACAGCTACAGACGCAACTGATCGAAAGAGATATTTGAAAAACAGACATGGAATACTATTTTTCGACTGAGAACCCTTGGTTTATCTCATAAATGGAGCAGCACAGCTCAGCCTCATGTGGTAAATATTGTAAGCTGGAGTTAAAAGTATAGATACCATACTCATTCTGACATCTTCCAAAAATCATGTTCATGAGGCAGATGAGCATTGTGATTTTTGTTTTGTTATAAAATAGTGCGCATTTTGTGTACTTCATATAGTCATTTATTTATTTATTTGTATAGTAGCACTCTGTAATACTATATAATAACTCAGTAATGCTGTGAAGGCAGTAAAGGTGTCTAACTGCATTAATAAAACTGCAGAAAATGTTCCATTGATTTATTTTCTCAGGTTTAAGCAATGGGACTCATTATAGCATTGGGTGTACATCACAATACTGCAGTTTGAACCTCTGATCTGTTAGCAATAAAGAACTCATATTCAATAAAAAGGAAATTTTAGTGATACATCTGTAGCTGGAAGCCCATCTACATATTTTTTTAGCTTAAGTTGTAAATATTTGTTCAACTTGCTTCTATGATAACCGTCTTTATTTATTAACTTTACTGAGATGGTGATATTGTCAGTATTTTCATTTTCTGCTCTCCTATTTGGAGAAGAAGAACTACTACAAAGGGAAAAACAGATATTGAGTATGTACAGTGCAGGGTGGTAGCCACCCTGGAATATCAGTATTTGCATATCACGTACGATACATAATTACATCAATACTTTTGTCTTCAAACATATGAACACATACTGGTTGAGTCAACATTTAAAGGGGTGACGTATGGTTCATAACTTGCAGGATTCTGTAGTACAGTCTGTATTTTTCTTACTCTCCATTTCTTTCTACAGACAAATGCATGCACTCAGTCTGTCTTACTTATATGAATGCAGGCACACATATTTCTTTCATTCACCACAGGAGGTGTATACCACGCTGCAAGTGCTTGTTTCAGCTTTGGGCAAGCTCTTGTTTCATCACTGAAGGAATCGTTATCCTTAGATTGAGGAAAATTTCTCTTATTAGCTATAAAAACTGGCATATACTATTCACACATGCATACACACACACACACACACACACACACACACACACACACACACACACACACACACACACACACACACACTGAAACTGAAATAATTAGGAAAAAAATTAAAACTACTGAGTTCACTATCTCAGCCTTTGAATGGCACTTATGTAGTACACCATTAAAGATTTTACTCCAATGTCACTAATAGATTGTACTGTGGAAGGAGGCAAACATGTGGTTATCCAGAATCTATTCCAATTAATAATCAGACTGCCCTCCTTTTCATGAGTATTATGAAGGTTTGAATTGCTGTGGAGGATATCTGTTGTCCAGTTATGTAGCTTTTAATTTTATAGTAATAGCATCTACATTGCGTGGAAACCACGACTAATTGTTTTTAAAATGTTCTGCTTCTGCATGCAGCTTTCAGGGTTTGTATGAAGTTTAGGTTTATCTTTTCTCAAGTAAAACTGGATTATGGTCATCACATTTTTTGGAACATTTCCTGTGTCCAATTACTACAAACTGCCTTTGCAAGATTTTTAGACATACAAACAGATCTGCTTTGCTTAGCAGTTCACTTTATGGATCTGAGAATTCACTCTTCAAAGTACAGCATGAAAAACTTATTAGCCTAATATGGAAACATGAGCAAAAGTCTTCTGTGAGTGATTTAGCCAGTGCTAACAAAAGAGGCTCGGCAGATGTGTCAGTTCTAAACTCATTCCCAGTCAAATTGTTTCCACAAATCATTGTACAAAACTGCTGTTTGTGCCTAAAGGAGTGTGATTGCATAGCACTTACAATTCATAACCTGTGACGGCAGGGTGCTTACTGCTGACAATTTTGTGCTGCAACACAGATATTGATGCCACACTAACGGGGCAAAATAAGGCAATCTGTCAGTTTAAAACACTCATTTGGGAAGCCTCCTACGCTAATAAACTCATGCAGAGTAAGGTTATGAAATACTAATGTTTTCTTGCCCATACTGTAAGAGATGATCAGTTAAAGGGTCAACATAGGTCTGGCAATTTGAAATGAGGGAAAACAGAGCACAGCAGGTACAGTTTGTTTCCCTAATGTGCAGTCAACTTGATGACATCCTAAAGACATCTTTAAACTTTAATATAGTTGAGTGCATTTGTAAGGGCAAACACTTGTATAGTCAATTACTACTTGTGAGGTATAAAGAACAGACCAACTGAATGACATTTCCAAGAACTATTTCTGAACTGGAGATTCAGGAATGTTTTCTCATCTATTTATCTCACATCAACTGTTAACATTCTCTGCAGGCATAGGGTATTTTTTTTCTCATTTTAGCTCATCGTGTTCACTGCCATAGGGGCTATGATAGAAGCAAAGACTATCTGCTCAGGTCACAGTGGAATAAGAAAGAAGTATTTTAGTGATTACAGCACTGAACTGTGAAAGTAGGGTCACTGCACAACAATCTTTCTGCTGTTTGACTTAACATTGGCATTTGTAGCCATTTTTGTACTGCACACCAATAGGATGAGAAAAAAAAAGACGTGTAGTGCTTTTCTGTTCTCAGCTTCCCTTCTTCTATTCACTTCTCTGTTAATTTGAAATGTGGAGTCTGTTATCCTACCAGACCTGTTCGATATAATTTTTGAGCATCTCCTGCTTACATGTTCTTATCAGGAGCATCCCTTCAGAATTTTATCCTGAAACTCTGACCGATAGATAACACTGCTGGAGTTGATACTTCCTATGGACAACAGTAGAGCAACTTACATATCTGGGCAAATGTAGAAAAATATATTTTTAAACCAGATTATGACATGGTATTTTAACTATTCTGATATTGCACACTATGTTTGGCCAGTGTCTTGGTAAATTTGAATTCAAGAAGGTTTACCTTGCCAGTTACACAGGGCATCAAAAGCAACACATATGTATACTGTGACCGTTTCAGATCTATTTAATATAATCATCTATTCTTTTAGAAACAACAATGACCTTGCTAGCGTTTGCATACCCTCCCTGTTGTGTTTCACAGCTACCATCCACAGGCTGATGAATCAATTTTACTAATGAACTAATGAGTCTCATTGAAATTAAAAAATATATATAATCTAAGATATGTGCATTCACTAGCTTTTCAAATGACATGCCACATTTTGTTAAGCAGGTTTCCAAGGGAAGCCTAGAGCTAAGCAAGTTCAAATTTTTAAGTTCCCACATTAAATTAACTTCTTATTTCTTATTTATTTTTTGTCAAAACACTAAGAATGGTTTTATCATAACCTAAAATAGGTATAAAGGATTATTCAACAAAAGAAATCAAAATTTATATTTTTTATTTTTTTTTAAATTATCACCATGTTGATTTTATTTCACGCAGTATTGCTTAAATATATTTTAACAGGTGATGTCAATACTAGTTTATGAAACAGATACATATGCCATCTCAGACCCACTTATTTATTTTTTTATTTATTTGTTGTTTTAAGTTTTTTTTAATTAGATAAATTGCTTGGTCCAGGGATCATTTTTAAACCAGGGGTCAGAGGTAACACACTGAACATGTACATGATTATCCAAAAAGTATAAGCATAATTCTAGAACAAATCTACAAGAAAACAGGAGTACAAGTAAAGCTTTTAGTGGCAAGCAAAGAAATCCACATCATGGTGCAAACTGTTTGCATCAGCAACCAGAATGACTAACAAAAGCCTAACTTCTTTGCAAAATGTGTGATGGTCTGAAGAACAGTAATGCAGTGACAACTTTTAGACAATAGCCAAAATACATTTATTCATAATATTAATAGGGAATGCATTCTGTCAACATTAACAGCCCATGCATTAAAACTAGAAAGTAATATCTGAATTAGCTAAGTTTGTTGAAGTACGTATATTGTGTTATCATAGTAAGATGTATTGTGAAAGACATTTTAAATGAACGCAGGCATTTACTTATGTATCTCTTGAGGCAGGGAATTCCAATTTGTAAGAACCACTTTATAGATGATTCTCCCAATGATGGCAATGGGGTATTGGGGTCTAACTAATTCCTGGTTCTTGTTATTCCTCAGTTTATACCCAGTGTTCTTAATGAATAAGGCCTATCTAAGTGTGTGTGTGTGTGGGGGGGGGGGGGCAGTACCTGTTATTAAGTAGTCTATATGTTAGGATATTTAGCAATTATTTTGTTATAGCTTTAATAAACAGCCATTAAGCATTATGGATAGTATAGAATTAGTATTCACTGTGGTGTAACAAGTGAATAAACTTTAAAAGTTTGCTCTCTACTGTTTCCAGAAAGGTGATATTTAATTTGATTTTAATACAGAAACTTGAAATATATAATCAAGCCTTAGCAGTAATACATTAATGACAATCCATTCTCTATCTTTTGTGTTTAACACATGTAAAGCTTTGTGTGAAATGTTTGTCTGGGCATTTTATCTGCCTATGCTTCTTATTGTTGACTGAAGATTAAAGTTAGATCTAACAGTATCCCCAGATCCTTTTCGGTAATAGTGAGGGGAACTGGCCTACCAACTGGGTCCATTACTACTATCTGGACCATACAAGGCAATCATTGCTGCTTGCTGAACATCATTATACTGGATTTGTGAATATCTGATGTCAATTTCATAGCAGTCATCTAAATTCCACACACAGCAAAATCTTGTAGACAGGTTTGTAGTTCCGCATGTAGTCTTCTTTGATTTTATGACAATAATATAATTTAAACAAAGCATACAACTGATATTGTATGAATTAAATTGGGAGGCTATTTATGTATAGTGAAAATAATGGAGTACCCAGTACCAGTCTGTTTAGAGCAACCTTGGAGAGATTACCTGTCTCTGAATAGTAATTGTCAGCATATACTGTAAAGGATCTGTTTGGCAGTTAGTCCTTAAACCATTCAATCTCTTCATCAGAGAATGTTGTTTTGCATAATTTATAAGTAGTAGATGGTCACCATTTTCAAAGGCTTGTTTGAGATCAAGAAGGACAGCATAAGTAAATATACCATCTATCACTTTGTAAAAATTTGGTTTATTAGGGAGTAAAATGTGCTTTATTTTCTAAATTTTGACCTAAATCTGTACTGCTTATCCATGTCAGACAGTAAATATATGTATTGATGTAATACAAAGCTTGATTATAAATACTTTTCTTTAGATTTTTGACCAGTAGATGGTGTTTACCTATAGGGCAATAGACACTGGAAAATGATGGACTGGATACTTTGAGAAGTGGAATAATTACAAAGTGTTTAAAACTGGGGGTATAACATTTATGGATAGAGTAAGGTTAAAAATAAAATTGCGGGTACTACTAAATAATGTACTGTTCATTTGAAGATACCTGTAATGTAGAATCCTGAAGTCTGGATTATATATTGCTCACTTAATTCATTGATTATCTGAACAAAAAATTGGGGAAACTCTAGAAGTTGTTGTAAGGAAGAAACATAGAAACATTGAAACATTCATTAGTACCAACATGTTTAATGGTTTGCCAAATCTTCCTTGGATATCTTGCAAGTTTTAAAAAGAGGAAACTAGACATGTAAGGATTTATTTTAGCTGCTTTTTTACTATTATCATTTCTGCTAGCGTTGTGGTATGTTCAGAGCTTAATTTGCAATGAAATTAGGCATTGCTTCTATTTTTAATTTGCATCCTATGACCAAGAGTGATTCATGGATACTTTTTCCTGGACATTTTTCTACACCTTATTTGGAAGGAGTTGATCTTAAATTAGTGTGAGACAATTATAAAATGTGGTTAATATGGTATTAGGATGGTCTTGGGTGTAGAGTGGGGTCTTGTCTATGTGTTGCAGTTCAGTCATTATTACATATTTTGATGATTCAGAGATGGAGTGATTTGTAATGATTGCAGATGGTCTTCGAATGGTTTATAGACGACATTCACTTATCACTGGGCAGTGATCACACAGTGAAACTGGAAGAACAGTAACACTAGTTGTCCAGTCATGAATGTAGGCGGTTACTACATCAAGCATGGTAGCACTAGTAGTAGGATTGGTTTATTTCCTTTGTTTGTAATTTGTTTCAATTTTTTGAGGGAGGAATCTGTTTAGCTGACCATTTAGTTGAACATTTCAGTCAATATTCAGGTCACCAATAACTATAAACATTTGATCTTTGGTTAAATCGAATATGGCATCAATATTGTTTTGTATGAACATTTGATTTGGGGGTGTGGGATATAAATGGTATCCAGTAGAAGTTTTGCTTTTCCTCCAATAATAATTTGCAACAATAACCTACTCAGGGAGTCATCTCTAATATCACTGATCTTAAGAATAAGTGAGGAAGTTAGACTGGCTATTGTGTTAAACAAGTTAATTATACAACTCCACCACTACTTCGTATATGATTTGGCATGCAGAGTGTAAAGTAATTTTATTTGTGAGAAATGTTGGGGAAGATGGAGCTGTGCTATTTAAATCATGTCTCAGAAATGGAGAGTACTATAAGGTTATGTTTGGACACCCATGATTCTGGTAGTGTCCTTTTATTGCTACGTTTACATAAATTAATGTATACTATAGCTAATCCCTAAGTGCTGGTTGTTGATGGAGATGTGTGCTGATTTGAGATATGAACTGGCCTGGAAAAGGGTTGTATATTGTTAGACTGCAGAATTAAAAAACAAGGCATGATCATTTGATTGCTAGCAAAATGTATATGGGTGTCACTGAGGAGAGATGGTGCAGAAGTTTAATTTTATAGATAAATGCGAGTCTAGTTAGTGGTGGTGCAAAGATGAAAAGTGAAAGGTAACAGCTATGGCTTTGTATAGTCAATGAGTAGTGATATACAGACATAAGTGAAATAGTAACGGCTATGGCTTTGTATAGTCAATGAGTAGTGATATACAGACTTAAGTGCAATAGTAACAGCTACGGCTTTGTATAGTCATTGAGTAGTGATATACAGACTTAAGTGCAATAGTAACAGCTACGGCTTTGTATAGTCAATGAGTAGTGATATACAGACTTAAGTGCAATAGTAACAGATACAGCATTGTATAGTCAATGAAAAGTGATATACAGACTTAAGTGCAATAGTAACAGATACGGCTTTGTATAGTCATTGAGTAGTGATATACAGACTTAAGTGCAATAGTAACAGCTATGGCTTTGTATAGTCAATGAGTAGTGATATACAGACTTAAGTGCAATAGTAACAGCTACGGCTTTGTATAGTCAATGAGTAGTGATATACAGACTTAAGTGCAATAGTAACAGCTACGGCTTTGTATAGTCATTGAGTAGTGATATACAGACTTAAGTGCAATAGTAACAGCTATGGCTTTGTATAGTCAATGAGTAGTGATATACAGACTTAAGTGCAATAGTAACAGCTATGGCTTTGTATAGTCAATGAGTAGTGATATACAGACTTAAGTGCAATAGTAACAGCTACGGCTTTGTATAGTCATTGAGTAGTGATATACAGACTTAAGTGCAATAGTAACAGCTACGGCTTTGTATAGTCAATGAGTAGTGATATACAGATTTAAGTGCAATAGTAACAGATACAGCATTGTATAGTCAATGAAAAGTGATATACAGACTTAAGTGCAATAGTAACAGCTACGGCTTTGTATAATCAATGAGTAGTGATATACAGACTTAAGTGCAATAGTAACAGCTATGGCTTTGTATAGTCAGTGAGTAGTGATATACAGACTTAAGTGCAATAGTAACAGCTACGGCTTTGTATAGTCAATGAGTAGTGATATACAGACTTAAGTGCAATAGTAACAGATACAGCATTGTATAGTCAATGAAAAGTGATATACAGACTTAAGTGCAATAGTAACAGCTACGGCTTTGTATAGTCAATGAGTAGTGATATACAGACTTAAGTGCAATAGTAACAGCTATGGCTTTGTATAGTCAATGAGTAGTGATATACAGACAAGTGCAATAGTAACAGCTATGGCTTTGTGTAGTCAAAGAGTAGTGATATACAGACTTAAGTGCATTAGTAACAGCTATGGCTTTGTATAGTCAAAGAGTAGTGATATACAGACTTAAGTGCAATAGTAACAGCTATGGCTTTGTATAGTCAATGAGTAGTGATATACAGACTTAAGTTCAATAGTAACAGCTATGACTTTGTATAGTCAATGAGTAATGCTATACAGACATAAGTGCAATAGTAACAGCTATGGCTTTCTGTAGTCAATGACCAAGAATGATGCCACAATACAGAGACAAAATGATCAGCTTTAATAATTGGCTTAATTACTGGTGTCATTCTAAGGGGATCCAATGTCTGTCTGCCTGGGATGACATGCTTGGCAAGCCACGCTGCTTCGCTAGGGACGGCTTGCACCTTTCACCCCTGGGCTTCCGGATATTGGCAAAGGCTCTTGCCACCCCCATAGCGCCTTTTTTAGGCAAGGCTTAAATGAAAAACCTACCGCCCTAGAAAACAAAAATGGAGAAAAACTAAGGGTAATACTGCTCAATGCCAGAAGTCTAAACCTCAAGATGCACGCCCTCGAAGCCCTCCTCAGTATGGAGAACATCGATGTCTGTGCTGTGACTGAAACCTGGTTCAAGGCTCCTGTGAGCAACCCAGCACTATCAGGTTATACCTCATATCATGCGTTCCGACCCCAAAATCCAGACCGAACCACAAAAGGAGGGGGAGTATCCATATTCATAAAGGATACCCACACCTCCAGGTTAGTGGCAATGCACGAAGCATCGGAGACCATCCAGGTGCAATTAACCATAGGTAAAACTGCCCTACAGTTTGTAACATGCTACACCACCTTCTCAAACTCAGGAAACCCACACAGCCTTCCTGAAGACACTGGAGAGTATGAATGTCTCTCCAAACACCATCATATTGGGTGACTTCAACTACCCAAACATAGACTGGGAACATTACTCAAGCCCCAACACCCTAGCCCAAAGGTTCCTTGAGTTCATAAACTCAAATGCTATGGAACAACTAGTCACCATTCCCACAAGAGGAGAAAATATACTATACCTGATCATCACAAACATGGGGACAAAATGCTCCACACCGGAAGTATATCCCTCATTGGTGAGATCAGACCATTAATTAATCTCACTGGAGATCCACATCCCGCCCCCACCCCCAGCAAAAAAGACCACAGTGAAGAACTTCTCAAAAGCAAACTTCACACTTCTTAAGACTGGTGTGGTATCCTTCAAGGCCCCCGAGCCAGTGGAAACCACAACCCACGCTGCTGAAACCCTTACAAATGCCTTCTACGAGCACCTCCAGGAATGTATGGATCAAGCAATCCCTAATAAAATCAAGACCCTTTCCAGCAAAGGCAGGCGCCTGGTCTGGTGGACCCCAGCCATAAACAAACTCTACAATAAGAGGAGAAAGCTATTACATGACAGAGCAAAATCCCTAAAAGGGAAGGCATCTCTGATCAATACTAGCAAAAAACTACGATCACTCATAAAATCATCCAAGGCCAACTTTGAGAGAAAAATCGCTAATGACACAAAAGACAATCATAAAGCCTTCTTTAGCTATGTTAGAAACCTGGGTGGAAACTCCCAGATATGCTCAGAATTAGTCCAAAATGATAAAAAAATCACTGAACCCACAGACATTGCCAACATACTGGCAGACAGGTTCAGTGCAAATTTCTCCCTCCCTCCCCCAAAAGGAGAAATATCTATCCCACCAGAGTCTAGCCTCCCAAACATCTCAGATGCCCAGGTGAGAGCTGCTCTCTCTAAAGCAAAAACACAGCATCAATGGGACCGGACGGTGTCCCCGGCTGTGTGCTACGAACTCAATGAGGAACTAAACCCACACATAAGGCTGCTGTTTAATCTTAGACTTACTACAGGATACGTGCCAAAGAATGGCGACGGCAACTGTGGTCCCACTCCACAAAGGCGGTGCTTCTATGGACCCTGGAAATTACCGCCCCATAAGCTTGATGAGCCTTGTCTGCAAAGCTATGGAGAGGATCATAATGGAACTCATAAATAAAGACATTGGGGACCTACAGACACTGGATCCTACCCAATTTGGCTTTGTCAAGGGCAGATCCTGCCTCTTGAACTTGGTCGACTTTTGAAACAGTCACTAAGGCCATTGATGAGGGTAAGGCAGTTCACACAGCCTACCTTGACCTAACAAAGTGTTCGACACAATACCCCACTCGGGCATCATAGAAAAGCTCACCAGCTTAGATGTAAACCCATATGTCACAAGATGGGTTGCAAACTGGCTCAAGGACAGAACACACAGGGTTAGAGTTGCTGGTGCCATGTCAGACTCTAAGCCGGTCACGAGCGGTGTCCCACAGGGCTCAGTCCTGGGCCCCCTCTTGTTCGGCATTTATTTTTCTGAAGTGCAGGCAAACATAGGGGGATTGTGGCTGACAAAATTTGCAGATGACTGCAAACTGGGCACCATAATTGACACTCCATCAGACACAGACATCCTCCAGAGAGGTCTCATAGAAATGGATAACTGGTGCCAGAGCCATGGCCTTAAGGTAAATGCCAAAAATGTATAGTCATACCCTTTGGGAAAAACAAGGTAACCCCTAATTACCACATAGGTGGTAATCCATTAAACACGGAAGAAGTTATCAGGGACCTGGGGACCCAAGTTGACAGTAACCTCTCTTTTGACACTCACATTGCCAAAGTGGTTAGGAAGACCTTCTACATTGCCCACCTGATCATGAAGGGATTCACATCTAGATCAGGAGAGGTCATTGTACCCCTGTACTCTTCACTTATCAGACCAATGATTGAGTACAACGCCCCATTCGGAATGTACCTTACCCGACACCTGCAGCAGTTGGAAAGACCCCAAAAGTTCCTCACCAAAAGGATAAAGGGGCTCAAACATATGTCATACGATGCCCGACTGAAGAAACTCCAGCTCTATTCAGTCGCATACGGTCTGCTCAGAGGTGATCTGTGCCTGACATACAAGGCCATGTCCAACCCGGAATTAATGGACATGCTCCACCTCAAAAAATCTAAATCCACCAGAGCCACGAGCAAGAGACTTAAACCTCAACACGGATATAAATAGGACATGCTGGAGGGACAGATTCATCACCCAGAGACTCCCTACACTATGGAACAGAATCCCAGTCCATGTGAGGCAGAGCCCCTCACTGACTCTGTTCAAGAGAAATCTTGACGAGTGGATGGGAGATCGTAGGTTTACCCCGGGAATCATCTCTATATCACTGCTGGACAGAGGCACAGCAAACTAATGGGTATAGTATTCTCATCCTAAGGGGTGGTGAAAGCCACACACACTCTGGCTAGGCTTATAAATGCCCTAGGGCAGATAGCCTAGTATGAACCTATGAACCTATGAAGTAGTGATATACAGACTTAAGTGCAATAGTAACAGCTATGGCTTTGTATAGTCAATAAGTAGTGATATACAGACTTAAGTGCAAATGCAACAGCTATGGCTTGGAATAGTCAATGAGTAGTGATATACAGACTTAAGTTCAATAGTAACAGCTATGGCTTTGTATAGTAAATGAGTAATGATATACAGACTTAAGTGAAATAGTAACAGCTATGGCTTTGTATAGTCAATGAGAAGTGATATATAGACTTAAGTGCAATAGTAACAGCTATGGCTTTGTATAGTCATTGAGTAGTGATATATAGACTTAAGTGCAGTAGTAACAGCTATGGCTTTGTATAGTCAATGAGTAGTGATATACAGATTTAAGTACAATAGCAGCAGCTATGGCTTTGTGTAGTCAATGAGTAGTGATATACAGACTTAAGTGCAATAGTAACAGCTATGGCTTTGTGTATTCAATGAGTAGTGATATACAGACTTAAGTGTAATAGTAACAGCTATGGCTTTGCGTAGTCAATGAGTAGTGATATACTGACTTAAGTGCAATAGTAACAGCTATGGCTTTGTATAGTCAATGAGTAGTGATATACAGACTTAAGTGCAATAGTAACAGCTATGGCTTTGTATAGTCAATGAGTAATGATATACAGACTTAAGTGCAATATTAACAGCTGTGGCTTTCTGTAGTCAATGAGTAGTGATATACAGACTTAAGTGCAATAGTAACAGCTATGGCTTTGTATAGTCAATGAGTAGTGATATACAGACTTAAGTGAAATAGTAACAGCTATGGCTTGGTATAGTCAATGAGTAGTGATATACAGACTTAAGTGCAATAGTAACAGCTATGGCTTTGTGTAGTCAATGAGTAGTGATATACAGACTTAAGTGTAATAGTAACAGCTATGGCTTTGCGTAGTCAGTGAGTAGTGATATACAGACTGAAGTGCAATAGTAGCAGCTAAAGCTTTGTATAGTCAATGAGTAGTGATATACAGACTGAATTGCAATAGTAACAGCTATGGCTTTGTATAGTCAATGAGTAGTGATATACAGACTGAAGTGCAATAGTAACAGCTATGGCTTTGTATAGTCAATGAGTAGTGATATACAGACTTAAGTGCAATAGTAACAGCTATGGCTTTGTATAGTCAATGAGTAGTGATATACAGACTTAAGTGTTATAGTAACAGCTATGGCTTTGTATAGTCAATGAGTAGTGATATACAGACTTAAGTGCAATAGTAACAGCTATGGCTTTGAATAGTCAATGAGTAGTGATATATAGACTTAAGTGCAATAGTAACAGCTATGGCTTTGTATAGTCAATGAGTAGTGATATACAGACTTAAGCACAATAGTAACAGCTATGGCTTTGTATAGTCAATGAGTAGTGATATACAGACTTAAGTGCAATAGTAACAACTATGGCTTTGTATAGTCAATGAGTAGTGATATACAGACTGAAGTGCAATAGTAACAGCTATGGCTTTGTATAACCAATGAGTATTGATATACAGACTGAAGTGCAATAGTAGCAGCTAAAGCTTTGTATAGTCAATGAGTAGTGGTATACAGACTGAATTGCAATAGTAACAGCTATGGCTTTGTATAGTCAATGAGTAGCGATATACAGACTGAAGTGCAATAGTAACAGCTATGGCTTTGTATAGTCAATGAGTAGTGATATACAGACTTAAGTGCAATAGTAACAGATATGTCTTTGTATTCTCAATGAGTAGTGATATACAGACTTAAGTGCAATAGTAACAGCTATGGCTGTGTATAGTCAATGAGTAGTGATATACAGACAAGTGCAATAGTAACAGCTATGGCTTTGTATAGCCAATGAGTAGTGATATACAGACAAGTGCAATAGTAACAGCTATGGCTTTGTATAGTCAATGAGTAGTGATATACAGACAAGTGCAATAGTAACAGCTATGGCTTTGTGTAGTCAATGAGTAGTGATATATAGACTTAAGTGCAATAGTAACAGCTATGTCTTTGTATAGTCAGTGAGTAGTGATATACAGACTTGAGTGCAACAGTAACAGCTATGGCTTTGTATAGTCAATGAGTAGTGATATACAGACTTAAGTGCAATAGTAACAGCTATGGCTTTTTATTGTCAATGAGTAGTGATATACAGACTGAAGTGCAATAGTACCAGCTACGGCTTTGTATAGTCAATGAGTAGTGATATACAGACAAGTGCAATAGTAACAGCTATGACTTTGTGTAGTCAATGAGTAGTGATATATAGACTTAAGTGCAATAGTAACAACTATGTATTTGTATAGTCAATGAGTAATGATATACAGACTTAAGTGCAACAGTAACAGCTATGGCTTTGTATAGTCAATGAGTAGTGATATACAGACTTAAGTGCAATAGTAACAGCTATGGCTTTGTATAGTCAATGAGTAGTGATATACAGACTGAAGTGCAATAGTACCAGCTATGGCTTTGTATAGTCAATGAGTAGTGATATACAGACTTAAGTGCACTAGTAATGGCTATGGCTTTGTATAGTCAATGAGAAGTGATATACGGACTTAATTGCAATAGTAACAGCTATGGCTTTGTATAGTCAATGAGTAGTGATATACAGATTTAAGTGCTATTGTAACAGTTACGGCTTTGTATAGTCAATGAGTAGTGATATACCAACTTTAGTGCAATAGTAACAGCTATGGCTTTGTATAGTCAATGAGTAGTGATATACAGACTTAAGTGCAATAGTATGATTGTGAGAAAGGATTACTGTTGAAGCGAGGCAGTCCACTGTAGTATTATTAATGATGGCAACATGTCTTAAATCAAGAAAACTCACAGCTGATAAGAGATACATTTTGATAGTTGGGTTTGGGATGGAAGAATGAAGACCTTATTATACATATGGGAAATAGTTTTTGAAAATGAGAATATAAGCAGAAGATGAGCTATGTTTTAAATAGTAGCAAAATGGAAAAGGGGAGGCATTTGTAGTTTGACAGAGGAGTCACTGAGTATAAAGAAAATGATGTGGGGATGGGTGAGAAAGGGGATAGAGAATCGAGATGAAGGCAGGTGCAGTGAGTATGAGTGGAGCGTGATTGTCATTTACAATTCAAGTAAAAATAAATCTTTTCCTTTCATGTTAGTCACTTCTTTCTCTTATTTGTTGCATCTGACTTCCTTTATTTTGCTCTCTGTTTTCCACTGTTTAATACCGAAGAAATTGGATCTTGCCTTTATGGGAAATTGTAAATTGCTGTTCTGAAGTTTTCCCATGCTACCTTATCCCATCCTCATTGGTGCCAGGTTTGATTATTTTCTGCTCTTGCTTCATTCTTATCCCATATTGGTCTGGGATTATTTTACTTGTGATTTCAATGTTTCAAACATCAATGAACAATTGTGTCTGACTATCCCCCACTCCCCTGCATTTTTTACTTCCATTCTCATTACATAAACAGCTATAATAAATAGACCTAGTGACCACGACACTTTGAATCTTTACTTTTTTGTGCTCTTCCTATTTAGTATTCATGCTTATTATGTATGGCCTTTAACCAGTTGCTAAATGTCTGCCCTGTTCCCTTTCCATCTAGGGTGCTCATCTGGAACTCCAATTCTTTGAAATCAATGGATGCACTTGTATCAAACAACATTGTCTCTGATTTCTATTCTATTTTTCTACATAAGCATAATCCCCTCTCACCTATCCTTCTTGGTTGTAATTTTTGCAGCAGAATTTCAAGGCTCATTGTTAATATTATTGATTAAGGATGTTAACATTGGTCTCCCATTTCTGTTATTTGATATCTTTTCTTTCATGTTGATGGTATATCTACAGGAGACTGAGATGAAAGAGTTTGAGTGTCATGCCACCGAATCACTGATGCTGAGGAAAGCAACACCAGTGGTTATTTCCTGTAGGAAATGACTGCTGGAGGAATGTCTAAATACATGCTTGTGATGATCATCATCTTTCGGCTGTTCCCATTAGGGGTCACCACAGCGGATCATCTGTTTCCATTTCTTCCTGTCTTCTGCATCTTGCTCTGTCACACCAACTACTTGCATGTCCTCTCTCACCACATCCATAAACCTTATCTTAGGCCTTCCTCTTTTCCTGTTACCTGGTAGCTTCATCCTTAGCATCTTTTTCCCAATATACTCAGCATCCCTCCTCAGCACATGTCCAAACCAATGTAATCTTGCCTCTCTGGCTTTGTCTTCAAACCTTCAATCCTGAGCTGACCCTCTAATATACTTATTCCTAATCCTGTCCACCCTCGTCACACTCAGTGCAAATCTTAACATCTTTAACTCTACCACATCCAGCTCAAACTCCTGCCTTGTTGTCAATGCCACTGTCTCCAACCCATATCACATAGCTGGTCTCACTACCCTCTTGTAGACCTTCCCTTTCACTCATACTGGTACTCGTCTGTCACAAATCACTCCTGACACTCTTCTCTACCCACTCCATCCTGTCTGTACTCTCTTCTTCATCTCTCTTCCACACTCACCATTACTCTGAACTATTGATCCCAAGTATTTAAACTCATCTACCTTCACCACCTCTACTCCTTGCATCCTCACCATTCCTCTATCTTCCATGTCATTCACACACATATATTCTGTCTTAGTCCTGCTGACCTTCATTCCTCTTCTCTCAAGAGCATATCTCCATCTCTCCAGGTTCTCCTCGACCTGTTCCCTACTTTCACTACAGATCACAATGTCATCTGCAAACATCATGCTTGTGACGATTCATTTCTATTGGGATATGTATTCCTTCTATGTATTACTGTGACTATGAAGTTGATATGGAGTGCCAGGAGGCAGCAGTTTTTTTTGTTTAGACATTAACATTGGCATTTTGGTTCTTTGCAATCTTGAAGTTGAATTTGCATAGGGGAATCAGTAATGACACTATTTTTTCCACCATTGATGCTTGGATGTTTCCTACCTCTCCGGCCTATTACATATTCTTCAGTTTCACCCATACATCTTTTTCTACAAACTTGTTGACTTCTGTTAAGACCTTATATATCTCATCTGTTCTTCTTTCTTTTTGGCCCCTGATACCTTTGATTACTTTTTCATTTGTGACAGGTGCATCTAGCTCTATTTTTTGTTCTTCCAAAGGGTCTTCTCCCTATCACTTATACCTTTTCTCCTTTGTCTATTCCATCTGAGAAGTACACACTGGGAACATTTCTTTAATACCCTCCTCGTGTTTTCCTTCCTCTACAACTCCATTATCTCTGCATATTACTTCCTTAAGGTCCTTGCTTCCTCTCTCAGTTTCCAAGCCAAAACAGTATCTGCTCTTTCTTTTCGCCCATACCAGAGCTCTCTTTTTTTCCCATCCTCTTTAAAATGTCATAATTTATTTTCTTTGTGAACTTCTCATCTGCTGTTTTTTTCTTTTTTTCCGTTTCTCAAGTTCTAGTCTCTTGCTGGTACCACTCATATCTGTCTAGTTCTTACTTCTGTACTTATATCTAGCAATTATACAAAATCCCCCAGAAACTTCGCTCTGAAGAAAATATATTCTCACACACCACCATAAAACCACAATCTCTCCAAACATAATAGAACAAAACACATATTTATCATATTAGCTCATAAAATTGATCCTTCTGGAGATCCAGAAAACCTAGTGGTGTATCTTAAGAGCAATAATTGATTGACTTGAATCCAGCCTTCAGTGATTAAATACAGAGTGTGTCAATGTTTTGATAGTTTTAGGAAAATATCAATACACGTTTACTAGTCACATAAACTGAGGCATAATGTTCAAATATTGCTAGGAGTATACTTATATGCATACTCATAGTATCTATAATAGAAGCTTAAATTAGATTTGTTAATATTAATTTTGTATTGTTTGATCAACAGAAAATGTAAATTAAAATGTTTAAACCCTCAGGAGCTCAAAATCTCAAAACAGTGACATGCCTGTATTTATAAGACACATAAAAAGACATTTTCCCTGCACTTCCACTGTGGAGAAAGGCTCTTCTCCCACTATGCATCCCCAACCTCTAAATACATATATATCAAGGTTGAACAATCTCAAAAATGAGAAATTTAAAAACAAAAGTAAAGCTTACATTCTACCTCTTCATCTCCACAGCTCATTTGATGCACATATTCAGCAGCTCTGATTTAGTGAAATTCTGATTAAAGGAAACTTGTGGTCTTCATGTGTTTGACATTCTGATATTGACTGTGATGGTTTGCATTTAAAGTACTTCTAAAACAATACACGCTATTTTTCTTGCTATCATGACTATATTACTTCCAACTTTAGTTTATTTTAATAGCATAATTCTTTAACTTTTTAAACAGGAATTGTATTGAAATAACTCCCTGTAGCATAATCACCTATTTCTGTTGCCATCTATTAAACTCCCCTACTATATATTTCCCTTGACTTAGGATGGAGCAAAGTAGAACCCCATCATATATGTTCCCAACCATACCAGTTACAATGTTAAGGCCTTATATATAAAGAAGAGCATTCCACCACTAGAGAAAATATCAGATCTACTCAAAAAGCTGAGGTACATGGCTACTTGCCTTGTACGAACCTAAGAACTTCTGAAAATTACACTACCATCTATAGCCATTATGTTTACTTCTTTGACTAGTAAGCAATACTGGGACGAATCCAACTCCAGCATAACTACACTATATATATATATATCAATACAGACAACATAAAAATAACAGCTGGATACTTTCCTCATTATCTGTAACTGAGATATAGTGACAATTACCAAATCTTGGTTAAGAAAGACACTTGTAATTTTTGCAGTTACTTTTCTAGCCATTCATACATAAACAATGTTAGATCGGGAGTAAGGATAGGACAAGGATCAATGTTCCTCTATGATGGAGCCATTAAACACATTTTCCATAGGCTTACTCAGAATAATAATGTCCATGAGCTAAACTAATTAATTGTAACACCTTTTTTAAGGAATCTTCACAAACTCTTCCTATATGTGGCATTACTTCTTCACTACACTAATAAAAACAAATTCCAAAATCTTATACGCCATACAGCTGACATTCCATCCTCCTCATCTGTCATGATGCTAGAAGACTTCAGCATTTATATTTTTAGTCTTTTGCAAAAGAAAAATAAACAACTTTTTTTGGCGATCTTATCCTGATGTCATTACTTAGAGAGAAAACACATCTCAACCCTAAATCTGGAAAACACTCCCTGTTAGACCTTGTTTTAACAAGTATTCCTAACTCAGTCTCTGACAGTATATTCCTGCCCAGATCCTTAACGAATGCTTTCCCATTGTATCCTCTTTTATCACCTTACTTCTCAAATGATATTCAGTAATGATCTGCATCTGTACATCATTTCTAAAGGCCTGCATAATTTTCTGTGAAGTTTAGGTCCTGACACTACTGCTTATACCCTAACATACACAGCCCCATCTTTCAGAAACAATATTTTCATTTAATTCCAAGGCTTATGAAATGTTAAAAGATAAATAGCTGACTTGAGAGCTAAAATATCTCTTCATACTCAAAGGCTGAGTGTGTGATTTCCATGCAGAAAAATCCAAACTTCCCAACAATAGGGGCAGTAGTCATTATTCATAGAAATTAGACAGAATTCCATTTGGTGTCATAAAGCCATAGTTTTCAGAGCTCAAAAAAAAGTTTATTTTCTGGGAAACCACAAACAGTTCTGGAAAACATAGCCTGTGGATTGCACATTATTCTGACATACATCATGCTGAAGGTAGGGAGGGAGGGTTAACCTGATTGCAAATGTCATCAGAATCAGAATGGTCTACAGACAGAATGACGCGTATGCCAACACTGCCTGTCTACACACATATGGTAGGGAACATATTAAAGAAGGTGGAGATGGGAATTTCATAGTAATAGGCACTCTGCATTAAAGACAGTACCCTGCTACAATGGGGAGGGATGACAATGACAGACCATGGCTTATTTGATCACTCAACATTTCTATTGCACAAGGACTTGTGGTCTTCATTGCAGGGATTATGTAAGGTTGCATGACCATGGCTTGAATGTAGACCACTCAGGAGGGGCTCTGTCACTGGATGCTGCATCTCACAGGTGCCAACACGAAAGCATCAGAGAGTGTTGCATACTTCCTGACAAAGGTGAGGACTGCATATCTGTGATGGATTCCTACATACCCCTTCTGTTAATGTCCTATGCTACCCTGCCAGAAAAATGCCTTGAGTGAGAGCAATGAGGGTGACAATGCAACCTGGCAACCCTCCTCATGAAAGTAAGGACTGACGCTATGTGAGCCATCATATCTCACAAGAAGAATGAGCACTGAACCTCTAAGTATCATGTACTTACTTATGGCACACAATAGAACAATTAGATCCATGCTGAACTGAGTAGTGCACCACATCTGCAGAATGATTAATGATGAGTGCTGCCTACATATCAGGGAGCATTTGTGGCATGAGATGGCACTGAGCATCTAAACTTGCAGAATTCTGTAAACATAGGCCATACAACTATAGACTATAAACTACTGTAACTAACAGCACAATTGCTACAGACAAAGGTGTAACTTAATTATAACATACTATAGCTCAGACCCATAATTAAGACAGGGTGAGGGGTGCAGTTACACTGGGCACAAGCCTTTAGGGGGTCAGGGCATCATATATAATGTGTATACAGTATTTGTGGTGACAGCTGAAGTGCTAAAATATTCAGTGACTTAACTTTATCAAACTACGTTTTACTTTTGTTGTAAGCAGCTTGTTATAATTTCATAGTGCAGAAGAGATCCCCTTTGCTAATCTTCAGCTTTGAGAACTCTGATGCCACAACATTCAATTTTTAAATAAAAAGTTAAATTACACATCATTTTTTCGACAGTAGCCTGGACGCTGCCGTGGTTAATGTTGTCACCTCACAGCAAGCAGTTCTCTGGTTTGATTCTCAACTGGGATGCCTTCTGTGTGGAGTCTGCATGTCCTCCTTGTGTCTGTGTGGGTTTCCTCCGATGTTACAAAGATGTGTTGGGAGTCTTTCTCCCTGGGGCTTTGTAGAAAATTGGTTCATTCCAAGTTGGATTTTCCTGGTAAATAAATTCTTTAACAATGCACACACCTACATTCCTGCTGCTTCTCTGCATGTGTCAATGCACACACACTGAAACATGTACGTGTGTGTGTGTGTGTGTGTGTGTGTGTGTGTGTGTGTGTGTGTGTGTGTGTGTGTGTTGTGTAAGAGTGAAATGACCTAGTTAGGATTTTCAGGTTAGTTCATCAACTTGTTTAGGTTTAAACGCTGAATCATGGTTACAGGAGACAAGAGCCTGAATCCTCTGCACCAACTGCAAGACTGCTAAAGAGATTTAGTGCATTTTCAAGGAAATATGTTTCGTTGCATTTTTATGCAACAGAGTTTCAGTATATTTGTGAGTTTCAAGGGAAGAGAAGTTTATTGCTGTTAAGTCCAAGTCTGTTCTCGACATGCACCTGTTTACTTTAGTAAATGACTCTCAGTGTTTGGGCTACAGAATTTGAAAGCAGTGTTAGTGGCACAATATGTACTTTAGTATACTTGTCTTTGGTGTAGAAGGCTGTTGGTTCTACTTCCACACCATGTAGATGGATTGTTGATACTGTGTTGTACTTTAAGGGGTATGGGGTCATGTCCTCCTTTGGACTAGTAACTATGAACCTGTTGTAGGTTTGCCAGCCATTCCCTATTGCAATATTACCAGCTTACTATTTTTTTAAATGTAACAGGCAATTTACTTTTCAAGGGCAGCAAGCACTGAATTTGTAGATGAATCAGTGAAATGTAAACTTGTTTTTCAGCAGTTACCTCTTCATTAGTTACAGATCCCTTTAATATGGAATTATTCGGATAACATTTACTTCTGCAGAGATTGTGCATATTGATTGATACTGGTAGATTGTAATGATGGAAGTTTGAGTGGTCTTTTATGGTTGAAATGTTCTGAAATTAATAGTTCTGTCATTACTGGGTCATATGTTTTTATCTAATTGCTTACTAGACAAATGTTCAAAACTACAAATTTAAAAAACACTGTAACAAGTGGTGCTATTTTATATAAGGAATACAATTTAATACAATCAGGAAGATGAATCAAAGAACATGTGTATGTATGCATGGTCCTAAAATACATGTGCAAGGGGTCTATAGTTTGAAAACAGCCCAAAGGTAAACTTAATCCGCCACTGGCCAGTTGCATTTTTCTTTGAATGTGGGCTTCAATGCTGTTTCAAGGGCAGTGAAGCTCACAGTTCAAGCTAAATCTGTATTCCTTCTGCGACTGCGTTGTTTTGTTTAACAAACGGCTATCGGTGTCTGTGCTATAAAATTTGAAATAAAAGCTTTAAATTAAATCCAAATAATTGTAGAAGCAAAGAAGAAAACAGTATACACACTAAGAGGTTTGAACAGTGTTTATGGTAGCTGGGGAGAAACAGCCAAGTAACAGGACACTGGAATGGCTATGGGGGACTGCAACCAGGGTGTTTGTTGGGGAGTAGGATCCATCCCCCTGCCTAGGGTCCCATTTGACTATTATCCGGCTCTGAGGCCCTCTCCTTGTCAGTCTCCCCTTATGATGTCCTTATTTCATTGTTCTCATTCCCCATACTCTGTTTGTAGCTCTACCCTCTCCATGCCTGTCTGTCTCTGCCTTCATTTTGTTTGTTTTTTTATCCCTGCAACCCTCACTAATTCTGTCTTTCTCTCCTCATACATTCCTGTTTCCCCTACCTGTCAGCTTCTTGCAAAACCATGGTAAATGGGTGCTTGGCTCTCAAAAAAAAAAAAAAAAAAAAAAAAAAAAAAAAGTTGCCAGGCTTCCTCCTCACCATCTCCTCTACAGGCTACCCTTGTGTGCATTCCTCTGCTTTCACATACTCCTCTCCTATTTTGGCTGTATAATCTCTCTCTTTCTTCCCCACCTCAATGATGAAATGAGTTGTTACTTTTGCTGAGCTGGCCTATGTGATCTGCTCACATTGTTTATTTTACAGCTATGAGGCAGGCTGTTGCACACATAAATGCACATAGTGTCAGGCATGACACTGCATTACATTTCCCATCCTGCACACCTGATTTCACATAGCGGGGCCAGTCAAAAAGTTGTTGCATTCCACTAGCACGACTGTTATTTTCTATACTGTCTTTGCCACAGCAAAATGGCACTATGTCAGCACTAATACATAAGGCAGCAGCATTTAGTTTCATTATGCTAGTTTTTTTTGTGATATTTGGTGCAGTGCCATTGCATGGTGATCTTTTTGAATAACCACATCAAAAGAAAATATCCTGACATGAAGAATAATATCAATTTATGACAGAAAGAAGGGGATGAGGAGATAAGGTAAAAGTTTACACAAGGAGAGGGAAAAGCTAAACTGCTCATGTTTAAATTGCATAGCAGAATTACCCTAAAGACAAAATTGCCCATAACTATAACCAATTAAACACACAATTCACAAAACACTTATGAAAAAAAAAATCTTACAGAGGAGCATTTCCCCTGTAATCCACACCCCTTATTAACAGATATTAATTGCAAGATTATACTCCCGGATTTACTAATCTTCCATGCAGAACTAATCTATTCTTGCACGAAAGCAGCAGTTTAAGAGGAGGATGGCAGTGCGCCATGCATATTAAAGAATGCGCACTGCCTGAGCTCCAAATCCTACACTGAGCATGGACAAGTGCAGGGGGCATGTCTGAGAGCAGAGCTCTCAGAATAAACATGTCCCTGCAAAGTAGAACAGAAGAAAGTGTAAATAAATGAGCGAGACCGCTCAAAGGTGTTCGCATATCTCCAACAGTCCCCATGTGTTCAACAGCAGCAGTACATTGAAATAAAATGAAGAAAGCCTTGTATTTTTTTTTTAAATCCCGAGTACATGAGGTATCAGCCAACTAATCCTCACCACAAGAAAATCAAACCAAACGTGAACTGAATCTATGTATAGTGTGAAGTGGTATAACATTCTACATAACAGAAATATGTGAACTGGAGTATTGCAGAAAGGCCAGATGTGAGGTGTTATTGCAATAAAGTGTTGAAGTTCCCAGGAAACCATACAGCATACGTACACATGAATCAATGATACAAGACACATATATAACATGTAATGAAGAAGACATCAATGTCAAAAGGCAAATATTGTGCAAATCAAATATTAAGCACCACTAAGCGTTTCACAGCACTACTACCCAGACTATTGGCAGGATATTACCAGTGGGAGAAACAGTGTCAACCTGCAAAGTCTAATCTTAAACAAACGCATGTTCGTCCCTAGTGGAACGACCCCAAAAATTCTGCTAAAAAGAGTCCACAGGGTAACATACAATGCCTTACAAGTAAGCAAAGAAGGATATGTATGTTCGCGGACTGAATGTGTGGGAACCCTGAAGATCCATGGGGTGAGAAAACTTACATGATGGGTCCCGAGAAGTGGAGAGTGGGCCATATGTAGTGGTGTGGTGAGATTCGGATGGAACCTGTAGGAAGGATGACTGATGTGGAGGAGTGAAGAGGTGGAGGTAATGATGAGTAAGACATTATGGTCCGAGGTGTGTCGGGGTTGGATGGACCCATTTTAATGGGACAGCCCCATGGATGTAAGTGAGAAAGTAGTGGGGGGGGGGGCAGGAAGGTAACTGAGACATACCATTTCCCATGGCAAAGCATGTTATGAGTAATATGTATGTTGTATAACCCATGGAATAACATACATATATATGAACTGGAGTACTGCTGCCATGAAAGAACACATATATATATATATATATATATATATATATATATATATATATATATATAGATATAGATATATGTATATATATATATATATATATATATATATATATATATATATGTATAAAACCTAGAGTACTGCATGAAATGCACATGTGAAGAGTCAGTACCATAATGAATGAGTCAGCAGTAAGCAGGCGTAAGCACAGATAAGTAGTAGTAAGCATATGTAAGCACTAGTAAGCGCGTGCATGTGTGTTTGGGTGGGGTGAAGCACCGCCGACAAAGATCAAGCAAAGGAGACGCTAACTGCATGCAAGACACTGTAACTGGAAGTCAGCAGTGCTAACCTCTGCACAAACCCGCATACAACCGCTTGAAAGTGCCTTAAGCACACTGTATCCAATGGCTGGTGTCACTTGTGACTCTGTGCACACTAACGGAGTCAGTCGTAGGTACCGCAAAGCATACGTGGCACACAAGGTTGGCCGGCATGCTCATGACACACAGTATCCAGCAATACCAGTCAACATTACCGGATATGTAGCTAAAGATGTAGAGGTATATGTGTTTGCATGAATACCCATAACTATATAGATATATACTTCCCCTCACTGTAGTACAAATGTATATAAACATAGATAGACATATAGGCTTTGTAGTAGAACATTACCCCACCACGATTGTCGTGCAAGAATAGGCGTGGTCTATATGATTGACAGGGCAAGCCCATGTGATGTTGCATGCTGAGTGACAAGCCATGCAGATTACCAAGTAACATGCTGAATATTCATTGACTGACCGTCGTCAACATAGTGAAGAGCTGGGGTGGGTGGGGGGGGGGTGTCTGTATGCCAGAATGGAGAAGAGGCAGCACTCAGAGAAAATAAAATAATACTACATATATCAACAGAAGCAGGAAAGAAATCCAGGTTCATTCAACTATTAACCGGTCAGAATCTTTGTAAGTCCAAACACAAAGAAAACACTTGAAGCAAAACACACTCCTGAGCTGCGGAGGAAAACCACTATTTTCAAGTAACTGCAACAGTGAACTAATTCAAGAAATGCCAAAACCCAAAACATAACCCCCCCCAACACCATTTTTTACTATAAGTTTGTGCAGTACTTGCACCAGCAGGGAGGCAAGCCCCCCCTACACCCCCCACCTTTCTTTAAATATATTTGTGGAGATGAAGCAACAAGCAATATTCTGAGGCAGTGAGACACTAAATACATTCAATAAATGCAGTACAAAAGAGCTCCCAGAAAGGTCGCCACCCACACCCTTACAGAACTGTAATCTTAAGCCTGCGTAATACTGCAATAGACTGTATGCATGTAGCATATTATGTGTATGCACCCCTCACCCTTTAAACAATGAAATGTTAAGTCTAATATTATAATACTTTTTATAAATGCAGCATATTTGTGTTCAATCAAACCTTTTGTTCACTGGAAATTGGACTGCTGTCATGTCACAATCCTGGTATCAGCAAATAAAACAGAAAAGGGGGTTTGTACTGAAATAATTACAAGGCATTGCATATGCATTCTGCAGGCGATGGTCTTCTGATGTGTATTCAAAGCACTTCTAAAGGTAAACGTTATGTGTAGAGTGCTGGGAGGACTTTGGGTGGTCCAGGCTACTGTGCATATGGTGGGGTATTGTTCTAATACAAAACCAACATATAAATAAATACCCACATATACATATAAACATATGCAGTCTCCCAGACATCCACATGTCATTATGCCATTATATATATATATATATATATATATATATATATATATATATATATA